>NW_024531266.1:468173-731803 GCF_017590135.1 Pyrgilauda ruficollis
CGGCACCGCGGGCGGGAGCGAGGCGTCGAGCGGGGCTGTGGCGGTGCGTGTGCGCGGCTGTGTGCGGAGCTCTCTGTGGAGGCCCGCGGAGCGCGGCTTGCGGGCTCGGTGGGGGCTCCGTGCGGGGCTGCGGGAGGAGCGTGTGCGGGGCTCTGCGCGGGGCGTGTGCGCCGCGCCGTGAGGTGCTCTGCCGGCGCCGCCTCATTCTCCCGGGGCATGTGGGGGGCAGCTGCTGGGAGAAGACAGCGGTGCCACGCTGTCGGGGGAGGGAGGAAGGGAGGGAGCTTGCCGGGACGGACGTGCGGGCGGAGGCAGGTGTCCCGGGAAGGGGCCCGCGGGAACGGGGAGCGGGGAGGTGGCGGTTTGCGGGGTGTCCCCCGAGCGGGGACAGTGCATGGCGGGGGACGAGCCGCCCGTCCAAGGTCATTCGGTGGCCGCGGGCTATAAATAGCGACGGGAGAGAAAAGGGGCCGCTGCCGCGGGGGCCCGGCGGGATTCCGGGCGAAGAGCACATTCCCGGCTCCCCTGGCCGGGGTGTCCCGCCCCGAGTGCGTGCTCTGCTGCGCCTCCCGGGCGCCTGCAAGCTGTGTCCCACCCAGGGTGACTCCTGAGGGAACTGTGGCACGGATTGTAGTCGTTTGTTTGGTGCTTTGGGGCGCCGCGGTTTTCCCGTACCACAGTTCCCGTTTTAAAGCAACGGTGTAAAGAGAGAATGGCCTTGAGTCGCAGAAATGCGATCCCTAGGTTGGCTAGTCACGCGAGTTGCTTTGTTTAAGAGCTGTCTTACTTAATTTGGAAAAAAAAAAAGAAAAGGTTTTTTTTTTTTTTTTTTTTTTTTTTTTTCTAGCCTGAAAGATAAAGGTGGTGAGGAATGATTGTCTCGTGGCTACTGGCAGTCGACTGGTTCTAAACCTGCTGCGTTTACATGCCTTCTGTACAGTATCATTAATAACTCTTGATTTGTTTTCACATTTGCTGTAGGGGTTCCATACGTGGCAAGGAATTTGTTGTGAGGTCTGGGTGCAATGGCGAGCCTTCTGCGTGTTGCTGTGGGTGGATGCTCAGCTCCTGTTTTTGGCAATGTGTTCCCGCCGAAGGCGTGTTCCGCAAAAGTGCTGTGCTTGCGAATGTTTAGAACCCACCAGGTGCTTGGGTCTCAGGCAGCTCCAAAGCCAGGTAAATTGATTAAAGTACTGTAAGCAATGTTTTATTTAAAACGTGAATTTAAATGATTTCTTTTTTTTTTTTTTCTTTCAGATCTGCATTAGTACAGAAAAGACTTAAAATAGAAAGAACGCTCTTAAATCATGTCAGCAGCATACTTGAGTCAGTTGCAGCACAATTTTAGACTGGCTTTATAGGGCTTACACAGAAGGTGTTTGTGTTTATTATGAATACTTTGGGTCCCCATAGTTTTTGTTTTTAGAGGGTTTGAGCTGCTGGTAATACTTTCCTTGCTTGAAGGAAATATTTACATAAATGCTTTTCTTAGTTCACGTCCCGAGTTCCCCATTAGTTTTGGTAATGCAGCTCTTTCCATGCATGTGAGAGAAAATACAGACCTCACAAAGACAGCATCTTCTAGCATGGGTATATATAGACATTATTATCCCATCCTGAAAAAAATCTCTTAACTTTGTTTAAGAAACACTTACATTGTATCACTTCAAAAAACTATTGGTCTGTATCTTCACAAGTAGGGTTTGTTAGTGTATTTGCACAAATTGCATTTCAGCAGATAATGGGAAAGTTCAGGTATTTTCAGGGAAAAAAAAAAAACCAAACTGGGAAAGGGGGCACCCTTGTTTCCAGTTTCTAACATGAGCCTGGTACATGAAGATCAGAACTGACAATTTTTTTCTCTATTCTATACTGTATATAACCTGACAGTTGGAAGGAAGACTGAAGAATACCTAATGCAGGTTTAATGCTATTTTTGCCCATTGTTACTGCATGGGTCATGTGTCCCTTGGAATTTAGAGACCCTGCTTCTGTGCAGATGTAGGATCTTAGTCTGCAAAAGATTAATGTGGAGAGTTGGACTGATTGCACACATGACATTTGGTTCTTCCGAATCTAGACAGTTGGTAACTACATTAGGTACTCGAGAGTATAAGGAAAGTAGTGCTGTTGGAAACAAAGACACAAAAGTAGCATGTAGTATTTCAGAGAAGCCTGTGTTGTGTAGAATTTGTGGCAGTATTAACAATAAATGGTGCATTTTGTGGTCCTTTCAACTTGGTGACTGAAGATTTTGGGACTTCCGAAGAAATGTCATGAGGGGAAGTTTCTTTGCTCTGAGGGCTCCTGATAAATCTGTATTGCAGTTGCATGCTGAAACCAGAATTTCTTTGATAGATTTGAGATTCTCTCAATTTTTTTTCCATGTTAAATGTCTGAATGAAAGAGACATCTGTCAGTCTTCATATGGCAGATTGTCCCTTGGTTGGGAACATAAACTGGAACATAGGAAACTAGGTTCAAAGTTCTTTCTCAAATATCCCAGGTAAGTGTCCTTGTTTGAATTTGGAATCAATTTTGTATTTGGCTTTGACCACAAATTTCATCATGAAACTAAAGAATCTCTTCTGTTTTACTGAAATTGTTATGCTACTCTGTGAATTTTCTCATTTTTAAGAATAACTTTTGAAAAATTTTCTCACAATTATGGAGAATTCTGATTAGTGTCATGTGTTTAAATGCTCAGTGCTGCCCTGTCAAATCTGTTGTATGGAAGCCTTTATTTAAGGATTAGTAGTATTCATGAAATGCAGTTATTTAATGTGGAGAATTACAAGTTTGGTAGTCTTTTGGTTGATAATTAAGCTGTCCTTGTAGTATGCTTCGGTAACATGTGATTTGTCATTCAGCAGAGGACAAATCAAGGAGAAAACAGCAGTTTAATGACAAATTAGAAGCAGGGCTATTGCTTATATTTACTTTTTAAGTGCTCTTGAATCAAAATGTAACAGATTCAAAATAACTGTGTTTTAGTCTTCCAGACATTAGCTTTGATTTTTGTAACACTTGGTAAAACCACTGTATTACTAAGAAGAGTAAGTTTTCTGAAAATACTAGTGTCACAGTGAATCTTCTTAAGGCTGTAGTTATTACTTTCCTTGTCTTAGGTTAGCTTTCATTCCACCCAGGCTGTGTTATGTACAAGAGCAGTAGCTGCTTGGGGAGAAGAAATATGGAGATACGAAGTCAACTGAAAAGTGAACTTGTAGCATGGATAATTTTTTTACTGCCAGCTATTATGCAGCCACTTGCTTAATAGAAACATAGGAACTTTCATACAGGTGTAAACAGGTATTCCCATAATCTGTGCCAGGTAGTCATTAGGACCAGTTACTTCAGAAATGGACACAAAACTTTCTGAAGCCCTGGGAAAGGTGCATATGGAGTGACTGACTGAGCTTCCAGTATACTTCCAGATTAGTTTGTCCTACAGGTCTGTGACTTTTACCCCTCTCTATTTTGGAATTTTAAATATCCTTTTTATTTTGAGGCTTACTTCTTAAAATTTCATGTTTTTTCTAAACCAGTAACAGTTAATTTTTGGTTAGTTCTCTAGGTAAGCTTTATTTTATTTATAAACCAGAAATATTTTCCTTTAATTTCCCTTTTTAAAAAAAATTCCTTATTTATGTAATAGGAGGGATCAGGTGTTCATTTAATCTTCTGTACCATTTTTTTTCTTTTTTCCAACATCATATTGCTGTTCTTCGGAATATGTCCTCATCTTCAGTGCAGGTGAGATGGTTTGTTTAAAGGTTATTAGAGTAACATAAAAAATAGGCATCCTGTTTTCAATCCCAGAGCACATGGCATATAGTCAAAACTTCTCCTTTATCTTTTCCTTAAGTCACTTTCTATTGGTTGGTACTGTTTTGTTGGAGACTACTTCCCAAAGTCAGGTTAAGGAGATCAAAAAACTGTATTTTCTGCTGTAGTTTGACTTATAATCTTCTCTAAGATTCTTGTGGATAGAAGTTACATGGAGAAAGTCACAGTAATAGTTTTGTTTACTTGAAGTTTGAATATGTCTTCATTACACGGTTAGGATTGTGGTAAGGGAATGAGAGAGTGGCTTCTTACTAGTTTTTTGAAGTTCTAAGTTATGTATATGCCAGAGCATTTCACTGGAATGTATATACCATTCCAAGACCTGTGAAATTTAGTGCTTCTACTTCTGATAGTGGCAGAATCTAAGTACTGTGTATCTTCTACTCAATATACTAAAAAATTTTGTGAGTCAAAAAGGTGCTCCAGGTATGTAATATCACTCAGTGTTTGGAAGATGTCCATGATGTCGTAAAGCAGTAAGTCACTAAAACATACTCAAGGCAGTACTTAAAGAGATTATCTGACATGAAAGATTAGAGAGACAATTTGTAGGCTTCACACTCTCACGTGACTTTAAACCCCTGGCAGGGATAGCAGATGAACTTCCTCAGAATAAAGCCTAAATCAAGGTCCTAAGTTTATGACCCTAGGTTTCAACCTTTCAAAACTATTGACTTTGATGAAATTGCTGAATCCGACAAACCAAATTTGTGTTAATCACAAAGCTTCCTCCAGCTAGAGTATTGATCATACCCTGTTGTTTGTGTCACCACAGACAGGCAGGTGGGACAGCCACAAAGTCATGTCTAGAATCCAAAGGGTAAATTTATTTCCATTACTTCACTAACGGTATTGCTGAAGCAGCACCCAGGCAGAGGAAAACAAGTGGAGACACAGGCACCAGTAAATCATCACAGACCTGCTGTTCACATAGGCTTATCAAGAGTTATTTCCAGCTGAAAGGCAGCTTTGCAATCCTCGCTGCCAGTGTTCCACTTTTTAACCCTTTCTTCCCAAGACCTGTCCTGCAGTTTTAAGACAGATCTTTGGTTTTGAGCTGTAGATATCTGCTCCATTTTGGTGCTGAATCATGTGGAAGCTCAGGGCAGTCTACTTGAAAAATGTCCTATACCTACTCTAGCTAAAAGCTGGCAAACTGACAGGTTGCTTAGGTATTAATTTCCTTTTGTATTTATGGATTACTGGAGTTCTGGTGGTGGGATAGAGAAAAAAAGTAGATGAGGCAAATGGGACTTGCTGAATATTTATCTTGGATTTGGTCTCCTAAAGCTCTGGAGAAGAGCATGTTCCTCAGTGCTGGTCTGTGATCATTCTGTTTACTAAATAAGGTGTAAATACTTTCTATCTGAAAAAGTTGTACTAATTTTTATTGCATGCAAGGTGTACCAATAAAGAAAGAAGTGAGGAATGAGGAAACACATCTGGCATCTAGTGAATGTATATTCCTGTCCTTTTACTCCTAGCCATTTACTCTTCTATTCTGATACTCCACACAGAAGCAAATGAGCAAAAGAAAATTGGAAGCATCTATTGTCATTTGAGCCTTAGGAGCTAAAATATTTGCTTGAGAAATATAAAAGCTTTAGTCAAATGTGTTTGTACCTTTAAATTTGCAATTATCTATTTCCTTTGTGCTATAATTTATTCCTTCCCTGTTTGCTCCTCCTTTCCCCTCCCTTTTTTCCTTCTCCTTTTCACCTTGTTTTTCCCTTCCCCTATTTTCCCCCATGTTTTCCGCCTCCTTTCCTTCCCTTTGGCATTCTTGTGCTACAAAAACTTCCAAAAGGAGAAAGGGAAGGTAGGACTCTAGTTCTTTACTTTTTTCAGTGCTTTTTGAAAAGTGTTTTGCATCCTATCCTACCCTAGAGCTACTTCTTCTCTGAAATTCTGATTGGTCTCTGTTATCCTAACAAATTTCAATCTTCTAGGTTTCATTCCTGCTTCTAAAAGACAAGAGAGCTCATTTCTACCGAGTTGATTTAGTGAAAATCAGAAGCAGGACTTTTTTGTGTAGTAATTAGAAGAGATGAGGAGAAAAGTCTCTTCAAATGACATGGGTAATTTGAGTGACAGCAACAGTTACCACAGCTGGTAACAAGTGGTTAGTGCTGCTGTGGTGGGTATGGCCTGAGTTGCACGGTGATGTTTAGATTTGGTGTATGCTGGTGGAACAAATCATTGCAAAGCTCTGTTACCTTTGTGGATCTGTTGTTTTAGATGTGCATTCTTGCTCCTGTTTTGGCTTTATGTTCTATGAATGTATGTTTTTCTGAATTTGAGTGTTGTCTTGTGATTAAAATATTTCAAATGTTCTCCAACATATAAAACATGAAAACACTTCTATCTTCAAATTATTTGTTACTATTAGTCAAATTTCAAAGGCAAAGCTAAAAAAAAATGTAGAAGTAATTACAATCATAGAATCATTAAGGCTGGAGAAGACCTCCAAGATCAAGTCCAACCTTTGACTGAATACCACCTTGGCAATTAAGCCATAGCACTAAGTGCCACATCCAGTCGTTTCTTGAGCACTTCCAGGGATGATGGCTTGACCACTTTCCTTTAGCAACCCATTCCAGTGCTTAACCATCCTTTCAGTGTAGAAGTTCTTCCTGGTGTCCAACCTGAGCTTCCTGTGGTTCAGTAAAGCCTCCCCTGCAGCAATTAGAAGTAATGAACTTCTTTGTCTGGTGAGCTTTCATTCTGTCTTGTTGGATGTGTTAATTTTTTTTTTTCAGTATGTTAGTAGGTTGAGAAGTATAAGTAGGTATTTAAGTACCAGTTCTTAGCAACTCTGTACTGTTTTTTCAGAACATAGTAAGTTCACAGTAGCTTGAAAATTTCTAACCAAAAACAATTTCAGATTGTCAATTTTAGGCACATTGTAATCCAGGTTCAATTTCACAGATAATTTATTTTGATATTTTAAATCTAAATCTAGTCCTCAAACTCTTATATTGTAGTATGTTTTTAGCTTTTTTTTGCTTGTTTCTATCTCAACGTCAAAAAGGAGGCCTTCCTAAAATTTGCGTTCTTTGCCTGGTACAATTTTTTGTAGCACAATACATAGTATTGTTGGACAATTTAAAAAGAGATTTGTAGTTTTAAACAAGCCTCTCATTCACTTTCTCCCCTTTTTAACGTTTGGGGTTTCTTTGGTGGGTTTTGTTGTTGTTGTTGCTTGATCATTAATATGAGTGACTGCTTAGACTGCTCAAATTATAGTTTATTAATATTCATGTGGTGTAAATGTCTTGCATAGTAATGTCACAATCCAGGTTTAAATTCTGGATAGATGTCAGTGAAAGCTGGTACAGGATTCAGCCTATGTGTTGGACTGCATGGTGTCAGTGTAATTGAAGCAATGTAATAGTTTTATGTATGATTATTCTGCTTGAGCCTGTGTATTCATAAATAATGTATTTAAACACTTGTTTGGATCAGACAAGTTTATCTCCCAGATATGAGACTGAAAGCCGCCAAATTGTACTCAAATGAAGTTAGAAAGCTGCCACATTGTACTTAAATGAAGTTATTTTGTAATTTGAAAACTAACTAAAACCTAAATTTCAACTTCAGCAGTTTCCTGGTGTTACTTAGTGGAGCTTTGAGCAAGTTAAGACAAGGAAATAACTTTGAAGAAAAATACTTTGAAGAAACTAATAGCTGGATATTCCTTTGTTCTTCAACTACTTCTGAATTCACGTTTTTCATTTCTGTGACAACTTTTAGAATACCTTATTGATGTAGTTATGCCTTTCAGTGTACTTTGTGGTGCGTATGTTGCATTCAATGATAGTGATTTGGCATAATTTGATATGCATTACAAACATATTCAGTTAAAATGCAGTTCCACTGTTCAAGCTCATTTATTTCTTTCTTCACAATAACCTGGAAGTGACTAGAAAACAATTTAAATTCTGGCCTGAAGCAGAACATGTTATCACCAATGCACCATGTATTATGTAAATCAGAATGCCAGTTAAACAATTAGAACAGTGTAAACAACAATGAGTATGAACTGCACCAAACACTTGTTATTGCTTGTGTGGCTGATTGTGCTCACCTGCTGTTTGCTGAGAGAACAAGGATCTCTAGGAAGATATTGTAATTTAAGGAAATGTAAACAATGTTCCTAGAAAATAGCATTCTGCTTCCTCCTCCCTTAGGAGGGAGAATTGCTAACTGTGACATGTGTCTGCATGTGTCTGTACAACATTGAAGAGTGTCCATTATACCAGTTAATTAATGTTTAGTACAACTAATGCTGTCTTATCTGCCACTCTTACAGGAATTCCATATAAACAACTGACTGTGGGTGTCCCCAAGGAGATATTTGAGAATGAGAAGAGAGTGGCTCTGTCACCAGCTGGAGTTCAAGCCTTGGTTAAGCAAGGCTTCAATGTTGTAGTGGAATCTGGTGCTGGAGAAGCTTCTAAATTTTCTGATGACCATTACAGAGAAGTTGGAGCAAAGATCCAGGGGACCAAGGAAGTCCTGGCTTCTGATTTGATTGTGAAAGTAATTGCTTTATTAGTATATTTCCTATTACATTGTTTTTGGAGAAATGTATAGGTAATTTTTTTTCTGATAATCTGTGGAAAGTTCAGTAAGTAAGGTCCTTTAAATTAGTGTTTTCCATTTTGAGTTCTGATTCAAGTTCTGGTTTGTTGTTTTTTTGGTTTTTTTTTGATAGCTCAGGCATACACCTACACTAAAAAAAAGTAAATGACAATGTTGAAAAAAATATGGATAATATCTCTAGCAAGTATTTAACTACCTAAGAGTTGTTGTGTTTTCTAGAGTGAGGTAGACTAGTTCTGGAATCTAATCAGATGAGATCCCTGCTCTAAGAAATCTTTTATCCAAAATTGGTAATATATAACTCTAGTTACTCTTTAAATAGCATGGTTTGGGTTTAGAAAATATGATTGTGTAACTTCTCTGAATTCCGCAGCGAAAGTGTGTTTAAAAGACTGAGAAAAGAGCTAAAAGCAGTCTTACTTGAGAGGTCTTAGGTTGTGCAGAGTCCGGAAGGGGAAAAAAAAAGAAAAAGGCCTTTACCTTATTGAGGCTTCCTTCAGTTGCTCTGTTTAAAATTATCCCATCAGCACTGAACATAGAATTTGTGAGAGCTGCTTTCTGAACAATGCTTTTAAGGAGGTTTCTGTTTGGAGAAAAGTGAGAAATTCAGAAGTGAATATAGATGAAGATCAGTGTCTGCTGGACATCTGACATGAAATGCCCTGTATGTAGTCATGCACTGCAACCTTATAATAATGATTCTTAGTTTGTAGAGCTTAGTTGTCATATATGTTGAGTAATCATTTTGCTTAAAAATGGTGGATTTGAGGGTAGCTGTAACAAAAGCAAGTGACTGCTGGTTAGAAGTCATCAGATCTTTGTGAAGGTGTGTGCTGACAATTTTTGCCCTGTCACCAATCCACCTAGAGCCAATTCCATGATGTGGACTGCAGCTGAGAAGTGCAGTTACTCAGTTCAGTTGTGTAAATAGCTTTTGATATACTTTCTGTACTTTTTGGATGGGAATGGACAGACTGCAACCTGAGAGAAAGTAAGTGGAATGTGTTCTGATTTCTTTCCTCTGATTAACTTGGAAACTTCTGTATTTTTCAGGTGAGAGCTCCTGTATATAACTCATGTCTAGGTGTACATGAGGCAGATCTTTTCAAGCCAGCAGCAACCCTGATTAGTTTTATCTACCCAGCACAAAATCCAGACCTCCTGAAAAAACTTGCAGAAAAAAAAGCTACTGTCTTGGCTATGGATCAGGTTCCACGGGTCACCATTGCTCAGGGATATGATGCACTCAGCTCCATGGCTAACATTGCTGGGTATGGTTTTTTTTTTTGGCTTCATTAAGTATAGCTGGTTTAAAATCATGTGCTTTGATGTTAGGCATATCTAATATGATTCTACATCTTTATTTTCCTGAAGAGCTGTTTCAAGCAGGGTGATGTTAAAGCATTTTATGGTTAGCTTTATAGCAGATCAGAGCAATGCTTTTAAAAAAAACACAATTCTTCTAGTTCATTGACTGTTTTGTCTAGTACCTTTTTGCTGTGAACTAAGTTATCTTGAATACAGATTGTCTGTCATGGGGATCTGGTGTTGTTAGGAGCTAACTAACCCAAAGAACACTTAGTGTGAATGCAATTGCCATGGCAGTTACAAACAAAAGATCAAATATTGTCAGACATCTCCATAGAAATATGAATAAAGACTATTAAGCTTGTGTTCAATGGTAAAATACTAAGCTTGCTTTATCCTACACATCCTCTGGTCAAATGTTCATCTTTTAGATTGATGTAGTGAATAGAATTTACTGAATCTGAGAAAACACTGATATGTGTTCATCCTCGATTGACAGTTACAAGGCTGTGGTCCTGGCAGCAAATCACTTCGGTCGATTTTTCACGGGTCAAATCACAGCTGCTGGTAAAGTTCCTCCAGCAAAGGTATGTGCAATTAAACACACACTGTGGTAAAAGAATATGTGAATTTCTGAGCAAAGGTAGCTGTTGCTGAAACTATGTTAAATGGCTTTTTTTCCTGCCTTTGGGCTGCTTTTGAGACTTCAGAAGTTGCAGAAATTATTCTCATACCACTTTTTGTTCACATCTGTTCTGGTTTTGTTTTGGGAATATGAGAATAATTTGAGTTTTATTTAAGATTTCTTAGTTTTAAGCATCAGATTAGCTATAAGGGGTTGGATTTATTTTTTTTCAAAATAGGAGAAGGTAAGGAAGCAGTTAAAAATATTCAGAGATACTGGTATTTCTGGTGCATTGAGGAGTGTAATGGAAAGATTTACTTGATTGGAATTACAGGTGGATTGGGTTAAGAGAAAGGAAAGTAGAATTAAAGAAGAAAAAAGGAAGATAAATCAAGGAGAAAACCTGTGTTTACTTAGATAAACTGTTAGCTACAGAACAGTTTGCTCTTAGATATGTGTAATTAAGAGTTACAGCTTTTAAACTCCTGGATGTATGGGGTAACTCCACCCAATTAAATTTGGTTTTCTTGTAAGGTATCTTGTTTAAATGGATGGTTAATGAGATGTATCATTTTAGGTGCTGATCATTGGAGGAGGGGTTGCTGGCCTGGCTTCTGCAGGAGCAGCAAAATCGATGGGTGCAGTGGTTCGTGGATTTGATACTAGGTAAGGGTGTGAAAATTGTAATATCAATCTGAAATTTCTTGAAGATTAAGTTGTTTATGGCTGTATTAGATTGAAATAATTTGTACTACATTGAGTCATAATTCACTTCCTACCATTTTTATGCCATCATTAGTCCTAAATTTTTATTAATTTTAAAATCTGTCTAAAACTTTTTCATTTTTATTTTAATTCCCTTCTTAAGTACTCTAGATACTTTTATCTTGAGATTCAAGAACATTTATGTTTCATTCTTTGCATGTTGTCACTGTTCACCTAACACTGAAATTTAGTCTCTCTATTTAATGTGATGTCATATGATGCAAAACAAAATACAGAATATTAACAAGCCACAACTTCAAACATCCACCCCCTGGCAATTTTCCCTGTGAAAATAAGACTTATTAGTACTTTCCATCTCACAGTTTAAAGACAAGGCCACGGGTTCTGTGCTTATCTCCCGTTTTAGGCACCTTAGTTTGGGCTGTAGATTTACCAAATCATGACAACAGAAATGCATGAGGAGAGTTAATCAGGAAAGCCTCAGCTTTGAGGTTTTTCTTGAAGCAACTCTGCTGACTATACAGGAAACCATAGGCTGCCTTCATTCCTTGTTGAAGTCTGACTGGAACCTAAATTTATCAATGCAATTATTTTTTGCACTGAATACAGAAAGCTGAGGACTTTTGTTATGGTCTCCTTAATACTAGAATAAGTTTTACTTCTCTTGTCTGAAGATTGCTACTAAAACCACTGGTAAAGTCATGATTTTCAAAGTAGTGTTTTTTCTCTCAACTGCAATTTTCTTTTTCTAGAGCTGCAGCCCTGGAGCAGTTCAAGTCTCTTGGAGCTGAGCCTTTGGAAGTAGACATAAAGGAATCTGGAGAGGGACAAGGTGGTTATGCTAAAGAAATGTCCAAAGAATTTATTGAAGCTGAAATGAAACTCTTTGCCAAACAGTGCCAAGATGTTGATATTATCATCACTACAGCACTTATTCCAGGTATGTTTTATGTGAAAAATGCTAATTTTCTTTCTTCTAGGTAAGTTGTCATATTTTGAGCTTGCATCTGCATGAAAACAGAGGGGTTAATGAATTATATCTGTGTGAGCATGTACCTTTACACTTCTGTGAAAAAGGCCTGGTTTTAAAGTGTGTCCTATTTTTTTAAACAACTTTTGTTTTCATAGACTATCAGTATGAATCAAATATGGCTGTGTTTTTCTTACTAGAAAAGGACTATTTAGTAATAAAGTGAGAATATATAATTCTCTTACATATCTATTGCATCACTGCTACCTCTGCTATACAGCTTGTGCCCTGAAACAAGTCTGATTGAGAACCGTTCTTTTTACTTGAAACATAGTAAGGTAGATGTTAGATTTTACTGCTTTGTGTTGCACAATGTCTGTATTTTAATAGCTGGCCATGTGGTGTCTTTTTAAAAAAATTTTTTGTTATGACTGGAATTGTAAGATTAGATGTTAAGACTGTGGGCTTGCTGGCAGAATTGGACTTATCTTTGGTAGAGTACCATGCATAACTTTCTTGTATGCTTTTGGAGCAGGATGTTCTAGCACTTCTTCTGTCTTTCTAAAAAAAACAAACTTTTGTGATTTTTTTTTATCCTAGGTACCAATTACTTGAAAATTTTGCTTACAAAATTAAAACCTATATGTAGAGCAAAGAGAAGGCATCTCCTAAGCTCAACAGATAGAAAGCTGTATTTTGTGTTTAACTTGCTATGCCTTGTTTTGTCAGGCAAAAAAGCTCCAATCTTGTTTAAGAAAGATATGATTGAATCAATGAAGGAAGGTTCAGTTGTTGTGGATTTAGCTGCAGAAGCAGGAGGAAATATTGAGACTACAAAGCCTGGAGAAATGTATGTTCATAAGGTGAGCATTTTAATCTGCTGTTCATTCTCAGTTCACCTAACTTCTATGCTGTTTTGTAAACTGTATGCTGAAAATAAGCAGCTGAATTTTCAACAGTCTTTCAGCTGCTTTGGGCTGAAGCAGTCCTTTAGAATTGCATTTGGTCACTATTTAAATACATAAATTTGAATATTTTTAAAGAAACTAATACCTCTGTATAGTGTTAATTTGGTTGTTAATGGATATTACAGAATTCTTTCTACTTAAACTTCCTAGTCCAGTATTTGTCTCTTCTGAGTTGAAGGTGGGATTTGATATCTATTTCTTGGTCTATCTAAAAAAACACAGCAGCAGCAATAGGTTCTTTGATTTACTTATCACCTTCCATGACTGGAGGTTAACATTTCCTGTCATAGGTGAAGCTATAGGTGAACACTGAGGTTCAGACTCTCAGTGTTTACTTCAGTACAAAGTCTCTGGCTTACTCAGTACTATTTCAGCTTCAGGAGGTTTTCTTTATCTTCAGCAACATGAGTATCCAAAGCACTTGAAACCCAAAGTACATGTAGCATAAATTGGTTCCTTAAAGTAAGCAGTTTTGGTCTGGACTGAACTACTTTGGTTTTGCTCCAGTGTTCATTTGCTCAGTTGAGATATTGTCTTTCTGCTTTTTGGGTATTGTTTTTGGTGCTTATGGGAAATCTGCTAACAATTACAGAAATCTGGGTGATGAGATTTATAGTAGCAGATTTCCTAGGTAATGCAAGGATATAATACCTTTATTTGGGAAGCCTGTAGGACACTGCTGCCATGGTTGTCATTGACATAAGCAGAATTCTGTTTATATATGTCAAAGAATCACATGTTGCACTTGTCTTTGTGGCTTTCTAGGGCTTTTGATGTCATTGCTTAAAACCTGAAACTAGAGAATGTGGAAGAGAAGTAAGCAGATACTTGCATGAAGGGTTTATATGGAACACTTTTAGTCAGAGGAGTATTACCCCTGGATTTAGTGTACTGGCTCTGTGTTATGGAAAATAGCAGCAGTGCAGAACTATTAGGATTGTACTAGAGCATTGCCTTAGGAAGCCAGAGTTCTGGAAGTGTTTATGGATCTTAGCTGTAAGTTGTGGGAGCAGTGTTTTAACACATGCCTGCTTTTGAACACCTCAGAGTGTATGCCAGCCTCAGCTTCCCATTCCTTCCTAAAGCCTGATATCCTTTAGTTCTCATTAGTTCTTTAAGCAGTGAGGATATATGAGGTTACATTTTTGCGTACATATGTGTTGTGTTGCACTAAAACTCGATAATACACATATGAACTCAGATATATCACTTGCACAGCTCTGAGGGAGCTCCCTTCACTCCAGTGGCATACAGAAAGTTGTCTCCAGTGCCTGCCCTCCAGAAAAACCGAGAAGATGCCAAGCATTAGGTGGATTAATTTGATACCTGATGGATTAAAGAATTTATGTTCTGAGAGAATGTACGATTTGGAGAAGACAAGACAAGCTCTTGCACCAATATCTTCCTCTTTGTGAAGTCTTGTTGCTAAAGAGTTTAAGGTGTTGGATTTGATCATGTTGAATTCTGTAGCTATTGTGAGTGATCTGTCTCTTAGTGTCAGAGCTGCAGATAGCCGATTTAGTTGGAGTTATGAACCAAGATAGTGATACAGTTTGGATAGATATTTCCAGAAGGATATACTGGAAGAGATTATGCTTTTTCAGAGATTGTACAAATCTTTATTATTTTACTTGGATTTTTTTTTCAGGGTGTTACACACATTGGGTACACAGATCTGCCTAGCAGAATGGCTACTCAGGCCAGTACCCTGTATTCTAATAATATTATCAAACTTCTAAAAGCTATTAGTCCTGACAAAGAGAACTTCTACTTTGATCCAAAAGATGACTTTGACTATGGGACTCTGGATCATGTTATTAGAGGAACTGTAGTAATGAAGGTAAGCCAGTAAATACTCTATTCTTAATTTGTGAGTACAGACCTAATGTTTGTCATTTCTGTCTCTTCAAAATGTGTTCAGAGATACTGCATGTCAACAGACTTCACAGGTGGCTTGATCGAGTGTGTGGGTAACTGTGTGTTTATTCAGCTGAAAATTCCTGTTTCTTTTTAGTCTTGTCTTCTTGTCAAGGTTAAAGCTAATGTATTTACTAATGAAAAATAGGAAAAAGATAAAATTTGTGTGTCATGTGATAAAAACATAGCTACTTAAAACATATTTGAGGCATTACCAGACCAAAACATTTTTCCAGAAATGTATTCTTCCTTAAAAAAGAAAAAAAAAGAAAAAAAAAAAAGTGTTCCTTCTGTAGTAAAAGAAAAAAAAAATGGTGAAACTAGAATATTCAAAATACTTGAAGTTTTATCAGAAAATAATAAAATAAAAACTCAGGGCATGGACTTCAGCTCTCCCAGACCATTGAAGTGGTGTGTACAGCTCAGTAGCTCCACAGAGGCCTGAAGATTAACAAGAAACGTCGGATATCATCCTTGGTTCCTATCTGGGGTCTAGAAAGGCTGTGATTAAAGTTCACATCTGTAGCAGATTTTGTTATTTCCAAGACTTTGTTTTATTTTGCATAGATGTTTTCCACTTAAAGAACTTATCTCTTTGCTTTTCTCTTGTTTCTGCTCTGGAGCCTTGTGCTGTGTCTTCACCAGGTACTCTTGGACACTAATATCAAATCTTGTCTGAAGAATGTGTAAACCAGTATGATTAACTTGGTCGTGCCTTGCAAACTTCTGCTGATGCAACAAAAGAGCCTGTTCCTGGGCATGGCTGTAGATGTTAGCACTTGCCTGAGTTGCAGGATTAAGAAGAATAGGCTTCTCTAAGTACTAAGTATCTGCCATGTTAGGCGTAACTGTAAATATCTCTTGTCAGGATGGCAAAGTGATTTTCCCAGCACCTCCACCAAATAACATTCCTCAGGGAGCGCCAGCGAAACAGAAGACTGTAGCAGAGTTGGAAGCAGAAAAAGCAGCTACTGTTACACCTTTTAGAAAAACCATGACTACTGCATCTATATACACAGCAGGTAGGCAACTAGCTGGAGAATCAGTGTAGAGTACTTCTCATTTGACTAATATTTTTGAATGACCCATCATCTAACTTATTCAGTTGAATATCTATTTGGGAGAGCAGTTGATTGGCTGGTGTATCCTGGTACAAAATCAGTATAGTGTAAGAATTGCTTGAGAGGGAAAATAAAACTTCTGAAATTTTACCAGAAGTATTTGACATTTCAACAAGTGCTGATTCTCTGTGCTGATTCTATGTGTGTTTGACTCTACTTAAATATTAGTAAAATGCTTAAAATTCTGAAGGACTCCTGCCAGGGACTGTGCCCCTACTTTGCAGCAGAATCAGTTCAATGTCTTTGCTTTCTTCAGATTTTACTGTATTGTGTGAGACTTAAATGAACCACATCTACCAAAGTGTTGGAAATAGGACTTTGACATCATTTCATTTGTTACTCTCACTGTATCAGAACTTTTGCATGAAGTAATTAATGAATTCAGTAGTCTTAATTTTAATCCTGTTCTTCATACATATGCTTTGATACATCCAAGCAATATGTCAACATAATTGTGACTTGCACATTTTTTTCTATAGAACAGGAGAGTGACAGAATTCAGTGTTGGCATAGAAACCTATCTTTGCTGCATTGTGTCCATGCATAACAAATATGTTTGGATTATATTTATGGCTTTATTTTCTGTTACAAAGGAAAGATTAGCAATGAAACAACTTAGTGTTTTTGAAAAATGATCACCCTGATTTTGAAACTAGTCCATGTAGAGAGCTCCATTTTGCTTTTGTGTCAGTACTAGGCTCCTGTTTTATACAGTTTAAATGTAAGAAGTCATTGAAAAGTTACAGAGTTTTCCTGTGCTTTCCTTCTAGGTTTAGCTGGTATGTTAGGACTGGGCATTGTAGCACCTAATGCTGCTTTCACACAGATGGTGACGACGTTTGGCCTCTCTGGGATAGTGGGGTATCACACAGTCTGGGGTGTGACTCCTGCTCTGCACTCCCCACTCATGTCTGTGACTAATGCTATCTCAGGTAAGTGGCTGTCACAGCTGCTTGTTTTCTACATGACGTAGGCACAACTCCTTTTACCTGAATTAGTACTGCTGTGCGTGTTTGAGTTTACTTTCATAAATAGCAAGGACACCTGAAACAATAATTTCTGAGAGTATGATTTATTCAAAAGAAAAGCAAATGGGATGCTGTATCCTTTTAATTTTCATAAGTAATTTTTACACTTGACCTATTTGCTTGAAAGTTTGTTTTACTTGGGGTGGTGCAGTGTCTTTTCATATATTTCTCCCATCTCTTCAAAAGATTGCCCTGCAAATAACTAACCTTTCCTATTTTTTACATTCTTCTATTCATCTCCTCAAACAATGTGTTTTGAGAGAGAGGAAAAAAGAAAATAAATCCTAAAATACCCATAAAATTAGTGATTCTTATAAGTAAGATTGTATGTATCTGTGTTTGGTTATATGTGGATCTACTTTGGTTATTATAAACAAAGTTTCTTTTATTGAACAAGTACTAGGCTTGAGGCGCTGTTCTTCAAAACTGCATTCATGTACTCATTTTTTTTTTTCTTTTGAAACATGTTTGTATTCCTGAAAAAGACCGTGGTAGTCTTTTTTTAAGCATAAATGTGTGAAATAGGGGTCAGAATTTGAGTTGACTGTATTTGTCCAACAGTTGAAAGGAAACTTCCTATAGGTGTAGAGCCTTTTGAGGTTACACAGTAACCTTTTCCAGTAACACTTTTATCTCTTTTAAATAGGTCTGACTGCAGTTGGTGGGCTGGTACTGATGGGAGGACACTATCTCCCTCAAAACATTTCCCAAAGCCTAGCAGTGCTTTCAGCCTTTATATCTTCAGTCAATATTGCAGGTATGAATGTTAGCTTTTCTCCTGAAGATAATTTCAAGTACTAGTATAATTTTTAAATTTCATCTAGTTATTTAATTGTATAATTCCAGAAATACTGGTCTGAGAATAGAATCTGTGAGCATTTATCAATAAAAACCCATTAGCCCTCCAATTTTCACAGTAGTTATTTGTAGGTATTTTGCATACCCTGTGGAGTAACCTATTTTAGGAATTATTTAAATGTGCATTTTCCTTTCATAAATTTGGGTGATGATTATATACAATATATTTTCCTGTATAGCCCAAGAGGGTAGTTGTAGAGGATTTGTACTTGTATTAATTTTCCTACTTGAAGTACGTACTAGTAGCATAGAACAAAATTCTGTTTTCTCGAGCTTCAGAAGTCCTAGCTTCAATAATAAAAAGGCAACAAAGTGAGCAATGTGGCTTAAAACTAGTGCTTTTGCTAGAGCAGTTTGGGAAAGAAACACAGTCATAAACTAAGCTGTATCCTACAGTCAGTATACAGTATGAAGCCAGAGCAATTCCTCCTTTTCTTCTGAATTTCTTCCTAAGGCTAAAAGAGAGAGTAAGATCTAACGCTGATTATACGTTTGTTTCCTGGTAGTTTTCTAGGTTACTAGCTTTATTGGTTGCTGAATTCTATGGTAATATGGTATCATACTAAATATTTCTCTTATAACTTGGCATGTGCTTGATTTCAGATTTTATTTTTTTAAGATTGTTCCTTTACTTTGTCCAGGTGGCTTTTTAGTTACACAGAGAATGCTGGATATGTTCAAACGTCCCACAGACCCTCCTGAGTACAACTATTTGTACCTGCTCCCTGGTGGTGTATTTGTAGGAGGCTATGCAGCTGCTCTCAGTGGTGGCTATAACATTGAACAAGTAAGAAGATAACTTCATGGCTCTTAGCCCAGTGCTCAGTGTTATGTTTCTTCATGCCTGTTCTGTGGAGGAGTAAATAACAAATAATCCAAGGTCTTTCCATCAGCTGCATGTTCCCACAAGGCCAGTCTGAAGCTGATTAACTGTAAGCTTGTAGCCACATAGGTAACATACTTTAAAAGCTCTGTTGTTGTTTAGTTTTGTGTTAACATAGCAGGTGCTTTTATTTATTGGACTGGTTTCCTAAACTGCAGTCTAAATAATATGGTAACTACAGAAATCAGTCTTTGTTTTAAATGTTTCTGAAAGTTCAACTTGGCATGACAGTTAAAAAAGGATGGGATCAGTTTTCAGCACAGAGGGATGTATAGGAATTTTACCGATAACACCTTTTATAGTAAACTTTTGTTTACGTTTGTTTTAATAGTAAGAAAAATAAATTTATATTGCCTTGTGCATTTGGAAAAAGTGAATCCAAACATACTGTTATGGCATGGGCTTGCAATGTATTTGTGTTTTGTCAATTATCTGGACATATATAACTCAGTTCATATAAGTTTGTTTATACTTTTTGCAAACAACAGTTATAAAATGCCACAGAATCATTAGTGTAGGAAAAGACCTTTAAGATCATCAAGTCCAGCTGTCAGCCTTGCACCACCACCATGGTCACCACTAGACCATGTCCTCAAGTACTACATCCAAAAGTTTTTTGGAACACTTCCAGGGATGGTGACTCCATCACCTTTCTGGGCAGCCTGTTCCAAAGTTTAGCCATGCCTTCCATGACCTGATATCTAATATAACCTTGCCCCTGAGCAACTTGAAGCCATTTCCTCTTGTCCTCGCACTTGTTACCTGAGAGACGAGACCAATTCCCACCTGGTTACAATCTCATTTTGAGGAGTTATACAGAGTAATAATACAGTCTCCATTGATCTTCCTTTTCTCCAGACTGAACACCCTCAACTCCTTCCTCATCAGACTTGTGTTCCAGGTGCTTCACCAGCTCTGTTGCCCTTCTCTGGACTTGTTCCAGTGTCTTTATTGGAGTGGGGCGTCCAAAACTGGACATAAGATTGAAGGTGTGGCCTCTCCAGTGCTGACTGCAGGGGAAAGATCACAGTTTTACTCCTTCTGGCCACACTCTTGCTGGTAGTTCAGAACTATCTAAACTATTTCTTAGTTCAAATTTGCCATAAAAAAATTCTGAAACTATCCCTATAATGAACAGGACCATATAGCTTTAGATTTGTGCTAAAGGAAAGGTTGCTTCTGAACTGATGAGGAAAATTGGTTTGGCTTTAGTTAATATTCATTCTGCAGATAAAAAAGGGTTACCAAGTGAGGGAAAAGCTTTATAGATATCACATTTTAATTGGCCAAAACCTCATCCTGTCTGACAGTTTCTTGATTTTAATTAAGAATTGTGACTTAAACACATTCTGGAGAAATCAGCCATTTTGTGTAATTATCAGAGATGTTTTTGTAGCAAGGCAATTTGTGACTATGTCATACTGATGTTTTTTCTTATTTTAAAGGTGATGTATCTAGGCTCAGGACTGTGCTGTGTTGGTGCCCTGGCTGGTTTGTCTACCCAAGGAACAGCTCGTCTTGGAAATGCTTTGGGTATGATTGGTGTTGCAGGAGGTTTAGCCGCAACTCTTGGAAGCCTTAATCCCTCGCCTGAATTGTTGGCACAGATGTCAGGTGCAATGGCACTTGGTGGGACCATAGGTATGAGTATGATGAACTAACAACCTATATTCTGTATATGCATATATGAAACCTGTATGTACATAAAATACTGTATAGCTCCCAAGTGAATTGACTAACTGACATTTGTGGCTTGTGCAAAATTATTTGGCGAATGTGTGAACAAAACTTTGTAACTTTCATGGCTTTTATTAATGCTTCACAATGTGATAAGGAATGAGCTGACTGAAAAGTGGGACCACATCATCTCTGATAGGGAAACTTGTGTCCAGAGGTAAATGATCTTGCCCAGCTTTATACTTCTGTTCAGTTCCTGACCAACTACTGCCAGATTTTCTCTTTCACACTGTGCCTTTGTCACAGAAAACAATGAATTTCTCAATATTTGGTGAAGCTTCTTAGCACATGATGTGCTTTAATCTTTCTATTTTTCATGCACAAAATGCACAAGTGCAACCTTTTGTTCAATGTCATAGTGATTTCTAGTTGGAACAGACTTCTGTAATCATTGCACACTGAACCATCCTGTACTAATTTCTACCTGAACAGGTGGGCTGTGTTTTCTAAGACTTCCCTTCTGTCTTCAACTCTCAATAGGTTTGACAATTGCTAAACGCATCCAGATTACAGATCTGCCTCAGCTAGTGGCTGCTTTCCACAGTTTGGTCGGTTTGGCTGCTGTGCTCACCTGTGTAGCAGAGTACATGATTGAATATCCTCACTTTGCCACTGATCCTGCTGCAAACCTCACCAAGATTGTGGCATATCTTGGCACATACATTGGTGGAGTGACATTTAGTGGCTCTCTTGTTGCGTATGGAAAACTGCAAGGTAAGACCTTCTGTTCAGAATTAAATATTTGTTAAAGGGTTTTTCTTCCCCTGGAATTTAGCTCTACTTTTAGACTGCTATGTAATTGGAAAAAAACATTGTATTTTGGACCAGGTAAAAGTATATGTGTAATTTTTAAGAGTGTACTTTTTTGTTTCTAATTCTGTTAATTTGTGCACAGCTTTAGTTATGAAAAGTTGTCTTCAGTGCTTTGACATATTATTATTATTCATCTTGTCTAGAAATAAGTGTTGCTTTGGTGTTAAAACACTACTTGATGCTTTTTCTCGAATTCATTTTATCAAACTTTTATGATCACAACTTTGTATTTCTGAACAGACATTTTGGTTGAAACTCTCATATTGCTGGATTCAGTGAGCACTAGTAATACTTCCAGGATTTTGTTCTTAACACTGCAATCTTCATTAAGGTAGGCAGCCTGCACTATTGAGGCTGCCTCACTTTAAACCATTCAGTTCACTGTCTGTTTACCTACTGCTCAGACTCCATGTTCCACGCCTCTTGCTGTTTGAGCAAATATGTTTTCTAAGTTAAATACTCACTAATTCCTGATTCTTGTGCATGTGAAGGTTTCTTTTTTTGCATTTATTTTTGGTTTTGTAAGCACACAGCTTTTGAGAAGCTGGTAATACTTGTACTAGGAATTTCAGGCTAACCTGCCTGCCTTTCAGCTTCCTATACTAATCCTGTTGTTAACTTTGCAATAGTTCCTTTGGGAAACATCTGTTTGCTTTCTTCAATGTTTGTGAGACCAGCCATTGAAGGAGGAAACATGACAAGGATGGAAAGCTGTCTTCTCTAATAATCTTTTGAAGGATTTGTCAGTAGTATGTATTTCTGATGTATCTCTGCTAAGTAGTTATTAATTTATTTTTTCTGAGTTACTTTTCTCTCTCCATTGTACCCCCTCAGTGATTTGTGCACATGTCCCTGGTAAACTTCACTGCCTCTTTGAGCTTGCTCTCCTATTTCTGTTTACTGTTTTCTCCCTTGCATTTTCATGTCATCATGGTATGAAATATGAAGTTTGTCTCTATTAGCAAACTACTGATCCTATGGTATGGACGAGGGTAGTAAGTCACACACTTTGACTCCTCTGGCTGAGACCATCAATTCATTCTTTCCCTTGAATTCAGCTTTTCACAAATTTTTTATGAGAAAATTAAAATGAACGAAATGAAATGGAAATGAATGAAATTAAAATGAATTTTAAATGAAAATTAATTTTTTTCCTAAAATCTAAATGAGACACTTATTTCTGATGTAAGTAATTACTGGGAAGCTTCCATTGTTTCAACCCTTTGTCATGTGGTTTGAAAAAAAAACCCCAGTATGAAATAAATGTGACTGTCTTTTTGAACTGAATCACACAAATACTGAACCGCCTTTTCCCCTCAAGTTTCTGCAGATGTGGGAAGCTGTGGGAGTTCCGTATGACTGAGGGTAGTTGTGAAATTAATGCATTTGAAAACAGGAATGTTTTGTACTTGGTGTGATCTGTGTAGTCATATTTTTTTAAGCACACAGTTTTTGAGAGACTGAGATAATCCTTGTGTAGAAATTCCAGCTAAAAGCTTCCTTCTACTGTGTGTCATATTCAACATAAAAAGACCTGGAGACAAAGTGGAATGGCTTTGTTGAAGGAAAAAGAAAAAGGCTTTTCAAAAGGAAAATAGATTTTTCTAACTATTCTGGAGCACTTCAGTGAAATTAGGAAGTAAATAGAGTTTAAAGAAGAATATTTGAGAATCTAGAGGAAGGTTGAATGTCTTGCAGTTCTGAGTCAGCAGAAGATCTCAGCTTCAACTAACTTGTTTTATCTTTTACCCCTCCCTTTTTTTCTTTTTTAATTCTTCTTTTTCTGAGTTATTCATCTCTGAACTTAAGCAACAGGTTTCCTTTAATGTACATGTTCACGTCTGAAAATGTGTGTGATTGCAGGTATCCTGAATTCTGCACCTCTGCTCTTGCCTGGTCGACATGCATTGAATGCAGGATTGCTGGCTGCCAGCATTGGTGGGATGATACCCTACATGATCGATCCTTCTTACACCACGGGAATTACTTGCCTGGGTTCTGTGTCAGCACTCTCAGCCATAATGGTAAGTTGAGGAATAGTAGAAAGTGAAACAAGTTACACAAGGAGTTTATTTTCCAGTCCTGCAAGTTTCCTCTTTATGCATTATATTTTACCATCCTGAGTCACAGTGGACATGGTGCCTGCCTGTGTAGTAACTTGCAGAAACAAGTAGCAACTGACTTTTCTAGATCCAGCTGTAAACCAGAACTGTTCCAGAGAACTGGAATTCATTTTTATACTTACTTTTTGTGGCTAGTGATTAATGAAGCTTTTTATATGATAGACTGATATTTGAGAAGACTTCTTAGAAAGTCAATCCCTAAAATACCTAAAAGAGCTCTGGATTTACAGATTATTATGGTAACTTCTTGAGATGACTTCCATGTGTAACTTCTGCCATTCACTTTCACCAGTGTATGCCAGTGTTGCAAAATTTAGCTTGAATATTGCCATTCTGTAAACTGAGTCTTGCAAAGACTGTTCAGTATGAATGCCTTAATGGTATGAACAGTTCCATGTAGCTGGTAGGATAATTTTGCAAGTGAAGAAATGTGACTAAGCAGAGCATGAGTATGGTGGGGTATCTTTCTGTCCTCTCTGAAAAGGCAGATTGGGTAAGTCCAATCCTCAGCTGAATACCTACACTGACAATACTTGAATAGGCTCTAAGTAACTTGATAATTGCTTAGAAGGGTTGTGGATGTCCCATTCTTGGAAGTGTCCAAGACCAGGTTGGTTGGGACCCTAAGCAACATGATTTAGTGGGTAGTATCGCTGCCCAAGGCAGGGCAGTTGGAACTGGCTGATCTTTAAGGTCCCTTCCAACATAAACCATTATATGATTCTATGTTTATTTTTCAGTGCTGAGTGTCTTTTCTGGGTGTCCTCCTTAGTCACTGCTGATGTGAAGTACTTTCTTTCCTTCTCCAGGGTGTCACTTTAACAGCAGCTATTGGAGGTGCTGACATGCCTGTAGTTATTACTGTCCTGAACAGTTACTCTGGATGGGCTCTGTGTGCTGAGGGCTTTCTCCTGAACAACAATTTGCTGACCATTGTTGGTGCACTCATAGGATCCTCTGGGGCCATCCTCTCTTACATCATGTGTGTGGTAAGAAATCAACAGAAACTCTGCTTGTTTGCTGAGTAATGAAAAGATTTTTAACCATGTTTTTTAGGAAGATAAGTCATTGGATCTCAAACTGTTAGATGTTTATAGACTAGAAAATTCTTGATTGAACTGTTGGACTAGATGTCAGTAATTATACTTTGTTTGGGTGAGAGACCTTAAAACTGAGGAAAGCCCTCGCATTGACTTAAACATTAAGGATTTGAATCTGGGCTCAAAGAAGTATGATTACTTGTGGTCAGCTATTTTTTTCAGTCATACAGCTTCAGAAAAGTGGTTAAATTTAAGCTAGATTTAATATGTAGCAGGAGATACTTTAAGAAGTGTGTTCGTTGGTTAGGCAGTGATCTGCAGTTTGGTTTTTGGAGTGCAGAAAGGTGTGCTCTTTTCTTCAGAGCAGCTACTTTGGAGTACCACCGGGTGGCAGCAGACCTGCACGAGTTCAGTGCTGTGTGTCGGCAAGCTTGAGCTTCATCTCGGTGTGAGACTTGTATTGTGCTATTAGTAATGACCTCCTTTTCTCTGGAACATTTGTATAAAGGCCTTGTATTCAAAGATGGAGAGGTAGTGGTTTAAAGAAAACCGTTCGCAGTGCAAGAGCTGCCAACTTTCTCATTCTGTTGTGTAATCCTGCTTCATTTGTGCTCTTGTGTGATCGGTGCCACTGTTCTCCTGTCTGATGTTTTCATCTGGTCAGCTCTGGAGATCATCTTTTACTTCATCTCCACTGGTAATTAGTACTGTTACCATGTTAGGAATGTTCAGTATCATTCTTGAGGAAAAATTTTAGAAAAGCTTAAAAAGGTATTCTTGTGCAACTACATGAAAGTAAGTTAAAATTCACAACTGAATTGCAAATAATTGTGTTCTTTCTTGAACACTTTCTATCTCCTTATCAAAAGGAAATCAAATTATGTGTCTCATATATTTAGTTGTATACATTCAGGAATTTAGTCCATATCAGTGGAAAAATAGTGCTTATGGGTAACACAGGTATAAAAACTCCGTTAATAATCAAATTCTTGTAAACTTTAGGGAAAATGTGAACTGTGTGGTGTGTATTTACCAATAATCTATCTATACCTTCGTTTTTGTTTTAGTGTCTCCTTCCTTTCTTAATATTGCTCACCTCTCTTAGCACTCACAAGAGAGTTTTGAAATAGTTACAGAGTTGGTTGGAGGAACCTAGGTAAATAGGAAGCCTGGGGGAGTAGTTAACAAAATAGTTAAGCAGTGACAGAGTGGTTTTCCCCAGTGTTTCTCAGATTACAGGAAGTTTAGTTTTTGAGGTAGCGTCTAGAAATCTTGTGCTGCTTTATATAAGCTTAGACAACTGAAGTTTATCAACCAGTAAAATGAAAATTATTTTGTATGATTTCTGTCCAGTAAGCAGAATAACATGATCTTAGTCGAGAATTTTTCTTTTCTACTTTACTTCTTTAAAGGAAATCATTACTTTTAAAAGCATTGTTATAATCAGGGGATTCAGTATCATTGTCTTGAAGCTGCATTTCAGGAGAAGGAAATGCTCAGGAGTTTCAATAAATTCTGCTCTTGGTGTTTCAACCTGCACTAATGAAGCAAAAGTTTCCTCTTCCCAGTTTCTGGTTTGTTTTTTTTTTTTTTTTTAGGTATTTGTGGAAACATCTTAGTAGTTGAAACCTTATTTTTACAATATTTTTCAAATAATTTTTGTGATAAAACTGTAACTTAATTGTCCAAAGGCAGTCCAGCTAATCTCTTAAGGCCTCAGATGACAACTGAGTTAAGGACAGAGAATTTAACTTCAAAAAGCAAAGGCCTGTACTGTTTGCTTATCCTGTGAATTGTGACTCTTTTAAGACACCAACACAATGCATCTTATTCAGAACATTTGATTGTTAGCATGTCCTTGTCCCTCCTTTTTTCCCTGGAGGGAATACTTGATGATTGCAATTTTGGAATTAGAATCATTATGGGATGCAGAAGAAACTTAAGGTTGAAGAGGAACCATTAATTGGGTTGATGAAACAGAGCAAGAGAGGGGACAAACTGTGTTAGTCTTAAAAATTGTATGCTGGCCATTCCTGTGTACTAGCTGTGAAATTTCTATGGGCACAGTGGAAGCACTTGCAGTTCTCAGGATTCAGGTATTTGATTTTCCCTGGACTGTAAGCTCATGACCGTTGTTGTTACTTGCCTGTGCTCAGCACAGTGGCCTTTTTGCCACTTGTTGGATTATCAGTGAGTGATGAAGCTTGCACTTATATCTCTATATTTGTGGTCTGTGGTGGAAGAGGCTATAGAAGACTTTTCTCACTGACCAAGATATGTTGATTAACAAATGCTTGATAAGGTCTTGGCTCTTCTGTGCCTTCCATATTTTCTCTTGGAAGTTCTTGGCTCTTTGCGGTGAAGCCTGGCACAGGTGCTTCAATCTCTCTTGCTTTTAGCTGATTCTCGGATTTCTAATAATATTTTCTTTTCTTTTTTTTTTTTCCCTATGACTTGGTCTGACTGTTGTCTTTTGGTTTAGATATGTGTAGAAAATTCTCTGCTTCCTGTAACCTTGGCATGTACAACATCTGCAGAGGGTGTTCTTCTGTCTAGGCTGTCCTACCTAACACAACTGCTGTAATGTTGAGATAGATGCCAAGGACAGTGTGTTCTTAGGGCATGTGAACTACTGTGTGCTGCAGACAATAAAAAATGTTGATTTCACTGTGCTTGTGTGCATCCCTTACAGTATCTGCAACAGTGGTGACTTATAAGGAAAGGTAGAAGTTCTAACATCATCGTCTTGCTTATTTGCTAGATAATAAATTTCAAAGAATGGCACATCTTCTAAGGCTATAGCAAAAAAACCTGTGGAACTGCATGGTTTGAAATGCCATTGGAGAATGGACATCTGGAGGCACAATTTTGTGCTTCCTCCTACTTATATTTGTGTCTCTCCAGATCTAGTCCTAAATTTTGTCATGGTTTCCCAGCTAGTACAGAAGATGTATGACTCATATGTGTAATTAAAGAAGCATTTTATCCTCTTCCTTTCCTGCTTCTAAAGTTTTTTCTCCCCTGCAGTTACAAGCTTTTCCTATTTCCAGTTATTGACCGATATTGCTTTGGGACCACAGTCACAAGTAGACATGCCAAAGAAAGCATTTAGCCAATGGCTTTTCCTGGCTGTCTGTCTAATGGAGCCAGATTTTCAGGGTGTGTTCTTCTCTTAAACCTTCTAGTTAAAATCTCTTGTTTTCCTTTGGTGGTCAGCCAGTAAGTCAATGGCCCCCTTCAGTTCTTTACAATGTGGCTGGTTTTTTGTGGCTGATTAGCTGCTTTTGTGTTTTCCTGTTTAGTTGCTGTAGCAGTTTTGTTTCAGTACTACCTGTAAGAGCTTTGTGGATTCTATTCTGTCATGGAGCAGTCCTGTGTTTACATGTTGAACTGGTTAAAAACTATGGAAAATGTCTTGCAAAAATGTGTGTATATACCAATGTAAAAAAATTCTTAGAAACTCTGTCATCCAACATGCATTCTTTTGTATTCTTCCCTTTTAAGAACAAAAAGAGACCAATATTTGCTATTTGCATAGTTTTGTTCTTTGTTTTGGAGAAATATTGGCGCTCTCCTGTTGCGGTGCGTTTTGAGGTGGGGCCCACTACGTGTGTAATGTAATATGTTCGAAGCTGATGTTTGGTGATGGCTGTGGTAGACTGTTTTAAACAGCCTGTTTTAAGAGTCTTTGGGTTATAAGAAGGAAAAACCAGCTTATAAAGACTGTTGTCAGGAAGCCTTTAATATTTTCAGAAATCTTTTTCAGAAGTTTTCTGTGTGGACTCTCACCTTTATTTTTGATTTCACCTTTATGATCAAAACCATCCTGTCTTTTAGGCTATGAACCGTTCTCTTGCAAATGTGATTCTTGGGGGCTATGGCACTGCATCAACAGCTGGTGGGAAACCCATGGAAATTACTGGAACTCACACAGAAATCAATGTGGACAATGCAGTTGAAATGATAAAAGAAGCCAATAGTATTATTATTACTCCAGGTAAGACTCTCTTGACTTATACAGCAAGATGTTCAGAGGGTGTAATTAAAAAAAAATATCCCAACCAAGCAAAAACACAAAAAACCAAAAAAAAAAAAAAAAAAAAAAAATAGCAGTAAAGAGGTTGCAGCATGGCAGCAGCATATCAAATGTTCATTGGGTCCATGTGATTTGTTTTTGTTCCCTGGTCAGGTATGTACCACTTAATTTTTCTTTATGTGTGTCCTCAGAGTTTGTCCTCTTTATTTGCATTTTAAATTCTTCAGAGCAAAGACTACCTTTTGTAAATTAAGCTTACACCACAACAGCTATACAGAAAATTAACTGAATTTCCAAGCACAACTACAGTACCAGTGGTACCAATTGTACCAACAGATCTGTTAAATCCTGAAAGACAGGATTTTGTTTACACTTCCCATGTACTTGCTCAATTTTGCATTTGTTTATGGAAAAGAAAGGCCAAAAACCCCCATCCAAAATGTAGTTAATTAATATAAATACCGTAATTAAAGTAAAAAAACCCAACCTGAAAACCAAAACCTGAATTGTCTGAAATGATTATGTTGGCTGTTCATGTCATTTAGTAGTATGTTCCCTGAAAGGAAAATTCAGGTAGGGGACAGCTCAAGACTTCTCCTTCAACTGAATGGCATGACTATCATGTTAAACTCATTTTTGCACTGGAATGTGAAGAATGCTAAAATACAAAGCTATCCTTCATTTTGCTTCAACTTTAAAGAGACCATCAGTGAGGTAGGGTTCTCATTTGGTAAGCTACCTTCATTTCTGATGAAGCTTGCAATCATCTTCAAGGAGTTTGCCCCTTTCTCCTGTGGCCAAACCTTGAGGACACCATTAGTAATGTATGCTTTTTATTTTTATCCTGGGTATAGTTGCTCTGATGTATTAGCTCAGAGAGACTGAAAACATTATTTGCTGCTAAAAGCCGTATGTAGCTGCTAGATTTGCATGAAGCAGATTGAAATTCTGTTGAGGATAATGGTTGTGAAGTAACCTGACAATTGCCCTTTTATCAACTTTTTAAAGTACCTGTCTGAAACATAGAAAGGATGATGTCTTTTTGTAAAGGTGAAATAAGTGCTCTTATAGTTTGACTGGTCAAATCACTGCAATGTAAGTGGTCAGGAAGTTAAAAAAAGAGATTAATTACAGTAGTCAGGCTGGGAATGTATGAGAATCTGATGTGTGTTTTTTAAATTTCTTTCTTTAATTTTTAATTATGAGAACATCTCTATGTGGAAGGTACACTTATTGTCTGCAACTAGTCTTTCTGCACTAAAACAGGAAAATAGGTTAAAATTTTGAAATTCTTTCAGGTTATGGTTTGTGTGCAGCAAAAGCTCAGTACCCAATAGCTGATCTGGTGAAGATGTTGAGAGAACAAGGGAAAAACGTCAGGTAAGTGCTTTCCTTGATGAGAAGTATTACAGGTGGTTTGGTTTGGTTTGTTTTTTTCATTCCATTAAAACCCCTAGTTTTGGTTTAACGTTTTTTTCAGCATTGACAGAGGCACAGAATAGCTAAGTTAAGGATGTCTCTGGAGATTGTCTAGTTCATCCAGCCCCCTTGCTTAGACCAGAATCAAATGGGGAAGTTGCCTAGAATCTTGTCCGATTGGATTTTGAATATCTTGTCTGCAGAGATGGAGACTGACAGCTTCTTTTGGGCAGTTTCTTATGATGTTCAGTCATCCTTAGGGTAAAACCGTTTTTTTTCTGTGTTGCAATTTGCAGCCATCACCTCTTAGCCATTTCCTGGATATCCCTGAAAAGAATCTGGCTCTATCTTTTTTATTGCCCTCCATCTATATTTATACACAGCGATAAGATTCTCTTGATCCTTCTATTCTGCAGGCAGAAGAATCCCAGTTTTCAGCCTCTCCTCTTATGGCAGATACTCCAAACCATTAAGTAATTTACACCTACACTTCTGGGGTTCCTGTAAGATTTTGCTATTGCAGACAAGACTGCTATTAGAGTTTTTTGAGCACCTCATGAAAGGATTATGGGAGTGCACGTCTCCAGTCTCATGAATTTATTCTTCTGGACTGCTGCTCCAAAAACAGAGATAATTCTTAGATTTCCAGTATTGGCCTCAAGTCCTTTCCTCCTTCAGCTTTTCTGTAGACTTTATAAATTCTGAAAGTCCTGGAAAGCAAACATTGTCTTTCTTGCTGATTGTTTGAAATTTTGTTTCTTTTGTAATTATGATAACTTAATATTTTAAAATCGGTTGAGGCTAAGTTTTCATTTTGAACAAGGTATTTTGGCAGATGCTGGTTAGCCAGACTCATTCTCTGATTTCCATATGTTTATTTCAATTAGATGGTGACTTCCCTTTGGAATCATTCCTCTAGTAATTAGGGTTTTTTGGTTTTGTTTTTCTTCTTCCACTACTTTTCCAACCTTATTAAAAGTTGCATGTAAGCTTTTGCAGTATATTACAGCATTGTGTTGGATAACAGTAGAGTTCTAGGGTTTAGCAGCAATAACTTGTTAGTGTTTAGCCAGGATTTTGCAATTTTGCATATAAAATTGCCTTATGGATGTATTTGTGCATACATGAGAAATGAGAGTGTGTGGTGGTGTATTTGCTTCCTGGAGTAGTCTTCACACCTTGTTTCTCCGTGTTTAGTAACAGCTCTGTGTGTGTCCAGATCGCATTTGAGGACGCCTTAGTTGTGCAACAAAAAAACCCTTTCATGGCTAATGCGATGACAGTCTTGTATACTTCTGCCTTTCCTTTCAGTGCTTCTGTGGGGGGTTAGCTCTTTTTTGACCAACCTTGATGAAATAAAAAAAAATAAAAAAAATTGTTTTTGCCTTTTATGTTGGCTTTGCAGGGGAGAAAAGTGAATGTGTCCTAGAAATAAATGGCTTATACTTGAAATGAATCAATTTCAGGAAGGGATTGCTGCAGTGGTTACCTACTATTTTAATGAAATAAATCTGTATTTACAGTTTGTGGTAATTCAGGCCTTTCATCACTTTGCTGAGCTCCCATGGTGTTCATTGAGTGCAGCTGTTGTCCTCTGGTTTCAGTAGGCCTGGAGTGCCTCGGGACCCTAATGCACTCACCATCCAGATGTAGTGACACTCTCACACACACGCTGTGGAGGGCTGCCAGCATGGACACAGGATTGCATCAGTCTGTAATGCCCATCGTGTGCCAAGAAAAATTGCGACTGTCATATGGTCTGGTTTTTTGTTTCATGGCTCACCACTGATCCAGAGAAACTGTTGTTTTAATTTGCTTTGCCTATAGCCATAACATTCTCATTGAAGACCGCAGATTATATAACATGATGCGTAACCTTTGACTAGGATTTAAATTTAGAAATACAGGGGAGATTTTGGAAACTTTAGACTGTTTTAGTTACTCAGTTGCATAGCTGACATCGTCACTCACTTGAGATGGTCTTGCAGCAGATCACATCTTTAATGCATTAGTAAAGTCACAGAGAAAGCTGGATATTACTGAGCCTTGAGTATAGCTTTCCCTTGTCATGGATGGATAAACAACAAAACTTTTTATAGGCTAAATCCCATAGCCCCCAGAAATCTATTTGCCTTGGAGAGGAAATGGCTGTTCTACAACTGGTGTTGTATTTCTGCAAAGTTAGAAGTAAGTAAATTGTTGGAAGTTCCTGCCTTACTAAAGTTCATCAGCCACATGTTATGTTGTTTGTAGAACCCTGGTTGTGAAATTCTGATTTTTCCTATATAATAAAACATATTCTGTAGTAATTTTGTATATAGAAACATAATTACAGTCTAAAACTGTATGTTCTCATATATGCAAGTGTTCTTGATGCTCTCCATATTCACATCCAGTTTACTGTCCTAGTTTTTACCACAGTATAACTTTCTTGAGACATTTTCTATCAATGTGTTTTATTCTCCTGCATAGTAAGATGTTCTTGATAAGAAAAATGCACTTTGGTATGGAAGGACTCTTAAAATTATTCTTCATGTAGACTTTCTAAATAATTACATTGTTAATAAGTTGATTTTTCTGGGAATTCATAGTTGAGAGACATGCATATTGCCTCTTTAACAGCCTTTCAAAATAGTTGCTAGGAAGTTGTGTTCTGGGTTGAGTTTTTTTTAACCTTTTTAAAAAAGTAGATAGCTTGAAGGACTTGGTTTTCTGTCTTTTGATGCTGGAGAATGTAATTACTTTTGAACACATGAAAACAAGAGTTTTCTACATTTTTGAAAATATGGTGGTATTGATTTAGTGTTATACCTGTGTTTTTAAGTTTTATTGTTCTGATTGTTTTCTCCACTCTTTACATTCTTTAAAGTAATAGAACATGTGCATGATTATCAGTTACACATTTATCTGCAAATTAATAAATAAAACTGATTACCTACAACTGTTTATGGTATCAGTTTAAAACCATCATATATTGTGGCTCTACAAGAAAATCTGGAAGAATTTTAAAGGATGAGCTGTTAAGATGCTGTCCGAAGCAGCCTTAACACACTGAATAGCTCACATGCAAGATGGAAATTACTGTCACTGATGAGAGGCAGTGTAAGACCAATGTGTGCTGGTGCAGGTTTCTGGGAAGCTGAGTTATACACAGCATGAAAACACAAACTATGTACCTGTATGTCAGTTCTTGGTTTGTTTCAGCTTTGGTGTATGGGCTCTGAATTATTAATGCTGCACGTTAAGGGACAGCTGAAGTCCAACAGGTCTGTTTAGCTCCAGTGCTTTATTGCTGTAGTTAGAACTTGCAAACCATGCAGTGCCTGGTGGCTTCTGCAAGGATGCAGCTGTAACTGTATTCTCCTGGGGGAGTATTGTAGGTGTGCTGTTGGTTCCATGTGGGTTAGCTCACCTCTGGATGACCCTACTAGGTCAGTATATGATGCTTTGCCTGTAGTTGGGTTCTTGGGAAGGCACAGAGCTAAGATCCATCTGCATCTTGCCCCTGCTGTCATAAATCATAGTGGCTGGAAATAGGGAGCCAGTATCAGCCCTTATTTAAGTATGTGTAATTTAGCTGTCTAACTTAATTTAAATTTAGCTGACTTGACTGCAGCACAGCCACCGAGCTTGATCCATGCCATTGGACTGGTTTTGGGGGCATATGTTGCCTTCAGCATGACAGTAGGTCTAAGCTAGCTGGGCTAGCTCTGTGTGTTGATGATTGTAACCTACAGTTATCCATAGGTGTGATAAACATTATACTCTGAGTCATGCTGCGCTGCAGCTGTTACATGGCAGGATTCAAGATGTGGAATAGTTGAATGATGTACTTCTCTGTTCATATAGTTTTGGTGGGTTTTTTTCCCTTCCTGTTACCTAGAGCAATGGATTGTTGTTTGTACTGAAAACAGAGCTGCAGAGAGGTGTCTAAATAAAGTGAATGAGATGTGAGGAGCTGTAAGTGAAGCAAAACCCTTGGGCAAATATGACATTTAAAGTTTTGAGTTAGCTAAATTAGGCACCAGCCAGATGTTACTTTGCTCTGCCCAGCTTGGGTATAATGACAGGAACCCTATCTTCACATTGATGAAGTGATCTTGAAACACTTCTGTACTGGGTTAGGTGCTGCTATTGTGAGCCAGCCCTTTCACTATTGATTACAAGAATGTTATTTAGCCAGCTGTAATAAAGATAGATACTGACTTTATGAGCTGTATGAAAAGTAGTTTCTATTCTGAGATTTTTCAATCATTTTTCATGCTATAGCTGTCTTTTTGATATCACTGACTTCATACTACTTCAGCCATCTTCAGTCCTTATTATGTCCCCAACTCCAGATGAAGTGCTGAAAGTGTTAGATATGTGGATGTCAGGAGTTTTAGATATTTAGTCTAAATTTAAAATAAAATGCTGCACTTTTTGTATTACTTAAAAAAGTTCAAAACGTAAACTTGTGTGCTGTGTTGTTTTTGTAAAACTAGAAAACTAAAAGATATTCAGTAGAGGCTGGTTAAAAGAGTTGAATATCCTTTTCTCAAGCTATTTACCTATGAAGTGTGAGTAGCAAGGTGATGTACACTTACTTCAGTATTTGACAACTGCTGGTGGTAAGAAAGCCCCACATTGTGTTGTCAGGGTCAATTCTGTGTTTCAGTGAAATACTAGAGTAATGTTTCAAGTCATAGACAACATAGACTGTGACTATGTGTTGTGGTTTAAGATTTCTTCTTGATTTATAAACAAATGAACCAACCTAAGGGAGTTCCTGCATTACTGATGACAAAAGAATATCAAAGAAACTTTGCAATTTTTCACTTGAAAGCATTTTTGCCATAAAACGTTTCCCTTTTAAAATAATTTGTGTTAAATTTTTGAACATGAATGAGGTTCATGTTATGAACATCTGAGACAGCATATGTAACAAAATGTTCTTGCTGAAATGCACATAGCTTTGAAGAACTGCTGCTGTTGTGAGTTGGATGCAAGATTGCTGCTTTTATTAGACACATTATGAGCCATGAAGGATTTCTGATATCTATTTTGCATAGTTACCTGAATTCTGAATCCTGCTTTCTATTGGATAGGCTGATTTCACTTCAGAGGTGTGTAAATGTTACCTTGTAACATAATGAGAGTCTTAGAGAAGCTATAATTTTAAATTATTCTTTTTTACATTCTTGCACATCCAATTTTGAGTAGTACTGGCAAGCTACTGTCATTTTTGGTTAACAGACTCTTACAAGCAGACTTTTGGGAGTCACTTCAATATTTGTCCAAAAAAGCTTTTGTATGAGCAGCTTTCTCAAACTTTTTGAATACACAGTATGTGGTTTCAAGCAGAGTCTGTCAGAAGTCTCTAACTACTGATGGTTCATGCCATAACTCTTCCTGTATGAAGATAATTTGTCCCTTTCTTTTCTTCTTTCCTTGCCTCTTGCCAGGAATGGTGAAGTCAAAGGTGAAATTCATTCTCTTGGCAGCTAAAGTTTTGGCTTTCCAGTCCTTGAAATGAGATTGTATGTGTATATAGTACTTAATAGAAACCTCACGAGTATTTTGTTTTGTGTATTGCCAAAGCAGCTTTGGTCACAAAGGCACTCAAATAATTTTATTAGACACAAAAGAGAATTTTGTTGGAAAAACTATTTTCACTGCCAGAAGAGTGATGAGTTTTCTCAAGGGTACTTCAGAATAAGAGTTCTCCTACTGTACTGTTAGTGATCAAATTTGGTATACTTAAATGTATCTGCAGTACTACACATGGCTTGTGTTACTGAGTGGTGTGAAACATAAGCTGTTAGTAATTTGTGCTGTATGTTTGCTCTCCTTCTGATTCTAGGTATTAGCCTTTGCAACAGGGTCCCAAATGTTTACTAGCTGAATACAATCTATTCCCGTTCTACTTTAAAAGCATTCCTTTTAAAACTAGCTTTTATCCTACTCTTCAACCTAGAGCTTAAAGTTGTATGATGTCTAGTATTATGTGGATTAATCATGTGTCCTTAATTTTGTTGCTGGAGTTCCAATTGTCTCATGTTTTATTGTATTAGTGTTGCCTTGATGATGGAGTGCTCAGTTGCCCATTTAAGGATGTATTTGTACAGTCTTCAATTCACAAGTGATCTGTGTTGATTGGACTGTGACTTGTGGTCTGTCAGTCATTCCCATCACAGTGGAGTTGAAAATAGAAGTATATGACAATTCATCTGTCAGGGCAAGTTGATTTATTAGTAATTCTCTCCTTTCTGAAGAATTCTGAATTACTTTCATTTATTCCTGACTTGCTTGGATTTCTGTTCAGAAATTTCTCTTCCAAAATCCAAGAATTCAAAAATCCAAGTTTTTTCTTGACTATTTTCCTTCTCTTCCAAAGTATCTGTAGACTTCTGAATTAAACATTATCTTCAGCCCCATACAATGTTAATCTGAGGCACTTCTGGTGTGCGTGAGTCAGCATTCCATCTGGTGGTAGCTTCGGAGATGGAAAGACAGAAAGTGCACAGGACAGTAGGCATGGATGTGCCTTGCTTGTAAGGGCCATAGATGATCAAAAGAGTACCAACAGGAAACAGATTTGCTTCTAACCAAATATGTCTTTGGTGGTTGCAGCTAAACCAGTTTAACATCTCCATTCTGGCTTTTTCAGGGTTTTACTCTTATAGAACTGCATACATGCTTGAACACCCTGGTGCCAACCTGTTGGTCTGTCTAAGTTTTAGTAACTCATGAGCAGTGTATTCTTAGTTGTTTTTGAGCTGTTCTGGAAATGTTTTTAAAAATGTTTATGTTTAAACTATTACAGTTTTTTAGCTCTCTACCTTTTCATTCCCATCTTTTTTTTTGCCCCTTTTCATCTTTTCATTTCCTCCTAAGGTCAATCCTGAGAAGAAAGTGGCATGTTAACCTAATTCAGCAAGACATTCTCTTGTGCTTGAAGTCTTGTGCTGTTAATTTTTCTGTTGGATTTGGACGTGTTCATACAAGTGTTTCTTGTACATATTCTAGACATATCTGAGTCAATAAAGTAATTTGCTAAGGGCATCTCTAGATCCAGGAGTGCTTTTACTTCAGAAAGGTGGCATGGTCTCTTTGCCTTTTTCATGGCAATTTTATGTAGTCTGTGGTGTTTTCAGTGATGTAAAGGACCTGAAAAATATATTAATGTGGATGGTAGTTTTGCTGTTAAAAGGTTCATTTGTAAAAGTCCGAAAGAATCTGTCACAAGGTTTGAGATATGGTACTGCCTGGAAGGTGAACTGTTAAAATTTAACAGTTTCGTTTTATTAATTGCCATTTGTGCTTATACTTAAGAATTTCTCAGCCTTCTAAGTCACAGGTGACAATTTTAATGTATAAAACACCGTCGTCCAAACTTATTAATGGGGTTTCTTCCCTTTTAGGTTTGGTATTCACCCTGTGGCTGGCCGTATGCCTGGTCAGCTGAATGTACTGCTAGCAGAGGCTGGTGTTCCCTATGATATTGTACTGGAAATGGATGAAATCAATGAAGACTTCCCAGGTTAGCACATGTGCCATAAGCTTCCAGTAGACTGGGTGATTTATTTGATTCTGTTTTTGCACTACATGAGGATTTTAACAATAGAAAGTCAAGAAGTCAAGCCATCCAGTTTCTCCTTGTAGAGGACTAGAGGTCTTTTTTGGTGGGGGGGAGGAAGGGGGAGCTTTTTTTTAGTTGCTTGTAGCTGTGAAGTAAATGGCAAATGCTGTATCTTTATTATCTCTGTTACAGCCCCATCCTTGCAGAGGAAAATTATTATTCTTTAGGTCGCTTATTGTTGATGACTTGACCCTCTCATGTACTGCAAACCTGTACAGATTGTACTGGCAACTTCTTGCCTTTTTATATCTTTATTTAAAAGGCAGAAGGTTGCTGCTAAAGGTTTTTCAGAAGAATATTCAAAAGAAAAGCCAGGCACAAACAAATTAAAGAGATGTGTGTATTCAACCACATTTAAATATCAAAAGGTTTTAAATTTTGTGTGGTCTAATGAGTCCCTTGGGGTTGGACTGTGGATGTGTATAGTTTGTTAGAGGTAGCTGGCAGCACATTGAACTCTCACATAGAATTTTCTGAAAAGTTTGTAAAATACTTGTGGGAATGCTTAACCATTAGGGGTCCTTCTGCCTAGAATGTGCATCAGCCTCAGTGTTTCAATTTCAGGTTAATTTTTCATCAGTGTTATTTTCTTTGTCTTGCTGCAGAAACTGACTTGGTCCTTGTAATTGGTGCAAATGATACAGTTAATTCAGCAGCTCAGGAAGATCCGAACTCTGTCATAGCTGGAATGCCAGTTCTTGAGGTCTGGAAGTCCAAACAGGTGAGATTAACGAAGCTGAATTATCACCTATCTTTAGCAAGCTTTTAAAAACATGGCTTGTAGGATGAACTAACAGGATTCTTCCACTATTCTGGTTTCCACAAGAAGCTTTTCTCCAAGTTGTCCAACAAAATGGGCAGTGCTTTGCAAGTGTGATGCACTGTTAATGATTTTAGAATCATCATCATCATCAAGTGCTTTAGTGAGACCAATGATGACTGCAGTAGAAAGATCAATTAGAGTGCTTCTACTAGAATGTGATTAGAATAAATGGTGGTCTGCTTACATCACAGCCCTGAAACATTTCTGTACTAATACCTGTTTTGTTAAGTTTATAGTTGACAACTTTAATACTGAGGTGGAAATACAAGAATGAACAATATGCTTAAATAAAATAATAATTAATAATTTAAAACCAACAAACCCCCGCAAAAAACCCAAACAAAACACCAAAAAAATGTATGGCTGAGGCAAGTAGAGCACTTAGACTGTCCAAGTTGAACCAACAGTTTAGTTACCTTAACAGTTTTGCTCTGATCTAAAGTACATACACTTGTGTTTCCTTGGTGTGAAATCTTTGATACTTTGTTCTGAATGCAGTCCTGGCCTCAGTTGTTGTGTGGGTTATCCATTCAAATACTCAGTCACAGGCATATACATTTATCAGCAGTGTATGTTGCTATATATTGCAATTTGAGAAATAAAAATGGACACAGTTAAGGTAAAGTTAACTAATTTGACACTTAATAGGTAAAACTGGCTGATTTTTTTTTAATGTCTCATGTCTGTAGTAATACAGATGAATACTAAAGAGATTGTTGCACAAGTATTGATGTGAACACTTATCTGAATTTAATTGCTATCAGGGAATTGGACACTTCAAAATTAAAGTCTCAAAACCCTTCAATGCTACAGTCATCAGTAGACATGCTTGCTTTGACTTTATTACATCGAATAAAGTAAATGCATGTGCAATATCCACAATCTCTTAATCTGAAATATAGCACTGTTTTTAACAACAAAATGTTCCTGAAATTGATCTGGATATCTATTTTTCTGCTATATTAAAATTTGAAATACATTTTCATAGAGTGAGCACCCTGTTTTGGTCAGAGGTTTCTCTTTATTTGTGGAGGTTGGTTTTGTGTTGCCTTTGTGGAAGTGTGGTCGCTGTGCTTTGCTCTTTCAAACGTGAACTCTTTATGTGCAGGTCATTGTAATGAAGAGATCTCTGGGAGTTGGTTATGCAGCGGTGGATAATCCCATCTTCTACAAGCCCAATACTGCCATGTTGTTGGGAGATGCTAAAAAGACCTGTGATGCCCTGCAGGCCAAAGTCAGGGAATCGTACCAAAGCTAAATACTGATTTATATTCTGCTCATATTTCCGACTACAGTTTTGTCACAGAGGTCACAGAAAATGAGAGGTGGAAGAATCTCTCAATGTCCTAAGGCAGCTGGCTTTTGGAGAAGACTGCATTGACTCCTAGGAGATGTAGTTCAGTCAGGGGATATAGACTTTTCTAAAAAGATGGGCAGATTAGCCCTTCAAACTAAATCTCCAATGAGACAATGCATAAAAGAATGAAAATGTTCTTTTTAAGGTCAACATTGTGCTGTTACAAGAAGGAACTAATAACTCACACCCATCTTTAAGTAGTTACTGACTTCCTCCTCCTTACTGTCTGTACTTCTGTCATGGAAATTCACTAAAAAATACTGTGCCAAAACTGTATTCAGTCTTATCATCAAAGCTGTTTTTTGGCTGGTATGGACAATGCAACTGTTGATTTCATCAAAACTTAAAAATAAATTTCAAACAGATGCGAGCAGAAGCAAGTCCTTGCATGTCCCTTCAAACTCAGGACATTCTCTGAAATAGATATGTACATGATGTGAGATCTTAGCATAATGTTCTTTTTCTTTTGGGGATTGTATGGATGCTGTGAATCAGGAACATTTTAGGAAAGTCACTTTTCTTTAAAATACGGTTCCACTTTTTATGGTGCACACATATGTTAAATGAAACACAGGATATCAGGCACTTGCCAAGTAATCTTCAAGTCTGACAAGGAAATGTGCATTTACTTGCGCTGCTTACCTATTTTAAGCAGCTGCTAAATTCTCCATCATTTCCAGTCGTTGCCTTTTTAAGTGTCTGAGAAAGACTATGGTCCAGTTCTGCACAGGCAGAATGTCTTGCATACCTGATCTGTTCACAGAATTTGGACCACAGTGTTTCAGTTTATTCACTTAGTTTTTAATTGTACTTACTACTTTAGTAGTAGTGATGCTTTCTTGTGATGCTGAAAAAACCACGTTTGAACTCTCACTGTCTATTCTGTTCTTGTGAGATCCCACCTGGATTGCTGTCTTCAGCTCTGGGGCCCCCAACACAAGAAAGATGTTGACCTGTTGGAACAAATCCAGAGGAGGCCACTAAGCTGATCACAGGCTCTGAGCACCTCTGCTGTGAGCACAGGCTGAGAGAGCTGGGATGCTCAGCAGGGAGCAGAGAAGGCATCGGTGACACCTTGTAGCACCTTCCAGTACCTAAAAGGGGCCCCAAAGAGTGCGGGAGAAGGATTTTTCACATGGGCATGTAGTGACAGGACAGAGGGGAATGGCTTCAGACTGACAGAGGACAGGTTTAGACTAAATGTTAAATTCTTTGCTGTGAGAGTGGTGAGGCTCTCACAGTAAAGAAGGGTTCCCAGAGAAGCTGTGGATGTCCCATCCCTGGAATTGCTCATGACCAAGGCTGTATGGGGCTCTGAGCAGCCTTGTCTAGTGGAAGGCTCCCTGCCCATGGGATTCCAATTGCACCTGGATGGTCTTTAAGGTCCCTTACAACCCAAGCCATTCTATGCTTCTATATTTAAGATGCTGGAGTTCATTAGAATTATTCTAAATAAATAAGCTATTATTGGGACAGCAAAGACACATACTAAACTTAAAAGCCAGTGTTTTGATTGTTTGACTTTTCACTAATCTAATTAAAAGCCTGTTTAATTCCCATAAGTCCAGCAAATTTAAATTATGACATAGATTGCTGTTTTGTTTTTTTATTTTAGTAAGTATCCTCAACTGAAATTCAAATATTTGCCTAATAACATGGATTTGTCATAGTTCCATAATGATATAGCAGCTGTCCATGGTGAAAAGGCAAAATAGAAATCACTGTCTTTGTGTTAGAGAAGACAAACTATTTTGAAGAAAGTCTTGAAATTAATGCATCTTGGTTAAGAAAACAAACATTATTACACCATGCATAGAGACCTCATATAAAATACAGCATTTCTTCTTGGCTACCTCTGTTTTTATGTGAAGATCGCTTAAAACACAGATTTTGAACAGGTAATACATTAAAAATGTAACAATATACAGCAGATCTATCATTTTTGCAGATCTCTTTTCTATGATTTGACATAAAATTTTTCATGCAAGCACTAATATGTTGTATACTGCAGGAAAAGGCTTGTAATTTAATTTTAATTTAAAACACTGTGACAGCTATATTTGAATGTGGCATGTATAGCCTCTCAATTTCATTGCATTCAACTTTTCCTTCAGGTCTATAAAAATAGGAGGGAAATTGGAGAAGAGGGAAGACAAAAAATTAATTCTCCATCTCCCTCCCAGTTAAGCAAAATAAAAAAGGGGGATATGGAGGGATTTAACATGCTAAAGCATTAATTTTTGTCTTGTCAAACTTGAAGTATCCAGCTGCAGTACACATCATGTGCGTTCATAGATAGCTAATAAAAGATCTAGCTTTTCTTTAAAAAATAGCATATGGGGGAGGGGGAACACTTTTTCATTTGTACTCGGAGAAAAACCCCATTCTGTTACTTTGGATCAGTAGTACCATGGTTCTCTTTAACATGTGCTTTACCATGGAACAATAGATAATTGCTGAAGTGCTAATAAAAAGTCAGTTATTTTTCTCTGTTGTTCACTGTGTTTGTTTTCTCCTCTTGTTTTTCCTGAGTAGTTAAGGTTACTTTTGAAAGTTAAAAAAATCAAGCTGCCACCAAAGGATGTTGACAATGAAGTCTGTAGTGAATGGAAATCATAATAAAATATTCTTTTTCTTTGTTCTTTTCTAATTGCATTGGTTCTTTACATTTTTTCATTTTAGGTATGACTGTCACTTGGCTATAGTAACTTCACTTAGCTTTTCTAGTAAATGAAAAGGGTTAGACAACTGAGAGTGATTGAACAAGATATGAATTGCTTTTTCAAGATTAAAGAAGATAAAAGCTATACTAACTGACTGGTCTGAGTAAATTTTCCAGTGGCTGCAGTGTGAGATGAATACTATCCCTTTGAGCCAGGTACCATATAGATTTGCTTCTGCTGTTTTTTAGTTCTACAAGACTGTTGAGTTAATTGCTGTGATGATTTTAGTTTCTACCTTCAAAGTGAGTGATAAGTGAATAATTTTAGCCATCTGACAGTCTGTTCAGTAATATCACAAGTCTGACATGCAGCTTCCATGTTTTCCTCAAGTTTTGGTGAAGCCCAGACTGGAGGTCTCTTCCAGAGGCTGCAGCCTGGCATTGGCTCATGAAGTAACATGTCTTCTCTCTTGATGGAAAAAGGGAAGCATATACAGAGAGCCTGTGGGTTTGTACTGTGACAGAGGGTAAAGATCTAGCCTATGTCCTGTGGATCTGACTGCTGCTTTGAAGATTTTCCTCTCTCTACTCTATCTCCAGCTTCTTATTATCACCCAAGAGGTGTTTGCTCTAGCCTGACTCAAGCAGGCTATGAAAATCTGATCTCAGGTCATGGCAAAGCAGTGCAGCAAGAACGAGAGTATGCAGGACACTTGTCTCTGTTCAGCTGTGGAGCTTCTGCAGTTTGCAGTGTGGGTCCATGACTCACTAAGAACTTTAATCTTTGCTTTTTTTTAAAAAAAATGTATTTCTTTTAATACAAATTGTTACAGTACTAAAGCTACAGAGAAATTTAGTTTGGAAAGATCTGCTAATTTGGGCAAGTTCTGTGCTGAAAACAGATCCAATTTGATTAGATTGGTACCGGCTTTCATTTGAACTTCTTGGTGGAGATGTCAGCCTCCCTGTTGTTACAGTGTTCAATTCTTCCAGTTGGGAACAAATGATTTTTTTTTTTAATTGTAATTGGAATTTCCTTTTCAACTGTAATTAGAATTTCCTTTACAGGAATTGTCTGTAACATCAGGAGACCAATTTGCTCAGCTGTCTCAGTGTCCAGCAGCACTTCATACCCTTTAGCAGGCTGATGTTCTCCCCCATCTCTGGAATGCATTAATTGTGCAAGCATCCAGCCCCCTCTGCAATACCCACCTGGTGTTCTTATCTTAGACAAACCACACTGAACATCAGAGGAGGCTGAAAGGGAGGGGATGCGTGGGGGGAAGATGGACTGAAAACAGAACTGAAGCCCAACTACCTTTCATCATTTTTCCACTCTTCTTGAGCCAGATACTTATTTAGATCAGAAATTAAATTTATAAAATATGGTATTTCGAAGAAAGACAGTTCTTACTTTCTGTACTGAGAAGTACAAATTTTTTTGTGCTGTTAAATTGGCTTTGAAATTTTACTGTTTACAAAATGACAAGGTTTACAAAATTACAAGGTTTCCATTATGTGATCTGTCAATCTGTCTCTCAGATTCTTGCTTTAGTATATGATGTGGTTTCTAAAATTCCAATCTAATATGTCACATGTACCCCACTATGTTGGTATCATGCAGCAAGCATCATGATCCATTCAAACAGAGAAACTGGGGACTGAACCTGCTTCTGTATTTAAGTTTGAATAAAAATTCCAGCATTTGGAGTTTTATCCACTTGCTAAGTTTTGGATTCTGTTGCAGGGCACTGTTGGAGCACACAAACCTGGATGGTTTTGAAACTAAGCTAGAACATATATTAGCACCATGAAGGAACATTTAGTCTGTAGGACTAAGATTAGAGGTCATCCATAGTAAACATCCTCAAACAGATAGAAATGGATTTCATATCCTCATCAGAGAAGGCCTTGTTTGCTAGGTTTGTTTTTAGAGTGCCATTTGAGGTAGTCTTCCAGATCTGCAGTGCATGAGAAACAATAAGGGGATATATTTCAGTGTCTTCCATTCTAAGGCTCAGTTATTTGTAGTAAGTAAATGGAACATTTAAATTCAAAGAAACACACAAAATCAAGAGTGTTTTGCACTACCAGCACATGTGAGTTTTTGTGTATGCTTTCAAATGCTACAGGAAAACTTTACAAAAGGGGATTTGAGCAGTAGGAAATCTGTTCTGTACCTAAGAAGTGGAGTTCAAATACTCATTTCATAAGACTTGCAATGAGTATTGTTCCATCAATATGATTAGTGTGGGGTGGTTTATGAATAAACAAATTACAAAGCTTGCATAATCCAACTGCTCTGCAGCTGCCCAGAGGATATATTGCATTGCTGTCTTAGGCTGTTGTGATACAAGGCTCTTCCTGAGAGGAAAATACATAATTAGATGTTTCCATAAATGGAGCTTGTAATATTTCAAGCTCTAAGTTATCAAAAAGATGATTTTTTTGAGCAGCAGAAACAATCCTAAAATACTAATTTAAAGTATTAGTATTACTTGAGAAATTAAGGGACTAATTTATAGCCCTTATTCCAAGGTGATCATCCTAATGTCTTCTAAGGAAAGAGCGTTTTCTCCAGTTGCAATGATTGTGAGGAATGTTAGCTAATGAGAAGACAGTGATCAGGAAAAAGTGTTAGAGGAAACAACTATTCTGCTTTGTCTTTTTCACTTTTGCCTGGAGACACATTTTCCTTGAGAATGAATGGGATCATATTCTTCAACTGAACATATGAAGAGGTAGCTTTGTGTTCTTCCTTTAATGACAGTTCATCAGTTTTGTTTTACCCCATACACTCCTGGGCTAGACGTAGGCCTCTACATCACTTTGAAACCTGGCACTTCAGAGTCCAATTTTCTGCACAGCATATATAAATTACATGTTAATACCCATTTTTACTCGCTTATTAGAGAAATGATTGTGTAAATTCTACATTACTAATTTTTGAATTCACACCTCTTGACATTTTTTTGAACTCCTTAGACTGTACTTCTGCAAAACAGTTTTAATTGGAAAAGGATATGGAAAATAGCTGTTAAACCTTATTTATCTACAACTGTTTTTAGAATATTATGTAAATAAGGTACAAAATATGTCTGTTAATCATTTTGATAAGAAGGTCAAAATGGGCCAGAAAAGGGGAAGAGAATTATATGCCAGAGAATTAAAAGAGTCATGCTGTAAAGATCAAACCTCACAAGTAAGTGTGGCTTGAAATTAAGGTTATACATGATGCGGTTCTGTTAGATGTGCTAAGGATGATATTTACTAAGTATGATGTTTTGCAATTAGACATGATACTGTGAAAAAGGCCCTGTCTGTCTCCTGACCATTTTTTTCCTGTCCCTTGTTGACAAAACCCCATAAAACTGGTTATTATCCAACCATTTCCCTATGAAAGGAAGCAACAAAGGAACTGGAGGAAAGAACTGAAGGGGCTTCACACTCAATAAGAAGTGTCTTCTGAAAAAAGATTGAGGTTGAACTCCAGCACAGCATGAAATTAAGTTATTCTATTACATGGTCAGTCTAACCCATAATTTAAAAAAATCCCTAACAGAAGGGAAACTAACAGCTAATGAACATAAAAAGCTCAAGCAGATGTTAAAGCTGTCTCATGCAGTAATAACTAGCAGTTGCCTATTCCCCTTATTAAAATATTACAGATGTGGGTAAGAAAAGCCATTTAATTTTCTGATTTTACATTCTCAGAAGCTCATTTTTGTTGTGGAGCATGGAACAATGAATTTCAGTGTTCAAGAGTTTTATGGTGGATTTGTTGATGTACAGACACAACACAGGAAGTCTCTAATCAACATCAACAATCCTTATTTTTCACTATAATTTTGTCTCCCAAAATAATAATTGAATAATTAAATGTTAATTTAGTGAACCATATAATTTGGTGTGATTAAATTGTATCTGAATTTTGAAACCTGAAAAAAAAGTAAAATATGCCAACAATGTGCTATGTAATGCTATAATTTTCATGTCATATTGCTGATACCACACTGACTTATTTTTTTAACTTTTCAGAGATATTATAAGCCACACTTTATACTTGGTTAATTTGATCTGTGAAAAGTGTTAAGCTGATCCATGGAGCTGCTGAACTTTGGCTGTAGATCTCAGAACCACTTTCTTTTTTTTTTTTTTTTTTTATTTTCCCCTGCAGGATGATATAGCAAGTAGCATCTGTTGCCTTTTTACCTATTCATTCCATTTTGTGTTCTGTGAGAAATTATCATGATATTTTGTACTTAAATGCTAACTCTTTCTGAGGCATCTACTTTCTGTTGTCCACCTCGGGAACTAGTCATCTTGGCAAGTTTTTTATGGAGTTATTCTTACAGGAAACCCTACAATAGCCCCACCTTACTGCCCTGTATCTCTAACTCTGCTGCCAGTTTTAGAAAAGAGAAGAAACTTCCCATTTCTTCTGGACCAGCAGTGGTGGTTGTTCCTAAAATGTTACTTGCCCAGTGCCCCTTTGTCTTTACAGTGAGGGTGGTGAGGCACTGGCACAGGTAGCCCCTTATGTTCATTACAGCCTGGATGGGAGATGATATGAGTGAGAAGCTTGTTTTAATGTGGAAACATGCCCTAGTGTATTGTGTTACTTTGGGACTACATAGTATTCATGTTAGACATACGTTGCAATTTCTCAGTTTGTTAAAATTAATTTTGTTAAAAGCTTAAGTAAAACAATATTGGGATGATGTTGAGGTGACTGAAGACCAAAATACAGTTTGAAAACCTTAGTGTAAAAAATGGTGCAACACTGCACATAAAAAGCCTTGCTTTGGTTATCCTGCAGATGTGTTGGATTGATATCCCTAATGAATTGCAATGCATCCCTCTGAATAAGAAGGAGACATCTGAAATTTTATGTTCTTTGCTGATGACATGAGAAATGAGAAAACTTTCAAGAGGGGCTGATTTTGACTGTTGTAACAGTCAATTCTCTTTCAGTCTATTCAGGGACCAGTTCTGTGGCTTTGGGCTGAACAGTTAAATCTCAGTGTTTGGAGGGGTGTGATATCCTTCCATCTCAGAAAATGTACAATGGCTTACAAACAGCAACCATTTTTTAAATAAAGTAAGTAGTAGCCTTAGCAACACATTGTTTCTGTGCATGCATTCTTCTCAAAATAATTGTTTTCAAAATTGTCAGCTCTTAAAAAGAGAAAGAAAAAGGCTGGATCTTTTGCCAGCCAGAACCTGGAACACATATAGTCTACAGACTGGTCCCATGCTGCTCTTGTGTTTGTAAGGTGGTATTCTACATTCTACCCTTAGATCTTAATAATCCTGTAGCAGATGCTTCTGTGGATAAGATAACTACTCACTCCAAATAGCTGCAAAAGCTTTTTAGCCTACTTGTCTCTTTAATTTAGGAGTAAGTTCTAGTATATGAAAGACATATATATGAGGAGATGTTTTGATATAATTGTTTCTGCAGACAATGCTTTTCTTTCCTCAAAAAAAAAAAAAAAAAAAAAAAAAAAATCCCACACCAATGAGGTGCAAAAGTTAGTATTTGAGCCTTAGTTTTCAACCAATATCTTTTTTATTCTATCCTCAAAATATACTGATTTGACTCTTGTCCAGACTTACCTAATATATTACAAAGTTAGGACAGGGAAGTATGTCAGGTTTTGATCAGTTTGACATTGGGTTTACCATACCTGAAGACTTATGTTCTTTGCAGGAAATACTGAAGCATTCTGCCAGAGTTTAAATTCATTAATATTTTTCTATTTCTAAGCAGAGTTAGTATCAACTCGCTTTTGTCTATCTAGCTCCAAAGATTGTTTCTCTCATGGCTTTTACTTTTAAGACTAGTTGTAGTTGCCTTGGGAATTATCCTGATGATCTTGCAGCATAAATTTTGATGCATTTTGTGGGTGAAAATTAGTTTTGATAATTTTCTTAATTGTCTATGTTTTGTGTTGGAGGAGGTGGCCATAGTTTGTAGGAAAAAAAGCATGGGAAAGGATTGCTGTGCTTTGCAAGCAATTAAATTGTGTTGAATACAAATATAATAGGAAGGAAGCAGAGACAAGTAGGACTTGGGTATCTAAACCATCTTTTTTACCAAAAATATTTTGGTGTTTTTATAAGAAAATTTCCACAAAATAAAGAAGATACTTTATCCAGCCTAAATTTGATGCTGTATCCAAAAATGTCTGTGCTCTTTATAGGAGGTACTTGTTATTCCAGAATTCACAAGCTTTCAAAAAAAAAAAAAAAAACCAACAACCCAAAAAACCAAAAAGAAAAAGACATTTAAGAAATGTAAATGTTGAGATGTTTATATATGACATTCATGTTTTCTGATTAATGAGTAGATAAACCATTATCCCCATACTGGATTGTATTCGCTGTGAAGAAAATATTTTCATCATCCCAAAACAAGCGATGATGGAAAAGAAAGGCCCTTAATAACAGACCTTTCTTTCCTTAATAACATACCTTTCTGAGCAGGGCAGTCCCAGTTTGCCTCTTGTCTGCCCTGTGATGGTAGCATTAGTTTACAAGAGGACTTATGATCTTTGTCACCCAACCACCACTTAAGTGTTTAGGGTATGGAACAGGAGTCCCACAAAATAAGAAGACCTTTAAAGTCCAATGTTTTGCCATCATTTATTGAAATCCTGTAGAAATAAATACTGTTGAGGTCTAAACAGTGGGAGTAGAGTGCTTTGCATATGTTGCAGTATGTTGTCAAAACCTATGTTTCAGCAGATATGTATCTCCACAAACACATTTTGCTCAATTATCCAAGACTTTTATATATGTTGCTGCCTGGTTGCATATTTAGAGAGTTTTTTTGAAAGCTTTTTCCAGAAACATCAGTTAGGTTGCTTTGGCTTAGCTTGTACTTGCATTACCACTGAGAATTAACCTCGTGCAGAATGTGTAATGGAGCAGCTATGGCATTGTCTTCTGAAAAAGACCTTTCCATCTTGGTGGGTTGGTTGTTGCTATTGTTTGGTGGTCTGCTGTTGTCATAACAGACTAAAAATGAAAGGGAGAGTTGACATCTTTTATTAGGCAACTGCTGCAGTTGGGAAAAGAATAGACACATTTTTTCAGCCCTCATTTTCTTCCTCTAGTCAGAAATGGCCTTGTACTTAGCTTTGAAGTGTGCTTAGCTTGAAATATCCTGGTGCTTTTCCAAGCTATATTGTTAGGTCTTACATTATTTCTTCTTGCAAAACTTGCTTTCCATGGCACGTCAGGCAAACATTTATAAAATTTCTTACTGTTGTGGGATCTAAAATTATTGCACAATAATATTATATATCTAAATATATCTAGTATGTTTTTTTCCTGGTATTTATTCTTAAATGATTGCCTGTTTTTCTTTTTTTCTAGCAGAAATATTTGTTAATCTTATTGTAAATCCCAACATCTTTAAAATAAAGTAAATAAATAAGAATTTAATTAAATAAATAATAATTTAAAATGGAATGCATGTGTTTCTATTGACACAGCAAAATTAATCTTGTTCCTGTAAGTAAGCAACAGCAAATAAAAGAGTATGTGCATGCATGGTAAATAGGTATAGATGAGATTTCAATACAAGAAAAAAGGGCAAAATTTTTAAAATACTGTATGGTTTTTTGGTCTTTGATGTCTTTCACACTAGAGTACTTGATTTGAACATTTTATTAAATATATCTTTAAAGTTAACTGAAACACTTCAGCCTCTTACAGAATTACATATCTTGTAGTCTATCATTACTTACCTGGATCATTGCATCCAACCATAAACCTTGCACTCATCCATATCTCTAAGTGACACATAGTAGTTTTCATGACACAAATAGTAGCTGCCTTTTGATAGGGCCTGGTTTGCTTTTCTGTGCTGTGTTCTTTTTCACTGAGTTCTGGGGATAAGAACAACAGCAAGGTCTAAGTCCCTGATGCTTTGACTGGGCCTTGTGCTTGTGACTCCAGAGTGTCCAGGCGGAAGATCTGCCCATGCCCATGCCCATGCCCATCTTCTCTGATGTATAGATTCTGCCCATGTGATACTATTGTGAGTAGTGCTCAGGAAAACAGATTAATGAGATTATTTCCTAGATCTTTATGTAACCATCTCTTCTGAAAATGTTAGTATGAAAATGCTTGATTTTTGAGCTCATAAAGGTGAGGCTGAATGTAGTTTTTGAATATGAAAATACCCCATAACAGAATAGACAATACCCAGGAAAAATGTCTAATGCAGCATCTGTGTTCCATTTCCTAGTCCTAGAGTAGTCTTGCTGGAATTTTTTAGACACAATCTCTAATATGCCTTCTCATTTCAGCTGCGGGGTTTTTTTTTGAGAGTATTCTATGCAGCAATTTTGCTGCATAGAATTTATTCTATTCTATGCAATTTTGAGAATTGATGACTATCACAGACAGGTAGCAAATTTCATCAGACTGCCTTTGGGAAATCAATTTTCATTCTGCCTTTTTGAGGATTAAAACTAGCTGCAAAATAAATAGCCTTGCAGTCAAATTCCACTGCTAACCTGAACATCAAAATCCTCATTTAAATGTGGTCTGGGCTATTTCTGTGCCTCCCTAATCCTTGTGTCAGTCTCCCACGTGATTTTTCTTGTGAGGGCCTTGAAGAAGTTCTTTTCAGTCAGAAAAATTGGTTTGGGCACTTGGGCTAAAGAGGGAGCAGAACAGGGGAAGAAGAAAATTATGGATGCTGGAGCATCGGCCTTGACAGCTGAATGGTAATTGGCTGTACCGGCCACTGGATGTCACTTGTTCCACATAAATACAGCTGAGAAGCTCATTGTCTGGCTGCAGAGAGAATAAATAGTCAGTGTGTCTGTTGGGAACATGCAAATGGTGTCTAAGTGAGCACGGGCAGCAGAATTTTCCTTTCCCTGCCTTATGCTTTTTCATCTGAAAATCAAGAGAGCTTAATCTGAAGCCACATCTTGGAGCACAAGAAGCTTGTGGCTGACTTTTGCTTATGCTACCCTTCTTAAGTTTGGATGCTGGCTTTTCCTGGAATGTGGAGCAGTGAGGCAGCCATCAGGAGGGTCCTATTTCTCCTGCTACAGTGATAGTCTCCATCTCCTTTGTAGCATTAAGAGTGACTTGCACCATAAGTTAAGTCATCAGAGACGTGGTTTGCACAACAGTGCTTTTGATTTCTGTGTGTAGGTTTGCCTTAAAGATGAAAATGTAGAGAAAGATACAGCAAAATCAGAAAAGGAAAAAAAGCAGGAAAAAACCCAAACCAACCAGCCAACCAACAAACCAAACCAAACAAAACCAAACCAACCAAACCAAACAAAAAAACAAACCCAAAAAGAGCGAGAAAAGATAGAAAGGAACAAAGTCCAAGAGGAAATATTCTATTCTTGAGGTAGCGAGATTCACTGCAGAAAAGCTAGCTAAGGAAATTCACGTATTGGAAAAAAATATGTGGGCAATGTCAATACCAGTCAAATATTTACCGTCCTTTTGTGTGTTGGCTTATGTAGTTCCATACATGTAGTTATCTGGTCATGTGCTGTGCAAACAGGATTGTGCATGGATGTAGAGCCCGTCTGTCACCCCCTGAGAGGAGGCTGTAGCCAGGTAGGGTCGGTCTCTTCTCCCAGCTAACCAGTGAGAGGACAAGAGGACACAGTCTTAAGCTGTGCCAGGGGAAGGCTCAGGTTGGACATCAGGAAGAATTTCATCACAGAAGGGTTAATCAGACATTGGGAGGGGCTGCCCAGGGACGTGGTGAAGTCACTTTCCCTGGAGGTGTTTAAGGAAAGACGGGACTGCCTCTCAGTGCCATGGTTTAGTTGACAAGGTGGTGTTGGGTCATGGGTTGGGCTCAATGACCTCAAAGGTCTTTTCCAGCCTAACTGATTCTGTGATTCTGTGCGATTCTGTAATTGCATCATCTACCTGATAACAATCAAAAAACTGTTATACAAGGAGGAAGGGCCTTTTCCTGACTGATCCTCAGACAACTGAGTCAAGTCTTTCACTTAGGTGTCAATGCACATGCAGATAACCCTCAGCCAGAGTACATTGTCCCATCACTTCTTTTCCTGGCTAAATTTTCATCATTCTAGTAAGTACGTAAACTGTGTAAAAGTTTGTATAACTATGTAAAGAAAATACAAATACATTCATTAAATACAAGATGAAGACTTGTAAAATAATCTAAAAGATATAGAATGCATAATATAAATTATATATATATATATATATATATATTATCCCATAGTTAGTGACTTTATGTCAATACAGACTTTCTGTACTGTCAGAATATTATTTTCTACTGAAATGGTTCTTGTCTAGGTGTCAGCTCTTAAAATTTTCCTGGTATTTCTGATGTAGAATGATACTTTGTCCTTAGTGAGGTGAGATCTACCTCTTCAAATGACTTCAGGCTGAGCATGTTCTTCTCATGTGAACTGAGTTCTGACACTGAAGTGTCACTGCATTCTTGGAAATAAAAAAGGAACGCCCAAACAAAATTGTTCCCTGTCATCTGGGAAAAATAATTTTAAAAATCATACAGCGAAAAATCACTTCTAATTTTTATTTCTGACCAAAACTTGTTCAAAATGAAAATATGTGTTGTCGCGTCTTACAAAATTCTGTGCATTTGACTTGAAGAATGGGAGTTCAAATGTAAATCCAATCTAAAAACCAGTAATTATTGTTAATGATTTCCTCCTACTTGTTATTCCCTTGAAACTTATGCATAGGTTCACTTATGCATTGTGCAGTGCATGAACACTGCAGTGATAGTGTCTTTGCAGGGTCCATGAATACATTTTTAATACAATTGTATTCGTATGTTTTTATTGTGTTTTCACCTGCTTGTAATAAATTGCTATCCTGAGGTTTTATTTACTGCTTTGGACAACTTTTAGTTTTTTTACAGCAAGTTATCAAATATCGCAAGTGTGTAAAACTGAAATAGTGATTGTTTCACTTCTTTGTGTTTTCTGCATCTGATGTCATCAGCCATTGAAACCCAAGCAAGGGTCACTGCATTGTAGAGCCTCAGGTAGTTGCTGCTTACCAGCTTTGCTGTTGTTAGTGAATGATTTGTTAAAGAATTGTCTCTTTCCAAGGGTCTTTCAGTGATTACATCTATTATAAAGGAGTTTTGTCTCCTCAGTTCTGTTGTGTCTTAATACTCTTCAGTGAAGTCTGAAGTCCCAGTTTTTCAAGACTCTGTATAGTATAAATTTCCCAACAGCAAATGTTGTCTCTGCCTGGTTATTATAACACCATATTAGATACCAATGGAAACAACAGAGCTTGTTTACTCTTAATTACATACAATTCAAGCAGTGTACAATACAAACCTTTGCTAATTTTGTTTCAACAGTTAAACATATTGGTCAAATTTGGTAAATGATGCCCTAAAGGACTGTGCTATAGATTACAAGAGCTATAGGAGCTTGTAAGCTGCTTTCTGGCACTGAATTTTAATTAAAAATTTGAGGGGACCTTTTATAATCACACACATGTGAGGACTGGAAAAAAAAAAAAGAAAGATTAAAAAATTTACCTTCAGCTTATAGTTGTACACTTTAACATATTTTTTTCTTCTAGCCGCTTTACCACGATATTTCAAATGTTCTCAATGTAATTCAGATAGGGAAGAAGACAGCTAGCTATTTGCATGACAGCTGTTCATGGAGGAAGGCTTTCATGTGCTAGGTCTCCCTCCCTGCTTTCAGTAGGAGCTCTATTCACTGTGATGGCTCCGCTGGTATTCAGTTTTGCGTCTCCTTTCACATTTGGGGAGGGCAGGGGACTGCAGGTAGTTAGTGACATGTATTGTGGTTTCATGTCCTCTCCCTCCACTTGCCTTTTGTCCTCTAAGCAGTGTGGGTTTCACCACAAGCAAGCTATTCCAAGTAGTTTTATTTTGGTTGGGGCTTTTCTGTGCAGCTTTCTAATTCACATGATAAGGAATTTCAGGAACAGGAACAAAAAGGTGGCAGGATTAGTGCATTGTGAAATTTACACTTTGCCCATGCTTTGCTGGATACCTGAGAGACACCTTGCTGGATTTTTATTAATTTACTTGTCTAGGACTCCTATAGGTCTTTTTGTGTTGTGGAGTTAATCAGTTTTAAATTACAGAGGAGTAGACATAAGCAACTTGCTTGTCTTGATTTGTATCAGCTGCTTTCAAAGGAGCACTTCTACAAGTTTGACAGAGTATCTCCTACCTCTGATCCATAATATTGAAAACATAATCTAAGAAAGCATTTCCTAGCTTTAAATTCACATTATGTGAAGTCACAGATTAGTATCAGATTGGTATCAACAGAAACACATGCATATAATGGTACCAAAAATACAGCAGATCCTTAGGCTAGTAGTATTTTTGTCATACAAGAGCCCAGGGCTGTAAATTTTACTACAGTCAGGTTACAGACACTGTAAGTGATGAAATGAAACAGTACCTACTTGAGTTCCTCTTCACACAAACATTTCAAACAAGCTGAGGAAAAATGAGTAATGCATGCATTAGTGTTCTGCAGGCTTATATATTCATTAATTCTTTTAAAGTGTGTGGTGGATCTCCGTGTGAATCATGAGAAAATACCAAGTACTTCCAACCTGTTGAGTGTCAAAAAATGGTATGAAAAACTTATTTAGGTTTTGTTTTGTTCAATATTTTTAAAGTGTGTATGCCTTTGTACTTTAAGCTCCTGATAGGCTATTAATTAAAACAGGATTTTTTCCCTTTTTCAATTCTTCTTTCTTGTACAGCAAATAATGAAGCAGTTTCTACCACTGGCAACTCAGAAAACAAGTAGAGAGAAGGAAAGTTCAGGCGTAATAGTGTAACTAAAAGTCATTTTTCCAAAGGAGATGAGACTATTTTGTTGAGTTCTGGCAAGTATCAAAACTACTCATGTTGGGTACATTTAGGTTCCATGTTACCACCCAGGAAAGCTTTGAATTCCTTGTCCTGATAGACTCAAAATTAAACTGGGGAAAAAAAGTCTTTGCATGGAGTGTGAACATCCTCTGTCAGAGGATCCAGGCTGGTGCGTGACTGTAGCTTAGAGGAAAAAGGTGTCTTGGCTCAGCTGAGCAGAACTCACTTCTCCCACCCTTCTCCCTCCGGTGAGGCAAATTTTAGCCTCAGCTCTGTTACATTTGTGTGAAAGTTCCCTTTGCAGCAGAAAACAGTTTTGACTGTGGGCTCAGGAGGGCAGGCCCAGCTGAGAGCTCCAGGCTGGTGTTAACGCAGCTGAAGCACCTCAGCATCCACACGGACCGTGCGGGTGACCAGCAGGTAACGCTGGATTTCACGCTGCACCTCTGGGCACAGACCTCTTGGGGCTTGAGCCCATGAGGAACCTCTGCCTATAGAGCTGCCAGGGTTTGGAGAGGCGGCATTCCCCCGGCTCAGCACTGGGGTTTGTGAAGGGCAGGCATTCCTTCCAGCGAAACTGTGCAAGCGAAACTGCGCAGATAGACACTCGAACGCATTTCAGTAGGAAAAGTCACATATAGTGCTTTCCCTAATTAAAAAATGTTTATGTGAATAATCTCTTAGGAAAATGGGGAAAAACTATCATTTCCCCCACATTTTGAACTCTAGAATGTGACCCTGATAGGAGAATTACTTTTGCCAGTGTTTTTTTTCATGAGCAGTACTCTGGTCTGACATTTGAAACTTGTGCCAAAACCACTGGGGTCAAAAGGTAAAATTAAAAAATTCCAAAATTCCTTTTTTTTTTTTTTTTTTTTTTTTAATTTTTTAAATTTTTTTTAAGGAACAGGTATTTCTCTCTATACAGAAATTAAAGAGATGGAGTGGTTTTTGCCTTTCAAAAAGTTACTTATTCACTAGAAGTTTTACAGAAGAAAAGAAGAAAAAGTTATTTACACACTGGGCAAATATGTCCTGTTTATCTGCCAAGACAATTCTTGCACCATAGTAATTCCTTCTGAAGAAACAAATGTCCCCTTTCACATTACAGCTATGCACAGTTTACATGAATTTTTCCAGGACTCCACTTTAGAAAACTGCAGCAACACTTACATGTTTTTCTTTTCCTTCATGTGTAAGCTGTGACCTTATTATCATGGCCCCATGCTTATACAACCCAAAGCACTGGTAGGTGATAACCTGTAGGTGTTATGAAAAGTACTTTGCTAAACAGAAGCACTGCAAATTTTGTCAGAGCAAATAGTTTTACCACACTGGTGTTAGAAGGGCAGACCAGAACAGGATTTAGGAGCTCAGACTCAGCAAATGTGGAAGTATGAGATCCATGAAAGACAACCTTGATTTTTCCCCTTTTTTGGGTCCCCCTCTATCAATGTTAAGAGGCCCACCATATGTAAAGGAAGTTTCCTAACATTTGTTGTGCCAACAATCCTGGTATTGCCTACCAGAGAATTCTTCAAATAAAATCTCAAGTACGGGCTGAGTGATGCCCTTGGGATGCTAGTCCGCTGGGAATTCTCCCAGGACACTTAACCCCAGTGACTGAGTGCAACTGTATTGTTTTCAAAATACACTTATACAGATGCTTCATCTTAAAACAAGATTGGCACACAAAGTGTCAGCAAATAACTATAAAATAACCTCCTGCTCAGAGCATGCTCTGGACGTAGAGTGTGTAAACCATGGGGAGACATCTGCCTCCTCAGAGGACTAAGACTAAGGGTCTCCAAGGAAGTCCTTAAAGAATGGACTTCAAAAACTTGTCACACTTTTATTGCATTTCAAACTAACCTTGTGTTTTGGTTTGAAAGACAGGCGTCTGCCAAGGGAGGCAGGAACCTCCCTTGGAACGGAGACTATGACCCCCTTCCCTCTGAATTATTATAACTTTGAAACTAAGGGGCTTTCAGGCAAAGACATGGGAGAAGGAATAACAGTTCTTTACCAGGGTATGTATGGATAGCATGGAAAACACACACACGGGAACGGAAAACACGCCGGAGCTGTCCCCGCTCCCGCGGCGCTCCCCCTCGCTGCAGTTCCGGCCGCAGCAGACAGGGGGCGCTGCTGGCTCCCGGCCGGGCGGGGGCGCTGCTTCCTCGCGCCTGCGGGGGGCGCTGTGCCGTGAGCTCGGCCCCCTCTCCCTCACGTGGCAATGGCGGGCGGCAGCAGGAGCTTCGGAGCTGCAGCCGGAGGGGCAGGGCGGGCTCACCCGGGCAGCAAGAGGCAGCAGGAACCGCAGGGCATCCCAGCAGGCATGAGGTGTGTGGCTACAGTGTAGCAAAAAACCCAGAGCAGTGTCAAAGAAGCCGCAGTGGCTGGGCAGTGGCAGCCCGGCTCCCGAACAGGGCAGGGAGAGGCTCCCTTGGAGGGGGAAGGGGCTGGGGGATCCCGGGCTTTCCCCTGAGGTGCCCCAGCAGGTGCTGAAGGGTCCCCCTTGGTGAGGGCCCCGTGCAGGGCCGCTCCTGCGAGCAGAGCTCCGCTGGCGGCGGGAGAAAGGCAGCGGGAGGCAGAGCCCGCCGTGGGGGCGGATTCTTCCCACAGGGAGCGCGACCTCTGCGCCCCCGAGCGCCGAGAGAGCAAGAGCAAGCCAGGAGCTGCACCCAGCCCCAGCCCAAATCCTGCCCTATCTCTACTCCTCTGAGAGAAACACCTAAGATAAGAGAAGTGCAGCCAGGCGCACTCCTCCCCCTCCATCGTGGGAAGATATCTTTTGTCTCAAGTACCGGCCATTATTGTCTCTATTGCCAACAAATGGGACAAAATTCCCTGAGAGAAAGAAACCAAAGGAAAGATACTAACCCCTAACACATTGGCATTGTAATTATACCAGGCAGACACTTTTAGTAAAGGGGTGCACAAGTATGGGTTGTGGGAGGGGAGTTGGTTCATCTCCCTCTTTGGCGACTTTAGTGTAATTAAATTTATTGCTCCTGCTAGCCATGTCTGTCTCAAATTGATTGTGCACAAATAAACATCTGTAACAAACCTTTTGGGCGGTGGAGGTCTCTGACCATTGTGAGGGGCCAAAGTAAAGCTGGTTTTGTTGGACTAACATCCCCCAGGTATATCACCTCCACCAAGAATTCTCAATAAAACCCAAGAAGCATTTTTAAAAACTCATAACTGCTCAGGTATTTCCAATTGCATATCTTCAAAATACTTTGCATATCACTAGGATTAAGCATTATTTGGTTTGAGTCACCTGTGCCTTGGAGACCAGCAGTTACAGATTTGCTTTTACTCTTGATAGTGCCTTACTTTAGTGAAAAAATACTGGTCTTCCTTGCCAGCAAGTTCCTTTTCTATTGGTACTGATATATAGTGTCATTCACAAAATACCAGTGGCATTATTTATGTGATATGTGTGATTCACAGAAAATATTTGATTTTAGCTGTGTAGAGGGATAGTATCTTGATAAGCAGCATTTTCCAAACATGTTATGGAAATTGTAACTTTCTTATGTTGTCCTGCATTTTAAAACGAAGGTAAAAATTGTCAGAAATTCAATCTGAACTTACTTATACAATAAGTTCAGATGGAGGATGGAGATATTTCCTGTAAGAAATGCTTCACTTTATAAACATGTTTCTTTTTTTTTTTTTTTTTTTTTTTTTTTTTTTTTCTGGAGAAGAATTTGATCAGTATTTCCTGTGTTTTTAATACTCTTGACGTATTTGTTATGATTGGTCACAGGAAAAGTAGCTAGACATTTGGCTAGTGGAAATGGAAGATATATTATTGTTTTCATTACCAATGGTAGCTTCACTGTTAGGAAAAAGGAATGCATTTTCTTTTAAAGGTTGATAGGTTTCCAGATTGTAGGTGCTTTAATGAAAAGCAATATTGATATGGTATGTGATTAATATAAGATAAAACATTAAAAAAAGAAAATTCTGAAAATGTTTTAGTTAGATTTTTTTTTTTCCCCCTCATACATTTTTCCTGCCTGTGAAGTAAGAGCAGGCCTGTGTGTTGGACTTTAGAAAAAAAAAAATCGATTTGGTTTCAATTACCAGCTTTTATAGTATAAAGTGTTTCTTAGAAATGCAGCAACATTAGGGAACACTTTAAATTTGAACTGCTCTTTTTGCTGGAGCAGTTTAAAATCACTTTAGATTTTGTATTAATTTCACATTTTGGTTTAAAATTTTATTATTAAATTCAAAATTTAGGCCTAAGCTATGCTGACACTGTTTCTTTAAGGGAATGTCAGCATATAGTAAGCACTCTGGATATGCTTCAGATTTTATTATTGTAGAGGGGTTTTTGTGGGGGAGGGGAGACAGGAGGGATATTGGACAATTCAGAGCATAGGGGAAGAAAACCTAACAAATTCTTGGGTATTGTCCAATTCCTGAGCTAAGCCATGAACTCCATATTTGGCTTGAAATAAAGAATTTTCTCCTCACAGCTGTCCCTGGAGGCAATATAAACTATTCTAAAATATTTAGTTACCAGAAGAGAGATACTACAGGAGACACAACCAAACTGTTATGAAGCACTGGCCATTGCAAGGAGCCTCGATTCACAGACTGGCATTGCATAATGATGCAGCTATTCCCCAGCGTGCTTCTGATGTTGTGACACGTTACATAATGAGAGGGCTTCCGAGGCGCCCAAGCCGTTCTAGTCGGGGGAATGACACAAGGATCAATAAAGCTGTTTGTAAGGAAGGAATGCAGATCCAGGCATGATGATAGAGGCTGAATTACCTTTCCTTTATTCTGAAGAAAACTTCAAAAAAGAAAGGATGTTGTTCACCTCTTGGCCTGTCTTGGTACTTTTTAAGGACTTACTGCTATAATGAATGATGATTTTTGGAAACAGTACTTTCTGATAATGGAAGAAAGCCAAAATCCTGTTAAAACCTAAATGGAACAATACAACTGAAAATACCCTTTGAGTAAAATTTTACCATTTTGAATGAACTATGTATTCAATCAAAGTCTTGAAATGCTACTTAAAATGAAGACTTAAGAAAGACAGTACTTTTCTTCTTCCACTTTTAAATCTTCATAAAATCAGGACAAAAAGTTCTTTGTAATATGCTGCTTGACTCCTCAGCTGCTGAACTGAAAGCCTATGCTAATTCATTATTCAACTGAATAATGAACTGAGACTGAGATTACCTACTCTAGGTTGTATATTTATACTACTAGAGAAGCAGCAACCTTACTGTGTATTTAAACAATGTATGAAAGAGGATGCATGGAAATAAAGAACGTCAGGTAGATATAAACCAGAACTGGCTGGAGGAACTGCATCTTCTCTTATGGAACATTTTGCAGTCTGCTAAAAGCTGTGTATTTTGTTATCATCAAGGATGATGACTATTGTTGAAACCAGAAATATTGACATAGAAGGCTGGGATGTGACTTCTGCAAAGCAAGTATTACCAGAATGCATCCCTGGAAAGAATATTTTTTTCAAGATTTCTCCCCTTAAGGGCAGTTAGAAAAAATGCAATAAAATGGGTTAATTTTGAACTGAAATGCAACAACTGGGAAGAGCTGTCTTGCAGCCAATGCAAAAGATTAAACCTGTGTTGAGATTGAATGTTGTACAACACCAAGAGGTTGAAACTAAACTCTTTAGCTGGCAGGTATTAAATGGATTGCTGGCAACAAACTCATTCATGTTTTGGATGTTGTCTGTTTCAAATGTGGTTAGCCTCATTCTGTTAAACTGGAGGACTGTCTATACTGTTACTGGAAAGAGCACAGCACAAAAACCCCCAAATCAACAGCTTAACTTTTACTGCAGAGAACAGAGACCGTGTGGGAAGATGATGGCCAGGCCCAGCAAAACACAGACAGCAAAGTAGACATATAAATACATGCAATATATAAGAACGCAAATTACAGTGGGTTCTGAAAAGATGAGGGTTTTTCTTGTATTGCTCATAGTATCTGGGGACTGAGCAGTTCCAAATAATGACTAAATTTTACATTTTCTAAACTGAGGCAAAAGTTGGTATGAGATTTCTGTACATAATTTCCGTCTTCCTCAGCAAAACTACTGCCATGAGTAAATAACAGTATCATCTTAAAATTATACCAAAACATAGAAAACAATTTTTTTTTGCATAAAAGGGATCATATGGTTTGGTGTGCAATAACTTCTAAATGAAGAGAAGCCACTTCCAAGGGTCAGTCTTCAGGAATGGTTTTCTCTGAAGCCATGGCACTGGTTGAGACAGTTAGCATGAGCAGTCTGGTTTTCACCTCTTCCCAGCAGCCAACTGTCAGATCCCTCTGGCAGGCTGATGGAGAGCCCATAGTAATGCTTTACATCCCTCCTAAAGCTGAATGCTCATAAGCCTGGGACACCTAAGGTAACCTGTAGGTAAAAGGACAACAGGAAGCCTTGTATTTAGTTACCTTTGGCCAGCTTGCAAAATGATGCCTTTCACTTCTGCCTGCTGTAGAAAAACTGCCTTTGATTCTCCAACTCGCAACTCTACATGGAGAATAAATTAAATCATGTTCAAAAGAGATTCAGTTAAATTTAGGATGGATCTGGAACTGAAATGTATGCTCATGCTGTCAGTGAAAAACCTGCTAGTAAGCAGAAAACTCAAGTTAGAAAAGTTTAAATTCATACAACTGGAGCTCTGTTGTAACCCCTAAATGAAGTTTGTTCCCCAGAGATAAATAAATTTTTTTTATGTGTGGGCATATTCTTCCAGTAAAACTCTGATATTTTCTGCATCTGCTTCATGGTCTGGTTCCCTGGAAGAATTTATGTCCAACATAAATAAGAATGTCCAACATTTTGAATAAAATCTCCTTGTGTAATTTATTGTCTTCAAATTTTATTTTGCATAATATTAATTGGGCTGTTGACAGTTATAATAACAATGTTATTGTGTTGATACTAATATTAACAAATAATATTTTAAAGGGTGTGATAACTTCATTTAAAAAATGTAAATGGAGGTCACTTCTGAGAAGTTCTAATTCAGGGTTTTGATTAAATTATATTACTTAATATAGAATTTAACTTTTCTGTACAAATTTTAAATTAGTAATGTGTTGTTTTCAAGTTTCAGACCACTGTTGATTTGTTTTGTTATGGGACCTCTGCAATGTAAGAGGTTGTTTAAAGCCATCAGTCTGTAGTCTATACTAAATCACATCATATTTCTGTGAATTTTACTGAACATTCACTTGCAAATAAAAATCTGATCTCAGCTATCAAATGCTGATAATACATATTTGCTGAAGTAACTGATTTTATAAAAATATCCAGTAGAATGTATACTTGGTACTTGTGCACAACCTGCACTCAATGTGGAAGCAGGTTCATAAGTATTAATGTGATAAAATTTATGATGCCAATAACCTTTCATTTCTCTGAGTGTAAACTCTTGAGTTTTAAAATTGTTTGCTGTTCAGAAATAAACTGACCTGGATAGAATTCTGCTTCAGACTCAGAAAAGAATTTTATGGGACGGTTAGGGGGATTTTTTTATTTTCCTCTGAGGACAGCACAATGACCGTAAGCATCAAGGTCTTAAGTAAATCTGGTTTACCTTCATTTGGCCCAAGTTTGCTCTAAGTGGCTACAGATATATTAATGAGATGTATAGCTGTACTAATAAAACAGCTCTCATAGTTCCTGGCTGTGGTCCAAACCAGCTGGTACATTCACAGAGGAGACCCAGCTGTGAGACCTTCCAGGAACCTTTCCCAGGAGCTGGTTTGGATTCTTCTACCCTTTTTTCATGGGTGGATAGGGAAGGGGATGCATGTGGTGTGCACTGTTCATGGCTGTTGGCCTCAGGGCCAGCAAATTGTACCAGTCCTTCTATGGTTATAGCCAAAAACATTCAGCAAGGCTGAAAAGAGCACTCTCCCTCTTGCTTATAGAAATCTTGTGTGGGCAGGAACAATTTATCAATATCTTCTGGAAAAACACCGAATCGGGGAACTTCAGCAGGGAAGTGTGTTTTGCAGGGGTCTGCTCCTTAGCAGCTTATTTTCTCTCTGCTCTGCCCAAAGCCTCCCCTCTGAGAAACTGTGATGTATCTTTCCTTTGCCATTCTGGGTCTTATTTCACTCCTGACATGAGCTGGGACTGTTTTTTTACAGATCATGCAGAGCTAACACACCCCAGGATACTACCCTGCAGAGTCTCCCATAAATGCAGGTGGACAGACAGCTCCATTTATCTCCAGCAGATGTACTGTCCCTTCCTAGTAGCTCATCTTATTGACGAACATAGGTTGTTTTTTTTTTTTTTTTCCAGAAGAAAGAATGAAAAAAGGAAATCCTCAAATCTTATGACAGTAGTACTGTAGCGAGAAAAATAATGGATAACCATGAATTTTGTACATAAAATATTTACAGTGAAATCTAAGATTCTTTCCCCTGAACTTGATTTCACATTAATGTGTGCCAAAATCAGGACCTGCAAGACAGTCTATTGATGATTTCTGTCTCCCAGATAGAGATGGGTGCCCAGGGCACCAGTTTTTTGAGTTATAATATATTTGGTCTTCAACATCATCACCTGAAATGTATAATCTCTGGGACTACAAGGTCAAAAATAATTTAGAAAAAACTGACAAAGGCATTTTCTTGTTATTACTGTTTCTCGGATTAGTGTGGAGACATCTGTCTTCTGCAAACTTTAGTTCAAAGTGTTCTGCCACTGCATCTCTAGTCCGAATCTTCTTGTGAAGGAACTAGTATCTCTTGACTAGACCTGAAAATTGAGACTATTCATGGCTACACCACCTTTTGGGATCTTCCCATAGGTGACAGGCTAAGTAGGTAGGGCATGTTGTGAAACTTCTGGGGAGAGGCTGCAGTTGAAACTAAGGGCAATCAGCAAGTCAGTCACAGCATAGCTTTCCTGGGTTTGCACTTAGTTTTTCATGCAGCTTCTCGTTTCTTGGTGTGACTGAAGCAGTATCTGGTCACATGCCCAAGTTCAGCTGCCAGGTTTTTGGGTCACTCAATGGTGTGTCAAAATGCTTTGCATCCACACTACCCTTGTTCTTACCACATCATCATCGTTGCATGGTAGACATTGTGCAAGCTGGTTGTGAGGCTTTTATTGAGTGGATCCCCAAAGTGTGGGGGCTGAGATTGTCCTAAGCTGCTGCATAATGGTGTGCTTGTACACCTCTGAGATATGTATGCTCTGCTTTTAGGGGCCTGTATGGGCAACCCAAACAGGCAAGTGTGTTCATCACCCTCCTGCTTGCACTCCTATGGGCTGTGAATACAGCCTTGGGGGACTGCAGGGAGCCCCTTTGGTGTAGAAAGCAAGAGTGACCACGTGTTCCTACTGATTCTACAAAGTTGGGCACCTTTCCAAATCTGTTGTTTCATGCCTTGGTTTCCCCCTGATTTAAAACATCATGCCCTTGTCTTAGGGAGGCGCTCTAAGAACTAAGGTACCAATGAGTGCAATATTCTAGGGTACCATTGCAATGGAGGCCATTAGTGTATTTCCTTTCTTCTATGTGAAAAGTCCAAGATTTCAGATGTCCTTTATTAATTTCTTGGCTTTTAAGTGTTTCACTTTGGAAATGATGTGATAAGTAAGTACACTGTCATTTGGCAACATTCATGTTAGCAAAACACCAGCTAGGACCTGGTAAGAAATTATGGAAGGCATAATTTGTTCTTGTGTGTAATGACAAATGACATATGTCCATAAGACAAATAGTTTTTCACTTTTTGAATTTTTTCAACACCATCATTATGGTGTAAATTTTGTTAAATAAAAGTTTAGTCTGTCTGCATTTGTATTTTCCCAGGCTCTTTTTATGCCTGAGGGAATAACTTATAGACCTATAATTTTGTGGGTTACTGTGTTATGGCCATTTATAAATGTCTCCTTAGGGCACTAAAAGGGCCAAGAATATGTAAATACAAACACAAAACAGAAACAAATACCTGCAACATGAAGAAACCTACAAGGAGAGAGACCATATGGCCTAACAATTCAACTCCACTTAATGGCTCCATTCACCTCCAATTGAAATAAAAGCATGTTTTACTATTGACCATGGTGAAAGAAAAATGGAATGCTAAAACCTCATCTGTAATGTGACGAACACCTAACTCTGTGTTTGATAGTACTCATACTAATGTGTATATATATATATATTTAATATTGGGCATCAGTTCTTTACTACCAAATATAACTCCTTTTTTCCCTTTCTCTACAAGCTTAATAATTAATATTTTGCAATACTCCTTTAGCTTTGAGCTGGGCTGATTAATAAGCTCTGTATGATTTTTTTATGTTGGAGTAGTCAAAGGGAACTGTTGGCTGGGACAACTGATGGGAGTCAGGCGCTGTGGTTCCTGTTCAGTGTTTACAGAGAGAGATATGTGCTCCCTCATGGAGAAATGGGAGCTTTGCTGCACTGACCTGCCCTGTGGAAGTGCACACCTTATTGTTCAGATCACCCAAGAATCAGTCATGGGCAAAACATTTCTTCTCAGGGCACTTTTACTTAATTTATGTCCAGTTCATGTCAACTTCTGAACATTGAGGTGGCTAGAGAGGAAAAAAAGAGACAATAAGCAATAAAAAAAAAAAATAAATCATGTACTAAAAACTTTTCTCTCCCTCTGTCTCAGGCTTCACTTCCCCTGTATTTGTTGGGGTTAATGTCAGTCTGTCCCACTTACTCTGGTCAGATGATAGGTGACACAGGAGGTCTGGGGTTGTGTATATAACTGTTTTTTTCTGCTGTGCTCTCCACTTATTTATTTTGTTCTGTTGCACTTTGCTTCTTACAGCATTTCGTCTGGTGCTGTTTGTTTCTTAATATTTTTCTTTGCTGCTATTTTCTTCTTCATTATTTATTTATGTTTGGGTTTCTTTCTGCTACACTGCTTTTTAGTGTCTTTTATGTGGGTTCCTGTTGGTCATAGTCTCTCAGGTGTCTGCCTGTCTTGTGGAACATCTGGGCCTTTTGGTTCTGCAGAGATGTCCCTGCTGCAGTGTGGGTCCCCCCTGAGGGCTGCAGTCCCATGGGGGTGTCCATGCTGCAGGTTCAGTCACATGTGGGTTGCTGTCCCTCAAAGACTGAAAGGGATCATGTCCTCAAAGAGCTGGCTAATTGCAAAGCCACTCTTGAGGATTGGTTTTTGAGCCATCTTGGGAATCTGGAGAGGCTCCAACTGACTGGAAGCTGGTGAATGTTGTCCTGATCTTCCTGAAGAGTAAGAAGGGGGACCTTGGAAGCTATAGACTTGTCAGTTTTATTTCAATGCCCAGTAAAATTACGGAAAAGATTATTCTGGGAAGTATTGAAAAACACCTGGAGGACAACACAGTCATTGGTCACAGACAGCACAGCTTCCTGAGAGGAAGGTCCTGCTTATCAAATCTGATTTTCTTTTATTACAAGGTAACCCACCCAGTTGGTCTAGGAAAGCCAGTTGATGGAATCTTTTTGAACTTCATCAAAGCTTTTGATACTGTCTCTCACTGTATCCTTCAGGACAGTTTTGGATGTCACAGTATAAAAAAGGCATAAAGCTGTTAGAGAGTGTCCAAAGGAGGGCAACAAAGATGGTGAAGGGCCTTGAGAGGAAGCTGTTTGAGAGCAGCTGAGGTCACTTGGTCTGTTCAGCCTGGAGAAGAGGAGACTGAGGGGAAACCTCACTGTGGTCTTCAGCATCCTCACAAGGGATAATGGAGGAGCAGACACTGATCTCTTCACTCTTGTGACTAGTGACAGGACCTGAGGGAATGGCCTGAAGCGGAGTCTGAGGAGGTTTAGCTTGGATGTCAGGAAAAGGTTTTTTCACCCAGAGCATTGGAACAGCCTCCCCAGGGAAGGGGTCGGAACACCAAACCTGCTTGAATTCAAAAAGCAGTTGGACAATGCTCTCAGGCACATGGTATGGCGCTTGGGCTGTGCAAGGCAGAAATTGGACTGTATGATCTTGATGGGTCCCTTCCAACTCAGCATGTTCTATGATTCATAGTTCTATGTGAGCATCTTGCTTCACATCACATCTTGCGAAGTCTCTCTCCACTGTGAAGTGAAAATTTCTGGCGTGCTTCTAATTCCTTTGGATTAAGTTTCTGAAAATACATGAAAGGGTATTCCCTTACTCTTTAATTCTCCACTGTTAAAAATGAGTAGACTGCATGTATGTATGTCATACATTCAAAACCTATAGACTTTGAGGTACTCTTGAGGCTGAGGCCATATGGACAAACATCTCTTTGAAGAGAAGACATTTTTTCCTTTATTCCATGATAGGATTTTGTTAATAACTATCAGAAAAGGCCATATAGGCCAAATCATGGGAGTGATCTTGCACAGGACTCACTTCCTGGTTTACAGAGAAAAATGTTGGATGAGTTAAGCTCTGTGATTAATGATTTAGGACAGTGTTTTTCTATGAGGAATCTGTGAAAGACAGTTAATGAAATCAAGGCTTTGCTTAGCTTCTGTTTGCCATACATGTCTCCCATCTTTTCTGCAGAACCTTTGAAGATTCAGAAATGGAAAAAGCCAAAAATCACTGCTTTAGGCCATTCTTCCTCTTACTACATCTGAGTTTTTCAAATAAATCTATTTTAACTGATTCAGGAGGCTGTGTGAGAAAGTTTAATGAGGCTAAGGCAAACAATCCTACCTTTTTCCCATCAGAGAAAACTTTTACTAAATGGTATGAAAATGAAAAGAAGTGATGTAATCAGGAAGCTTTTTCAGCCACACTGATGGTTTGCAGAAGGGTAGGTGCCATATGAACAATGCTGCATGAGCCTTGAAACCTCCTGGCAAGGGAATCAGTTCTAAATGAAAAATCCTTGCCAAATGCACCCTGTCATGTTTTCCATCACTAGAACTGGATATTTGTGTATAATTCCTGTGGGATTGGAGGATGGTAATGTATACACACAGAAAAAGTTCAATTTCAAGTAGCTGCTAACATCCAGTAAACAATATGTTCCAAATTCCTTTCAAAGAATATACCAGATGGCCTTGTGACAGTCCATTTTTAACATCATAAAATGGGGAGAATCTAGGCCCTTGTTCTATGGGGTATTGTGACCAAGGCAGGCAAAACACACAAAACTGCTGTTGGTGCTGGAGGGGAATAGAGTGGCAGGGACACTCTCAGAAGCGCTTGAGATGCACCTGTAAGTTCACTGACTTTTAAAAAAGAAAATAAAATCCCTGCTCAAGGTTTTTGCAAAGCTTGACATGCTTGTCTTTGTGTTTACGCATGTTCACAGTGAGCAGAACTTTTGGTCAGCCACATGGCAGCATTGAAATCCCTATCATCAACACTGAAGTTACAGAAGAAAATTCCTCAGTGTTTAACTCACATTTTGTTTCTCGACACAGCACAGGCCATAAACATCAGCCACCAAACACACTGCTGCTCATCCAAACACACTGAATTCCCTTCTGGCTTTGAGAGTGCATGGAAGCATGTGGTCAGCCCTTTTTACTCTTAGACAGCCTTTTGCTCACTTGCCATTAATGTCATCAAGCAAAGGAACTGCTCAGTCTTCATTTAAAGAGAAAAACATGTGATGGGCCATACTTGAGAGCCGAAATATTTATCCAAGAGCTTATGCAGTACTTCTGGATGTTAAATAAACAGACTTCAAAGATAATGAAAGTAACTTAAAAATCATGACTTGACGCATCATAAAATGCCCCATGCTTTCCCCTTGCACTTTGAACTTTTAGACATAAGGGACATTTAGGCATTTTTTAAACCTCAGCATGAGAAACTTCATGCTGTGTGCCCAAGTCACCTAACCTGTGGCTTAATTTTAACCTCATGAGAACAGTCTTCCAGGAAATCTTTTCCATCAAGGAGTGTCTTTGGAGGCCTATAGAGGTAGGTTGTGTCTGCTTAAATTCTGTAGAAAGGATTAATTTCTTGGGCGTACAAGGTGAGTGTTTAAGGTAAGGGCTGAATGCCACTCTTGTAAACCATAAACTAAGATTCTTCATGAGATGATATGTTCTTCATTTGATTATAAGAAAATGGTAATGTACTGGAATATTCTTGATAAAAACTTGTGAGTTGCTAACACTATGAAAGAGAAGATGAGATAAAGCATACAGTTTTATTTGGATTAGTTAGGGTCCTTAAATTTCTACAGCCGTAAGTAGACCTACCTTACCTTCTCCTTACCCTCTTATTTTTTTGTTTCCTCCTCCTTACCTTCTTCCCCAATCAAAAATGATGATTAAAAGTTTTCTTATATTATGATTAATTACTACTAATTGTCAAGTCATAAACAATACCCGGAAGTAGTTGCATATATGGCTACCCGTGTTCCTAAGTTGATTTTCCAATACTTTCTCAAAGTGCAAATGGTGAACTTGTTTGCATTATTGCAGTATGTCTATAGAGCAGCAAGATTGTTACTGACTGCACCTACCACACTGGATGGACATACTGGATTGTGTGTATTCACATGCCTTTGGATAATCATGCTATTGAGAATCTTATGGAGCACCTGCTGGGAATTGGCAATACAGTTTTTTTCCAGTTCTCACAATCTTATTTGGCCCTTATACAGGTAAAACAGGAGCTCAGTTTTCTGAATCCTATCAGTTAACATCACAAGGTGCTTCTCCCCTTTTCATGGAGGCTAAGATGATCTTTTTAATGATTTTATTTGTGATTATGAGGTGAATGTTTGTGACAGATGTTGTTTAGCTAACAGCAAAGAGTAAAGGTAAGAAAGGAAATTTTCCCATCACTTGTAACAGAAATGTCCAACCCTGAGGTGAGTGAAGAGAGATCATTACTTTTTTTGGTTTGTTTTGTGGTTAGGAATTTTTTCATGTTGAAAACTAATCATTTGCATTGCATTACTGCTTTCTGTCCCTGACTATCTGGGCAATGCTGGAGGCGAGCACCTTCAGTGATTAGTCTTGTTCTTTGAAAAAGGAAATAATTTCAGTAGGGATGGGGGGGGATACAGTTTATTTTATAAAAGTTGTCTGTAATATTAGCTACTCTATCATTGCTAATATTGTATACTTGCCCCACACAACCACAGAATCATTTAGGTTTGAAAAGACATCTGAAATCAAGCCCAACCTTTGACTGGTGTGTTCATAGATACAATCACAGACAGCATTAATTGTAATGTCCAATGGCTGCTTGGACACTTCCAGAGGTGGTGACTCCACCATCTCCCCAAGGGCGCTCATTCCTGTACTTGACAACCCTTTCTCTGAAGAAATTCATCCTGTTGTCCAACCTGAATCTCCCTTGGCACAGCTTGAGGTAATTTCCTCTTGTTTTGCCATTGGTTGCCTGGAGGAGAGGCTGACCCCCACCTAGCTATAACCTCCTTTCAGGCAGTTGTGGAGACTGATAAGGTTTCCTCTGAGCCTCCTCTTCCCCAGGCTAAACACCCCCAGCTCCCTCAACTGCTCCTCACAGGACTTGTCCTTCAGAGCCTTCACCAGCTCTAGTCCTTCTCTGGACTTGCTCCAGCACCTCAGTGTCTTTCTTGTTCTGTGGGGCTCAAAGCTGTACACAGCACTTGAGGTGTGCCCTCACCAGTACAGGGGGACAATCCCTGCCCCAGTTCTGCTACCAGCACCATTGCTGATCCAGGCCAGGATGCCATTGGCCTTCTTGGCCACCTGGGCACACGCTGGCTCATGTTCAGCTGCTGTTGACCAGTGTCTCCAGGTGCTTTTCCACCAAGTGGCTCTCCAGCCTGTGGCACTGCCTGGGGTTGTTGTGTCCAAGGGTAGGACCTGGCATTGGCCTTGTTGAACCTCACCCCACTGGCCTCAGTCCGTCGATGCAGCTGTGCAGATCCTCTGCAGAACCTTCCTGCCCTCCAGCAGATCAACACTCTCAACCATCTTGGTGTCATCTCCTCATTCATTCAAACTGAATGAGGATGCACTCAATGCCCTTGTCTAGATCATCAGTGAAAATATTAAACAGGGCTGGCCCCAGCTCTGAGTCCTGGGGAACACCACTTTTGACCAATTGTGTTAATATCCATTTATCCCCTCTGTCTAGGCCCTGCCATCCCATGAGATTTTAACCCAGCAAAGGGTGCATCTGTCCAAGCCATGGGCTGCCAGCTTTTCCAGGAGAGTGCCATGGGAAACAGTGTCAAAGGCTTTACTGAAGTCCAGGTAGACAATATCCATGGCCTTTCCTGCATCCACCAGAAGGGTCACCTGGTCATCAAAAGAGATCAGATTGGTCAAGCAGGATGTGCTCTTGCTATACCTGTGCTGAGGCCTGATCCCCTGGTTGTTCTGTATGTGCTGCATCATGACACTTCAGATAATCTGCTCCATAACCTTTCCTGGCAATGAGGTTGGGATGAAAGGCCCAACCAAAGGATCCTTGGATCCTTCTGTCCCTTTGTTTGGATGAGCATCACAATAGCCAACCTCCAGTCAAGTGGGACCTGCCTGGTTAACCAGGACTCATGATAAAGGATGGAGAGTGGCTTGGTAAACTCTTCTGCCACCTCCCTTAGTACCCTCAGGCAAATCCTGTCCAGCCCATTAGAGCTGTGGGTGTTTCAGTGATGCAGCAGGTTACTGACTGCTCCCTCTTGGTTTATGGGTAATTCATTCTGCTTTCTATCCCTGTCAAGCAGCTCAGGAGGCCTGTTGACCTGAGGATCACGAGTCTTTCTGTTAAAGATTGAGGCAAAAAAGGCATTAAGTATCTCAGCCTTTTCCTCACCCTTCCTTACAGTGTTCCTCTGCATGTCCACAAAACATGGAGATTCTTCCTTGGCCATCTTTTTGTTGTCAATATATTTATAAATAAACTTTTTTATTACCTTTCATAGCAGTGGCCAGATGGAGTTTTAGCTGAGCTTTTTCCTTTCGAATTTCCTCTCAGCATACTGTAATGACATTCTTGTACATTTCCTGAGTCATCTGCCCCTTCTTCCAAAGGTCATAAACTAACAGTATTTTTGTTCTGAGTTCCAGCGAAAGCTCCCTGTTCAGGCAGGCCAACTCAACAGTTTGTCTTTCAGCATATAGGTATGGGCTGCTTCCATGCTCTTTTAAGATTTCCTTCTTTAAATATTTTCAGTCTTCCTTTGTTTCTACGGACTGTTTCCTAGGGAACTCTCCAAGGCAGTGCCCTGAACAGCCCAAGGCCACCCTCTGGAATGTAGAGGTTTTTTTGGTCACCTTTCTTACTTGGGTAAGAATCAAAAACTGTCTTTTTGTGGTCACTATGACCAAGACAGCATCTGACCAGCATGAACAGCTAAAGCCTATTAATTTTTTCCCTACATATCACACTGTATCCTTTGACTTTGGTCAGGACTTGAAACACAGAAGTAAAAAGCAGGCTCTAACAAGGGTGAAATTCCACTAACCTGGAGAAGAACATATTTTGAACTTTATGAATAAAAGTCGAGTTTCTATTCTAACTGGTGGAAAGCACTACCTTGCCCTAAATAACCTGGGAACTGAAAAAAAGGAAAAATTTCCACATTTTAAAATACAGCATCAATCTTTATGACATATGAGCAGAAAGGTTCATCACACTGGTAGTTTTATTAGTTGTGCAAGCAGTTTAGCTTCTCTTGACAAGATAACAAGAGTACCCTGACATGGTTCTAACACTACTTTTAGATATAGCTATAAATTTTTGAAGCTTTTTAGTACGTGTGATAATACTTTTAATTTTATCAGGAACTGTTATCTAAGCCAGAAGACTTACAAATATTAATTAAGCTTTACAAAATTCTTGTGACGTAAGTAGAATAAATATAGTGACGTTAAGTTTAGATGGAAGATTATCCAAAATGCTAAGCAATGTGGCGGTACAATAACCCAATACTTGATTTAGGAATATAGCTCTCCAGCAAATGCTCTAAACCTTTGGGCTGCACTGGATGACAGTTCACTGGAATTGTAAATGAACTTACAGCAGTCCTAACACACATGGAAAAGATGCCTTAATGTTCTCTGTCAGCAAATTGCAAGGCAGGAAGTCAGCCACACTGGAACTTACCAGAAAATTTGATGCTGGAGCAGTTGGATTCAGTAATGCAAACTAATGATACTTGATGTGGCATTATATGAGAGGGTTCTCCAGCACAGACAGAAATGACATGATTGTTTTGAGAGTAGGAGAATCCCATCTTGGGAAAATCAGTTGAGTATTCAGGCTTGACTTTGAAGCCTTTGATGAGAGAATCGTGTCAGGTCTAATCTCTGAGTGACAGGTTCATCAATGCACACACTACAGTTGATACGCTAATGGTCACATTATGCTCTGCTGATTTACTTTGCCCTGCTCATTTCATTTCTTTAGAAATTTCAATCCAGAGATGAAAGAGAAAAATGCACAGCGTGTTGTAAGGACCAAAAAGAGATTTTGCTTGCAAACTCTCTTTTTTTCAAGCAAGGCACCAGAAAGCTACAGCAGCTCATGTAACTTAAAGAGGCCATGCAGCATGACAGAATCTACTCTTGTAGATGAAAATCTGCTCATGTCAATGGGAGGCAAATGCAGATTGGCAAAGATACAATGCTACTGAGATCTGCAGGCCCCTGTCTTCAGTCCCTTTGCTGGTCATATCTCTGGAAATCATTTGCTACCAAATATGACTCCCTCTCCTGCTCTATGGCATGTTGTGAATAGCAAGTGGAAGAATAACTGGCTTCACTAATTGCTAGGGAATTTTTCCAGAGAAGGATGAAGCAAGTCTTCAGGAATTGCAAACTGATGGTGAAAACAAAGTCTGCTAGGCTGCTATGATGCTGTACTGATGCTCTCACTGATAGCTGTCACAGCAGCACTGGAACTCTGGGCAGCTGGGGCAGGAATTGGGGCAGCCTATGAGCCATGTTAATGCAAAGCAATGCTTTGACTGACCTCTCTGACTGAAGGCCACTGATGTTCTGTGCTGGCTAGAAACCTCTCTTTGCAGCTATTTACAACAGATGGTAATTACTAGGATCACCATAATAAATGTTTGGAATCTTTGTTTATACCACTTCCAAATCTAATAAATTTGTAGTGATAGTTTCATTTCAGGTCCCAATGGAAAATCATCTCTCTTTAATATCTCTGAGCTTATTTCTTGGTACATGTTTTTCTTTTACAGAAGAGAATGTAAAATTTTTAATCTTGCTTTCATAGGCAAGTCGGTCTTGCCAATTTCACAGACATAAAAACTGCCTTCCCATTGATGAGTAAAACAAAAATTGTGCAGCTCTTCTAGCTATACAATTGAATTTTCTCATTTTCAAATGTCCTCTCTCGTGTCAAAAAGTTAACTACATTAATTCAGACATATGTCACAGTGTGGAAAAGGGCTCTGAGGTGTGAGGCTGATTTATCTACAGCAATGCCACTCTCTTGTTTGGTGGCCTATGGTGTGTGACCTTCCAGCTTAGTATGTTAGTATGTCTGATCATCCCCTGCTCTTTGTTCACTCAGTCCCCACACACTCTTTCCCCCACATTAAAAAAAAAAAAAGGTTTTCTCTTGATTAGGCATGAAGGGGCACTCCAAGAATGAAAATTTATTTGTGCATGTTGAGAGAAAAGACAAAAAGTAGGAATCCACTTGATGTTCTGTGCTACTCTTCTCTGTCTCTCCTGCACTACGAAAGCATGAAAAGAGGTAAAAGTCTCCACATGGAGGCACTGGTCTCCCCTATGACCTTGGTGGGAGCTGAAAATACAGCTCACAGCTGATAATGGGTTTGGAAGCTGTTTTCTGTTACAGGAAAATGCACTGCTCCTCCTCAGCCCTTTGTTCAGTTTGAGTATATCTGTTAACTGACCAAGGGAGTTGCATTTTTCTTTGACTTGGATGTCTGGAAAACCTTCACCTTGGTCTACTACTGCATGACTCTGAGGTTGCAGCCTGTACTTTTTTTACATGCCATTGTGGCCATAAAATCTTATCAAATATTTGATCTTGGCTGTCTATTGCAACTGTCCCCAAATAACAGTCCACTAAATATATTCAGTTATAAATCTAAATTATGATTATGACACTATAAAATTGCCTTCAGCTGAGTAGGTCAGATGAGCAGATAAGTTGTGATGGTTTTTACGTGTATTTTATGCGGGACAACTGTATACTTTGGATTCTTGTTGCAATGAGTCCAGACACAGCCAAAAAAGAAATGCATTTGGATTAGATAATATTTGTGTGAACCCTTTGTGCTGTTTTATCCACCTCTTTAGGTGATTACATGCATGGTGTGGTCCTAATGATGTGTAAGGTACTCTGCTCTTCAAGGGAGACTGTCCTTATATGCACTCTGTCTATCTTCATGATTTGCCTTCAGATCCATCTTGCTAGCAAAACATTTGGTCCCAATCTTTGTGCTTTTGAGAAGTCAGATGGATAGCAAACAGCTTGCTTTGCTTGATGCTCTTGAGCCTTCATTGAACTTGATGTCTCAGCCAAGTGACATTTAATTACCAATCTGTGTGGAGTTATGAGAGCTGAACACAGGACATCAGACACTTTTGTTCCATCCTTAGGCTGTCTCTGGTTCCTAGGTCAATGCTGGGAGTGTTGTGAGACTCACACATATTCTGTGCAGGGCCTCTGAAACCTTCCTGGGAACCTAAGGAATGGGTCACCCTAATGGACTTAGAAGATCCTTTTGGCCATTGATAGGCACTCTATGACTGTGCTAAGTGTTGCATGGCATATAAGAAAACAAAATAACTTTTTCAGAGCTCTGATTATCCCAAGTAATGAATCATAGAGCACTTGTAACTGAAAGTGTATTGTAATTTGGAATAATTTGCTTAATAATAACAAATTTATATAGTGAATTATGAAAAAAAGCAAGACACTTTCTACCCCAAACTCCTTTGTTCAGGAACGTTCTTTATAGCAATTTGTAAACCAAAATAATATGACAACTTCCTCCCATGGGGTAATTACCAAAATTGCATTAATAGCAAAGAGAGAAACAAAAATGGCATGCAGACACAGATAGATGCAAGTCTTTGCAGATGAAAAGTAACAGAGACAGACAGAACCTTGAAATAAAGACAAGAAATAGTTTTCACAAGGAAAATGCATTTTAGTAGTGTAAATTTGCCTTAAAGGAGACTGGGATAGGTAAAGAGAAAGGCAGAAATATGAAATCCTGCTGTGCAGCTGTCTAAGTTTTCAGATTTCCAAATTGTTGTTACAAAGCCTACAGTGGCTCTAATGAATTGCAGTGTCAGAGAATGTGTAGAAATAAGAAAACTTAGAAAATTAGGGAATAGGGAGGTTTCAGAGGGTTATTTCTCTCATACAAGGCAAAGCAATGGATTTAAGTATAAAATAAGTGATGTGAAATTTGTTTAACTGATAATTGTTTCACTTTTGTGCTGTGGTTTTCTAACTGAAGTAAAACCCAAGTCTAACAGAGCCAGGTAGGACCACATCCTGGTTCTGTCCAGGACAGGGTTAATGTTTGTAGTAACAAGGAGGAGGCACGGCCAGGATCCAGAGGTTATTCTATAGCACCTCATCTCATTTTCTGAGAATGGTGGAGGCAGTCCCTTCCCAGTCAGGGTATGGAGGGCCAGCGATTTTTGGGTTCCTCATGGTATAGTGGTGAGCATTTGCATGAGAATCAATTGCCTCTCATGCTCTTTTGTTATTGTTACTGTTACTGTTCATTTTCTTATCCCACTGCTGTTTCTAGTGTATTGTTCTTATCTCAGCCTGTGATCTTTACCTTTGGTGCCTCCAATTCTCCTGTCCCTGCCTCAAGGAAGAGAGAGGGGGAGGGAGGAGTGAGCAGTGCTGCATGGTTTGGTGTGGTTTCAGTGGGAACACTGAATTGGAGACTACCACTCCTAAACTATGACAAAATATTAATAAAAATGGGTACAAGAGTGTCAGTTTTTAGAACTCAACCAGTCTTATTATTGAGCAAACAGTGAGACTAAAAAATTAGAGAAACGAAAGTACTACGGCTGTTCCAGAGGAAAGTTTAGTAGCATGACAGAGCAGTTGACAAGATGGAATAAAATATTTGAAGGGATAAACAAAAGATAAAGAATAAAATAATAATTAGTATCAATACTCATACTCTGAACAGAATGCCAGAGCTTATCATTGACAGTAATGGAAACAGAAGCTGAGTCCTTTAAGGAAGCTGAGTCTGCAAAAACTAACAGAATAGAATGCCTTATGAAACAGAGAACTAGGAAAAGTAATGAAAAGCAAGAAGGAGATACAGCCATGGAATCAAACATTAAATGCGGAGGAGAAATGTTAACGATTACATAGTGAAGTCAAGAGTGTAAAAGATAAGAAAAGCAATACTGGCAAATGAAATGAACACCCTGAGATTAAGATAATAGAATTTCCAGGAGAGTGGATAGTAGATGAGAGATGAGAAGTCTGTAAAGGAAGGAGAAGGGCCTCTAAGAGCAGCTTGGATTAATTTACTGCCAGAAAAGTTAAAACTTACTAAAATGTCTTCTAAACCTCAGCCCCTACAAAAGCAATTTAACACAAGTAAAGAATCTAGCAAATTACGGAACACTTGAACTATTATATAACAAACTCTCCTGACTCTTAGAGTGACATAATTGTTAGCCTGTCAGTTCTTTGGGAAAGAGCAGTTAACTTGCTTTGAATGTAGACCTAGCTTGGAAGCAGTGTGTTACAGTCTTTTCCTTACTGTGAGAGCAGATGTTTTATGACCAAATTAGTTTGATTGAGCTTCTGAGTTTTGGGTATTGGTCAGTTGAGTTCTATCCCTGAGGGCTGTGAGGCAGTCCTGCAGCTCTTGGGCAGTCACTTCCATCTCAATAGGGAGGTTGGATCTGACACAGACTCAATGAAAAGAGGCATTCCCAGCACCATGTTGCTTGGATGCCTTTCCAGAGAGCCTACCTGCTGGTGGAGCTCTTGTTTCTAGTCTTTAGGGATAAAGCAGTGGGTAGGCAAGAAATTTGTGTTTAGCCAAGCCACAATCACTTTTACTCTGGAAAACACTAGACAGTTACAAAACAACATCCTGTACATACCCTTCTCCCCCGCTTAGTGTGATCTCATCTCTCCTGGGAATCATGTTTTGGACAACATCTTTCCTGACTTTTCATCATGCATGTGGTAGTGGTTTGCCCTTTTTACTCACACGATCAACTTTTATCATGGTCTCTGTCATTCTTTTGCTCACATTCTTGAACTGGGAGTGGTGTACTTTGCATACTCTCCACCCTCCACTGGCTTCTCCACACAATTTGTCAAAGCAATGACTTTACTGGTAGAAAACCCACTTTTCCAGTAAAAAAAGATTATCAGAGACCAATGGATCTTGGCTGCTTTCTTAAGCAAGCAAGGATATGAGTAAATGATATGCCAGAATGACACTTCCCAAAGGAGGAGTCATTCCTGGGATAATGCGGATGGACTCCAATGCAGAAGTATACTTTCAGTCTCTAAAAAAGGAGGACCACAGTCATTTCAGTGCAAGTATGACACATTGCTGCACCATAAAGTTTTTTCCCCACAACCCACTGTTTTAGTGGTACTTACACACTAACAATTTCCTGATGTATTTACAAATGGTGTCTATCAATTTCTAACCCACTTTGCTCTTCAGGTTATTTCTAAGTCAATGGAGAAGATGATGAGCTCTCATGTACTCCAGATATCAGGCTTTTTCTTGCATGGTCTGTATTGTCATAATTTCTTCTATTGTTTTCATCTTAGATTGACCTCTTTTCTTTCAAAATGTTCAATTTGTAGCTAACTTAAAGCCTCTCAGATTTTCTTGGTCCAGATCATCATGAAGATGGATTTGTATCACAGAGAAAAACTGCTACTATATTTGGCTTTAGCCGAGATCCTTGCTGAGTCTTTGAGAAGAGAGGCCAAGGATTTAATTTATCATGGGACTGAATTCTTTTGTTACCTCTCGCATGGTCCGGTCTCTGCTCAACAAAGGACTCCACCCAGTGCTGAGTCTGGCAGTGTTTCCAAGCAGCAGAACACTTGCATCAAAGAAAAAAGGGGGAAAAAGCTCTTAAAATGTTATTTCAGTTTTCACTTGTAAATGCCACCAAGGGAATAATTTACTGTGATGATCCAAGCATGCTGTTTTGCAGTGGTATTTTAGAACTCCACTGTAAAATAGGCAAATAGATGATTAAACTGTCCTAAATTGAGATGAATGGACTAAAGCTGGAAATCTAGAATAGATTAGTGCAGAGGAAGGCGATGGAGAAGTTAACAGGTGAACATCTTTCCCCTGTAGCATTATTTTAGTTGTTAAATACTGCTAAACTTTCACAGAAGAATGTTTGGTAAAATATGTGATTTCAGTGGGGGAAAAAAAACCCCAAATATTGTTTTGCTATCTTTTATCTTTTGGTTTTATGGGGTTTGTTGTCTGCGAGAAGGGACACAGGAATTGTTTGACTATACAGGAAAGAGTGCCTTTTTTTTTTTTTTCTCTCAGCTGGGAAAAGGCTCCAGTAATGTTGGTCATGTGGGGTAGAAAAAGAAAATATGTAAGCACTTATTTCATATTTGGAGACCTATTCAAATTCTTTTGTTCTAATACATGAACGCTTCTTTCTCCTGTCTTTTCAAACAGTCCATGGAGGCCTCTTTTAGCTGCATGCCAGTTTACAGATATTTGAGCTTAAAGAGACTGTCGGGGAAAGAAGAGCTGAAACTGGGGAAAGAGTGTTGTAAATCATTTCTGCCTCTAAATCAGTTTTGTCTCAGACATATTTTTGTCTCTATTAAATTTACTTTAGTGCCATTCATGACTAGCCCTGAGCTTGGTAATTTTCCATGGTGAAAGCTAAGATGGATAACTTTTTAACAGCTGTAAGAAAACAAAAGTGATTCTGTTGCATACATCTGGACAAACTGAAATCCAGCTTTCCAGTCAATCCATTCTCCTGCTATTTTGAGAAATAATCATGCTGTCTTATTTAGGATTATTTTAAATACTCTAGGCTTATTTGCAAGAAATATTATTTCCTGATTTAGAACTCTTGCAGGCCTATTGACTTATATGGAGAGTGAGACACATTGCCTTTCTCAAAGGTATGTAAATAGCAGCTGTCAGTACAAACAAGACTGCAAAGAACCTTCCTTTGGAGGCCATACATGAAGGCTGGCTGTTTACTTACTGCTAGAAGGAAAGTGGCTAATGTGTTCCCTGCAGGCATGGGTAAAAGCCAGTCTGTCACAACAAGGCGTCTCCCTGTCAGAACGTCTGAAGGGATATTTGATCCAGAAGTGCATTTTACCATTTTCATAGGTTATGAACCCTGCTGAAGGCAGCAGAGAAGCTGAACTCTTTTTGCCACATGTAAAATCTTTGTTGCATGAGGTGTGTAGGTAGTAGAGGATCACAGGCTGCTTGTGAGGTACACCATAAAAGATGTTGTTCTGTGATATACTGTGTTGAACCAAATTTCTGACTAGACAGCATAAATGAATTATTTCATTGGAAAATATAGCCAGCTGGGTAGGCATTTGGTCTTATAGAATCTCTTGTAAGATTGTTGGCTCAGTCTGAGATGAACTGTGTACTTCTAATCAAGCAGATAGAAGATCAGAACATTGCATAAATGATAGTATCAAACCATGGCAGCACCATGTCGAGGACAGGAGATGAAACATTTGATGTCTTACCCAGGAAGGTATCTTTGAAACTTACCTGGTGGAGTCAGAAATAATGGAAGATTCTTGAGAAGACAGTGAAAGCTAGATTTTATTCACTGCTCCTTTGAGCAGTTCTATGAGGGAAAGTGGAGAATTAAGTATTTTCTTCCTTTTTTTTTTTTTTTTAACAATCTCCTTACTTTCAAAAAAAACCCCATGGGCTAGAAATTGACTGGATATTCAGAGAAGAAACACAGAAAAGAAAATGAGCTTATTTATTTAAGTATCAAATTATTTTAATTGCCCATTTGATAGACACAGTTGTCACCATAAATGTAGTGATAGTTCCTAGTGTTGAGAATAGTTTGTTCATTTGTGATGCACTGTACAGTCCATAGTATTGGCAGAAATCATGTTTATGTTTTGGTCCAAGCTATCTTGTAGAGATAGCAAGCACATGATGCTGGCTAGAGAGAAAGAGGTGGAGTGTGAAATGGTATTACAAAAGCTGATAGCACAGCTCCTGCATAGGTAAGTATCACAATTAAGAGGAAAAGCAGTTGCTCATGCAAAGTAATCTACAGGCCTTCGTGTAAACAAGACTTCAAAATTACAGTGCTTTGCCTCATCCTGTTTTTCCTGTGTTCACAGGGTTTGCTTTCCTGTTCCAATGCACTCTGCTGGGCAAGCCACCTGTTTCGATTTCAGCAGGGCATTGCCTCCCCAGGGCTTCTGCCAATATCAGTGCATACACATTAGCGTTTGCTGCTATTCCTACCCCATCCCTAGAAGCTTCAGCTGGGATAGAGCTGAAGTGTAAAGGTCGAGGAAAATCCCAGGTACAGTTTTTATCTGAAGGGCAGTCATACCACGACCTGGTATAAGCCAGTTACTTGAGGGCAGATATCTGTGACAATATGTGTCTGACAAGTTTGCTAAAATAATGCCTTCTCTATATCTCTGTTATTTACAGCCCTTAAAATGCTCTGCAACTTACACAATCAAAAAGGTGTGAAGAAAAGGTAACAGGAAAACTACAGATTGTGTTGAATTCTTCAGGTTTTGAATCCTCTCAACAGAAATGACCTCTGAATTTTTTATGTTTATTTTCTGCCATTTTCAAGTCCCTCTTTTTGTTGTCAGCTTATTTGTATGTGGAAGTGAGCCAATGAGTTGTCCATTCTTTGTAGGTCTGTGGTTGAAGGCACTCCTCCTAGGTGTCGGGAGTTCTTCCTTTCTGTGTGCATGTTTCATTTTTCATCATTCTTTCATCATACTGCACTATCCTGTGCAGTAGAACTTATTTTAGAATTTTTATTTTAGAATTTGGGAACCTAAATAGCCTTAATATACATTTTAGAAAATAAAATAAATTTCCATATTTTATTCTGCTTTATTGATTTAATTGCTTTCCTTTTACTGTCATAAAATTATTATGTTGTACATTCTATGTAAAAATTATTAACAAAACTCTTCATGGACCTTTCACTTCCACATCCCTAAGCAATTATTTCTTAGATAATTTTAGACTGCTTTAGGTAACAAGAATCTTAAGTAAAAAACAATATGTAAGGATTAAAATTTGAAAATATGTGCATATCAGTGTGGAACAGGAGGCAGTAAAAAATTGGAAACTAAATAAATTAGTTTGGAAATTAAAGAGGAAATGTTTAAATTATTCAAATAAAAGTAGAAATTAATTTGGAAGAAAAGGAAGGAAATCAAAAAGCTTTAAAAAAGTAGACTGGAACACAAATACAGAGCTTTGTAAGGAGACAAGTGTTTATGAAGAAAAAGACTGGCAAAACCTTACAAAATTTAGCCTTGGTTGTTGAAATACAAAATTGTTGCTATGAATGTGAATGATAATTAAGAGGAGTCACACAGTAGTGCCACCTGGCATGCTCCATTTGGGGCCCAAGTTAGGGAATATGCCTTGTGTTTTCAGTTATAGTGTATTTGTGGTGCTGTTATGTATTTTCTCCATGGATAGGGAAGATATTCCATCCTTGGTGGTGTCAAGCCAGACTTTTTAATAGTTACTTGATATCTATGTTGCAAAATAGCTTTAGATCCTTAAGATAAGCCAGACACTTTACCAAGAAACACACATGTGGCTTTTAATTTTTCTCTGAAATTGTTTCATCACAGACAGACCACAACTACAATACAAACATCTCTCAATCGTTCTTGAAAATACAACAAAAAGAGGTCAATTAACTACTGCAGGGTTACTGGAAGGAATGAGTTCACCTGTATCAAAATGTAATTAGAAAGCAGAAAAACCACCATTAGTGATAGGTCAGACATTTCAAAAAGCTGTGTATTGATGTAGATTATCTCAAGTGATAATGCCAACAGAGCAGAATCTCAACAAATTAACACTTGCCCTTAAATGACTAGTCCAAAACAAAGCACCTTTAGAATTTATCAGTCGAGATGGGGCCATTTTGGGCACCTCTCTCAGGCCCTCGTAATCTGGGATCAGATCAGAAGATACAACCACATATTTTGCATCACCCATTTTTAAATTAAACTTAATACAGACTATAAATGAGTGCTTTCATTTGGACCTGACAGTCCAGGCTTATGTAATGAAAACTGGACAAATCAAATGCAAGGTAGTCAAGACGTAAGTGCAATCTTTAAGTGTCAATCACCTTTCATTTTCCATTCTATTATTAGGCAGTTCCTGCCTAAAAGGAAGAAAACAAGCTATGATTTAAAGTCATTACCTCAATGCTTATAAAAGTCCTGATGTACTGCATGTGCAACCAGTAAATATTGGTCAGCTAAATGTTCACCATCTGTTCTATTATCCTCACAGTAAATAATCACTGTTGCAGCATTTAAATCAAAAACATGCTAGGAAAACTGTGCTTATTTTCAGACAGTCCAGCTCATCACAGTTCACTTTAGCTCATCACACTGTTTTACAATTTACCTACATGTTTTTCCATCTGGGAATATTATGAACAAGTAACAAAACAGGTGTCCATGCACTTGGGGCATGAAAGAACATTTTTAAACCTCAGGAGTATATCTGCTTATGTTAGTTAGACTTTCCATAGTATTTTATACAACCAGTAATGATGAACTGTTTGGTGATTGTGACAGTGCCAGAAAGAAAAGCAGCAGCCTTTCTATGGACTGCACAGGAACTCAGTTCAGGTTCAGTCACCTCATCCTGAGATCCATGCAGTTTATACTGGGTGCATTTTGTAGTTTAAGATAAGTTTTAGTGTAGTCACTGCCATACTAATATGATTTCATTATCTTGCTTGTACAGTCCTGCCAACAGCTGCATATCTAACCTTACACCGGAGAAGACAGAATTTATTTCTAAACCCACTTCCAATTTTCCAGTAATTTTGATTTTTGTCCAGTTTGAAATGTTAGGAATATGTAATTGGGAATGAATGGTTAAGATTACAAAATAATTGTGCTTTCAGTCCATAGTGTTTTTAGTGAATTAGCCTCAGTGTTTACAAGAGACTTGCAAAGTTAAACCTACAAAGCTTTACAGTGAATTGCACTGTTTGTGTAATTCTCTGAGGAGGAAAATGTTTTTGCAAGGTTCTTGGCACAACTATCTTTGAAATTGTTCGAGCCTTTTATTTACCAAACAGTGTATATTGTTAAAAGTAAAACTTCCCCTGTGCTCTAAATTTTGGCCCAGTTAATCTTTCATCAGTGCTGAAAACAGAGCTTTAATTAACAACTTTATCAGTTAACCCAGTCATTCATCCCAGTGCTTATCTGATACTGTGTCCATATAGGCGTTTGGGGACATCAGAAAAAGGCCGACTTGTCAGTGGGACAGCTGAGAGGACCTTGGTGGCAGGGGGGGAAAAAAGAGACTACAGAAATGGATGACATTAAATGGAATTTGATACAAATCCAAAAGGAATTATCTGACCACAGTAGTCTAGGACAGGCATGGATTTCTCTTGTATTTCTCCCTGATCTTCTCTGGTATGTCACCCGCAGGAATAGCCAGGAAGACAGTGGTCCCTTGCTGTGTGAATGCAGCATCTGGTGCGATTGAAGTCCTTTGCTGGAGAGGTGCTGACTGAGCTGAGAATAAAACCGTGCTGATGCTGTCGTCGCAGGAGCAGCGGGCTCAAGCCAGCGTGGGGCTCTCGGCCAAGGCACTCATTAAGCTCTTTTGCTGTCTTCAGCAACAAAGATTTAGGGACAAATCTGCTCTCCCCAGTTGCCTCTAATTTTTCTGCTTTCTGTTGAAGGGGAAGAGGGTGTGTATATATACGAGTGCAGTTGAAGGGGTGATGCTAATGGTCGAGTGGACCGAAAATCGTATGTGCCTGCCTGTGAAGGGAACTGGGAAGAGTAATGGGTGAGGGCTTTCTGGTGGATAGCCAGAACAGAGGGAATCCATGCTGATTTCTCTTAGGGATGAAAAGGGAAGACATCCTTGTTTCCTTGTAAGCCTGTCATCACAGACCTCTTGTAGCAGAAGGAGTCTTGTGCTCCACTTCATGATGCACTCAATCACCAGTAGTATTTGTCATGTGAGAGCTTCAGTCTGTGCCTGGTAGACTGTGTGACCAGCCCCAGGGAGGGTTTGACCTGTGGTTTTAGAGGCCATGCCTAGTCCTTTGAAACAAATAAATAACAATTGCCAAGGACAAAGGTAGAAATTAAAAAAATAAGATGAATGAAAAGAACTGATTTGCTTCAAATGCTCCTGCTCAATAGTAAACATGGAAAATAAAAAATAAAATACGAAAATAAGCATGGAAATGTAAACCAAATTGCAAAAAATAAAGGCTATTTAGAGAAAAAAAATACAAAGAAAGCACTTTTGGGGATGAGCTGCACTTTCATTTTCTTCTTCACTTTACTTCATTTGCATTTGTGAAGTGGTTTGTAATGCTTGCACTTGGTTTAGACTCACATGGCATCATTTGTGGTTCAGAATTCTTACTCACCTCATTTTTCTCCCCTAAACAAAGATGTACCATTCCTATAGTTGTAAAAATGTCTTGTCAGCAAAAAATCTGTAGTTCTTGCCAATGCAAGGAAGTCTGATATTAAAAGCACGCACGGCTTTGCTATCTTAAGATGAACCCATTAGCATGTGGCTGAAGAGTAAGTTCGAAAGAGAGAAATCGTGTTAAGAGGACGGAGTGACTACCTGGTGCCAAGAAGATATTTTATGCTTGCTCAAGTGGTTTTGATGAGTTGATAGCTGAAATGTTTATGCTTTTATTCACATAGATAGCATGCTAAAGAGTTCTATTTTAAACAGCAGATAATCCAAGTGGTGCATTTAGTTTGTGATGTAACTGTGTCTGGTGTTCTAAGGCTTGGAGGTTTGCTCCTGCTCTTATTGACTGGGGGCCTGCAAAATGAGGCCCTTGACTTCTTTCCAATACAAAAACAAAAAACAGGAAGACATGCACAGGCTGTAAATTTTCTGTTCCTGTTGATGCAGAATACAAATGCAAAGCATTGTAATGATTTCCACTCCATTGCTAAAACGTTTATGATCACAAAAAGTTCTGCTTCTAAACGAAAAATCTGTGTCTTAGGAATGTTCGAGTGTGTAACTTGGTGATTTACAGGATTTAGTGAAGCCAATTCCTGACTGCTAAATTTGATGTGAGAATTTAAGTGTCATTAGCAACTTTAATCTAGGTGATGTAAACTTTTCTTATGTATTGCCACCTCCTTCAAACTCCTGCATTCACTACCTTTGATTGCTTGCTTTCCCCAACAGCCCTTTTCTTGTTTTTCTGATTCTTTCTCTTTAAAAAAGGAAGTAGCTTTGTCACTACACTATCCTTTAAGAAAAGAAATCAGATCTTGGCTGTCTATTAAGGACCATGGTTTATGTATTCACTTGAATATTGATAGTCTTATAGTCTTTCACCCCCCATTCTAGAATGTTTAAGGGAGCTTTTATCATAAAAACAGCCTACACACCTCTTGCAGCCTCACCTTCTGTAGAGGAGTGTTCATTTTGATATAGCTTCTGACACATTCAAAAGGGGCAGTAAACCAGAGTAGTCAAAATAAAATAAGCAGAAAAGGACCAATAAAATATTTATTTGACATCCATTTATCCTATCCTTAGCCACTTTTTTCCTCTCTTGCAAATCCTCTCCCACTAGTTAACAACCCATTCTAATAATTTTGATATGTATGTATCTGTCCAGACTATTTAAAAAACACCAGAGGATGGTACAACTGCTTGTATTAACTGCAACTGGGGAACCTTTTGTTGATGAAATTCCCATGCAAATGAATTCTAAACATCTTGGTAGAAAAGCTAGTGGAAAAATTTAAAGCATGCAAACTTTTCAATCTTTGTCTCTGAAGGAGTGACATTTTACCAAGGCACTTGGTAGTTTCTGCGATAGGTTATCTAGCTAATGTTATGACAGCTCCTCAGTTTGTATCATTTATGTCTATTAGTATTTGTCAAGGGCTGCCCAACAGCAGTGACTACCATATGCCATCTGTTTGGGATTACTCATGACAACCTGGGATTTTGGTTTCTTGATACCCTGGATCTGGGTCTTTCTCTGGGTGTTTTTTAGTCTGATCTCTCCTGTGACACAGAGATGCAACCATTTTTCATTCTGTCCCATTCAAAGACCTATTGCCAAAGTTCTAGGGAGTGGATATGTATTAACAGTGATTGCACACTCAGAGTAGGGAAAGGGAAAGAAGTCATTCAGTCCATTCCTGGCTTACGTCATTCATGAAAGATATTTGTCTAAACTGTTTTTAAATGCTTCCATGATGCTAGTATCACAACTTCAGGCAACTGATTGACATAGAAGGTTTTTCCTAATGCCTTCTCAAATTCCCCTTGCAGCATTCCTTCTCCTACTGATCTTCCTAGTAGCAGTCTAGATGCCAATTTTTGTTACCCTGTTTTCCACTAATATTGTCTTATCTAAGTCCCAGGATATTTCAATCACTTCTTCCAAGTCATATTTTGTCAGATGTAACTTTACCACCACAGAACTCCTCTGGATTCTTCCTTCATCTGTATCTCTACATGTGATTGAGAACATATTCCTCCTGAGGCCTTGTTGCAATGGAAAGACTACTTTGAGTCTTCTGCAAGTGGAATTGCTCTTTAAATGCCTCAAATTGCCACTGGTCTTTCCTTTGCATGAAATTTTTGCTTGCTAAGGAGCTCGTGGTCTGCTATTTATTGCGCAGTGTCCTGTATTCCTAAACTTGTTAATTGTTCCCCAAAACCATTGCTGCTCCCTTGTCTGCTGCATTGGTTTTTTTATAAATTTCTCTGAATTGGCAAGATCATATTGAATTCTCTCACATCTCTCAAGCTTGATCTTAATCATAAATTTGAAATTCAGGTTTTTTCATTCTCCATGCTGACCATTTGGAATTGGCCACAGGACAGACTCCTTCACATAGCTCAATAGCTTTTCTTATTAATTGTTAGCTTTTTTGATCCCACATTTTCATTTTTTTTTTTTTACCACACAGGGATCTGTGACTGGATAATATCTGTTAGGATTTATTAGATCATTCAGAGCATTTTGCAACCAGTTTGTGTTGGTCCACTGCATCACAAAGCTGAAAATGAAGGTAGCAGATAACTTCACATTGTACCTTAACTCTGGAAGCAGTGTCAACAAACATCATTACTGAAGCTAAGAACTCTGTTTTTCTCCCCACCTAAACCATCTCTTACCCATCAGAGAAGAAAATTTGACAGGAACTTGGCAGGTCTGTCTTGGCTGTTGCTTATGTCCTTGTTTGTTCAACCAGCTGTTACCTTCCTATTTGCCAGTAGTTTGTTGTTTTGGTTTGTTTGTTTTTGATTTTTTTTTTCCCTTGAAAGTGAAGTTAAGCTGATCAGTTCATAACATTCCACAGTTCTTTTTTTCCAAAGTAATTTTAAAATAGACAAAATATTTCCCATTGCTGGAGCTTCATTGATTCCTTCAGACTTGCAAAGATTATTGGAAACTGTGATGAATATTGTGGACAGAACTTCCAAAGTTTTCTAGAACTAGATTTAACATCCAGATTATTTGAAATAAACTTTTTTGTCCAATAAATCTCTGCTATTAATTCTATTAGTGTAAGAGCGACTTGGCCTTTTAGAATAATCTGAAACAGTAAACATTACATGCTTTATACATGATCTATATCATATTGAGTGCCTTTTGTCTTTCTCATTAGGTAGCAAGCCAGTATTTTTCTTCGTTAACCTCTGACTCCTAATGGGTTCCTAGAACCAATGTCGCAATTTCTTTTCAGTCATTTTGCTTCTGTATTATACTGTCTTGTTCATATACAGTTAAGGGGTTTTTTTACTTTTACCCCAAATACTCCCAGTTCTCAGTTTCTAAGAGAGTCCCATTCACGTGCAATTTCTTTGTGTTAGTCAATAACACCTACTCCTTTACTAGCAATTTTTGGACAATTCTTTGAAATGCTAGATTTTGATATTATCAAGGAAACAGAACCATGACCTGATACTGGTTGAAGGCTAGCTAACAGCCAGGGTTCAGAATAAAAGTAAATCTCATTACCAAGAAAATACTAAAAATAACTCACAATCTCAAAAACCAGTTAGAACTCACTACAGCATTGCCACAGCCCTTCAGCAAAATGTAGTCTCTACACTTGATACTTTACCCCATAAAATATCCTCCAACATATCTTTAGTAGACAGGAATGGTGGTGGTGGTGGGTGTTGGTTTTGTTTTCTCTCATGTGGTACTTATTATACAATTTGTCTTCATATAACAAACTTTGTCACTGAATTTATGGTTTTCAGAAATTCTCTATACTTTTTTTTTTTTCTAATTTAATGCTAAGAAAGTAGAAAATGCTAATTTCTGTTTAAGTAGGGTGTATAAAATTGAGGTTGCATTATGAGTGAAACTGGAACAGAGAATTTTTACCTGATCTTGTATTTTGAGTGCTGGCTAATCAAACATTTAACTTCTTTTGACTCTGGAAAGGTCAAACCATGGGTCTATTGAGATAAATACTATTCATCTTTACTCCAAGCAGGGCCAAGATTTTACCTAAAAGAGTGTTCTCACTATCTCTCCACACTGTATTTCCTAGCTGAGAATGATCACAGCTGTTGTGATTTGAGCAATAGAAATTGCTCCACTTTCACTTCAGTCAGAGAACTCTTTTTCCATTGTTATGTTGGTGATTAATTCATGTTTTTCGCCACTGAAGGCAAGTGTTTATGAAATCCACAAGGGTAAAATGGCCATTCTTACTTTACTATCAAGTATGTCACAACCCTTCCATTTTGTATAGCACAAATGTCAAGTGAAGAAGCTTAAATATGTAGGAGTGACATCCTCCTACATGAAGAATGAGGAGACACATACAAAAAAAGCACAGAATGACAATGAAGTAGGATAGAAGGTTTTTGACTCCAGATTATTGCAGAGAATTGCCTATTTTGTCAGATAAACACTCAAGGATAGCTCCTGGAAAGAGGAAATTTCTGTCTTAGAAATGGCAATACAGTGAGTAACCAAGTGGTCTCCAAGGATTGCCACAAGGCAACCAAACTTAAGTAGCAGGCTGGTGCTCTTAAGCCTGTAGGTGAACATGGAACATCGTGGTTTTATCTTTCTTTGATATAATGCTTGCCTATGTGTATCTCCCTCATGTAGACCATTACAAGTGTAATTATTCAGGGTTTCATCAGTTTTTGTTAATTCCTCTGGGCTTTCCTGTCTAACCACATGTTGGTTATTATGTTTTTTTCCAAAATCATCAGCACGAGATATTTTTATGCAATAAGAAAAAAAGATAGCAGAGGCTCATAGTGGATTTTCCCCCCACCCCTCCCCTGCCATAGGGTATTTTTCTTAAAAATACAAGATATTTAGTAATTTATATTTTGATAATTTATTTCTGAATACATTTCATTTTCATGGACTCTCCCTTAGGGTCAAGTTCTGGAGGTTTGTGACCAGATTTATCTGTTGTCTGTGTTTCCACAGGATGGAGAGAGAAAAAACAGCATGGCAGATCTGATGTGTCAAAACAATACGTAATGCAGATGCCTCAACATCATGGCATGGGTATTTGCACATAACTTATTTTGATGCTGGAAACTGCATCAGACATATTTGTGATGTGGTATTAATTTTTCCACAAAGCTAATTTGACTTCAGAACTTGAAGTCATCACCAAAGACTTACTGTGAAACAAATACTTTAGAGAGTTCAATAAATTCCATATACAGTCCTGATTTTTTGACCTCCTGGGACAGTTAAGGCAAGAAGGGAGAGAATACTGTCAGACTGCCATTTGAAAATCAGCACTTACCTGATTACTGCTTTTATGGTCAGATAAGTCAAAAGATACTTTTGCTGTGTCTGGGTGATATTTTAAATAAATAAAAATGACTACTTCATTTCTTACACAAGTTGTATCAAATTCAGAGTGTATCAGAGTGAAATTACAATTTTCTTCCCTTATCTTCTGGATTCAGTATAAAATAAGGGTTTCTGGAGGATATTTAGGATGTACAAGAGATACCAGACTACTGTTCTTTGGCACCTTCTTTCTGTTTGATAAATGTGTAAATCCATAATCTGCTGTGTAATTTAGAGTTTTCTCTTCCTGTCTTGGCACATTCCTTTTTTTCTTTTGCTGAACTGCCTGAGAAATTTTTATGGATTGTGTATGTTAACATTTAAAACATCTTTTGAACTAATTGTGATTAAGAATCAGGTAACGATGTGCTTTTTTCTATGCAGATTATCTGAGTCTTTATGCACAGAATTATGTGAATCATAGGATTTCAGTGGGAAAATAATTTAGAGGTGTACGTAGAATTTGTGTCATAGAAACACTTGAGTTCCTTTCCAAGCAGAGAATAGATTAGACCAATGTGTGTTTTGAGTGGGTATGATCTGTGCTTTCAAGCACATCACATGCTTGGTCACTCATTCAGCTGATCACAATTCAGTAGAATAACTCAAATCTCAGATATGCAAAAATACTTGATGAACTAAGCAAGTATCCCAGTTCAGTGAATATCAATTAAGTCCAGTGAAAATGATCTATTCACAGGTGTCTGATAAATTGAAAAGGAGCTTAAAACTCATGGAATTACTCATCCACAACAAATTATTCACTCAGTATGAAATGTGGTCCACTTCCAACCAGAAAGAGCACTGTCTTTGGTAAAGACAAGATAATGAACTGCATATGTTCTGTTATTGCATCTATCTCCTGTTTTTCAAGGTACTTCCCAAAACTTGCTGTAGGTCTTTAGAATACTCCCCCTCCCCAAAGTGAGTTTTTCTCAAGTTCCTTTTCTCCTTTTATTTGGAAATATTTACAGATAATTACTATATAATTGTCAAATGAGAAATTAATGTTTCACTGATCATTCTACTTGAATAAAAATAAAATCCTCTCAGCACATATTAAAACCTACAAAAATTCCCACATTTAAATTATGGGAAAGCCAGTGCCACTTCAGGACCTCTTTCAAGGTGCACTGAAGGCAATTAAAAAGACAAAGGAAGTTTAGAGCACACTCACATTCCTGAAATGGCCCCTCTATCTTTATGACAATCCTAAAGACTAATAATAGCAGCTCTTTGTTTGCACTGATGGGCTAGAGCAGCCTAAAGGTTGAACTGGAGACTACATTCAATGCCTGCTATAGTATTTGCCAGGAGTAAGTCTAGGAAGCAGAACTTGTCTCTGAATTTGGAACATTTATGGAGAAGTCTTTTCAGATGGATGCAAAGGCCAAAACCCCTAAAAAAAAAGAATGCTAGAGTTAACACATACACAAAATTATGTGCAGGTATTTGTATGATCCATTTAGACCTTCTTCTGTTTCCACTGAAATGGCTTTTTTCGCCCCTGATTTCAGTACATTTTGGAAAGCCTACTATTTATTCTACCTATTATAGTTTCCAGTATGACACTGGGTTTCAAGGAGGCTAGCTGCTCTTTCCTGCTTATCCAGCTGTGTCAGATGTTGATCATGGTATGTTCTCAAATACAGAGGAGTACAGTCTTCTCTACAGCAGTGCATTAGTGCACCTTCAGGGATCAAAGGGATCCTTTCTGGTGTGCACTGCTGAGGCTTTCCTATGCCTTTGTGGCTTTGACTTGCACCTGCAAATGCCCCTTGTCTGTAAACATAACAAATCAAACATGCTCCTGAATCCTCCCTGAAGTAAAACGTGCCGTGCTTACACGTGCCCAGGCCACGCGTGCAGCTTCTGTGGCTCTGTCGGGCTCTGGGGCAACAGGTCGAAGATCAGGATTTGAAAATAAGTTTCTCAGCAACATTACTTGCAAATTTTTACATGTGGCGAGCTCCCTACTTGTGTGGCAAGCAGCAATATGGTCTGAAACGGCACGCAAGAGTCTGCGCTTGCACATTTGACCTTCGTGCACTGGAACTGCGGTCCCAGCATGTCAATGTGCCCATCGGGTAATTCGTTTTCCCGTCTTGCTTGCCTAGAGGCAGGAGGCACACAAATGTGGGGACATCCCTGGCTCGCACCCCAGGGCTGTAAAACAGCCTATGTAGCGATTTCATGAGCAAGTCATATGGCACCTAATTCACAAATGTGAAAAAAGCATGGAAGTTCAGGGAATGGAGAAAGCTTTTAGGAAGAGAAAGCAGCAAAGATAGATCACATAACAGCCTGAATATGGGACATTTCTTTAGATAAAGCTGAAACTGCAGCCAACTGCTGCTAGCAGTCTGCCAGGGAGTAGGTGCCATGACTAGCAGATGTGCTTCCTCTGTTTGGTGTCTCTGTATTGCTGACTGCTGAGACCAGAAGTGCTTGAGAGGACAAAGAGAAATGGGTCAGTGAGGTCAAAAAATTCATATTTCATTGCTCAGAAGAGTCCTTATTGGTGCTTATTTCCTTAAAAAAAAAAAAAAAAAAAAAAAAAAAAAAAGAAGAAATCTGCTAAAATCATGTTTTCAGCTCTGACTGCACCAGACTTCCATATTAGCAAGTGCAGCAATGAGCACTCCAGTTCAACAGAGCACTCAGGCACTGCTTAACCTCAGTTCTCGACACAGCTGTGTTTAATACCACCTAAATAAGTTCAGTGAGCACTCTGTTGAAATGTATCTTCGTATGGTGTACACAGTGCACCCAATTTCATAGACTTTATGGAGATATAAATTTAGATATTTAGACTTGAGAATAGCCACCAAGTATCAGTCACTGATGCTGTTCAACTATTCATCTGATTACAGTAAGTGATCTACATGCCCTTGATTGCCCTTGATTTACAATTACAGCTAATTGTTGCAGTTGCAGTTGTCCCTGCAGCTTTGCTATTCTAAAAACAAAAAAAGAAATAGATCTTAAAGTAAACAAACTTCTGAGGTCCAATTAGAATATACAGACTCAGCATTTTGCCGAAACAATTTTTTTTTTCCAAATTATAATGTGATAAGGTGGTAGGAAAATGTCTTATCTTGGCATTTCACACATTTACATGTCTCACACTTTCAAAATATATTTCAAAATTATTGTCAGTTTGGTTGCAGATGAAGACTATTTTAATTACTTCATGTCCTAAGCTACTGGATAAGTGTTAAAGTGATTAATCAGTCTAGTGACAAACTTTCAATCACTCTTCTTTTGTTACAAGAACCACAAACACATTACCTAATTTTGGAAAAAGACTTGAAATTACACTATTAGTGTTACTTATACCACTTATTTTGTATAATTTTAAATTTTATCCAACAATAAATGACTATGGAATCTCAATGAATTTTGTTCTTTTATTGATAAGTAGTTGGAATGTAGAACCTGGAGATGGATAAAATATTTTTCATCCAAGAATCACAAGTACTGTTAAATGAAATTACACCTCTGAATCAAGTCTCTTTGAAGCAAATGGTGACATTCCTGTGTTACAGGTAGATAAGGTCACATATCTGTAAATATAAGTGCCCTGCCTAAAGTTACAAAGCACAGAACTGGCAAGGATCCAAGAGTTTGCAACTTGTGGCTTCTCTATATAAATATACATCATGCATTTTCTGTGCAATATCTACAGTAATAAACATCAGCTTCTTATTTTTAATTACAATTATTTTAAATACAAAAGGTTTCTTATATGCTTATTGCTTTCCTTAAAGCAGTGCTGGTATTTTTTCTGCTCAGTGTGTACCTGCAAAAATTACAATCCTTGTATTGAAAGGAGACATAAGAAAAATATTCTGTGTATTTTTCTGTGCAGTTCAAAGTCATTACTCTAATCTTTTTTACTTTTTAACTCTTGAAAGCATACAATTTTTAATTGAACAATGAATATTTGGGCAAAGTGTAACAACATGCATATGTTGTATTTGCAAGGTGCTTTATCTAGGAAAATCCTCTTACATTTTTCCTTCAGTGCCAAGACATCATAACGCACTGGCAATGTAATACAATTATATCTTCTGCTGTGCTTCCTTAATTCTTTTTGTTTAACAGAGAGTGCTTTCCATCATTTGCAAGGTAAACTATAAAACCTCCCTGCTAATGGTATCTGATGCAGCAATGAAAAGTGAGCTGAAATATTTCAGTGGAGGGCCCTTGCTTTGTACATTTGTATCACAGGATCCCAAAGCACTAATGGGACCTTTACAAGGAGGGGGAAAAAAAAAGGTAGTAGCTGCCTACTCAAAGACATACCTTATCTGAATAGTGTTATTGTGAGAGATAGACTTGTGAACAAAAGATGGAAATTACAGAAACAGGAATCGGATATCACAGGTCCAGAATAAGAATGGCGAATAGAATATGGGGCAAAAGACTCAAAGCCTGAGTGGCAGCTCAAAGAAAAGATGGTATTTCATACATTTTCTAAACATTGCTTCTGTGCTTCCTTCAAAGAACTGTTCAAATCCCAGCTGGCTTGCCTAATTAAAGAACAGTGAGTGTTCTATAGATAGAAAATGTGTGTGTGTGACTAGAAAAGGGCTGGATTTTATTTACCCTTTTCTCATTACGCTGTTTTTTAGGTAAAACTATGTGACTATTTGGGATGTAGCTTAAATGATGATTAGCTCAAAATAGAATAGTTAAAAGTTAAGCATTGCCAGTTTATGAGGAGCCTAGAGAAGAAAAGCAATGTGTGTGGAAATAGGTGGGGGCCTTGCAAACTGATGAACTAATATCACTTATCTGACACTATAGACTGTAGTAAATGCTTTGAAGTATGTTTTCCAATGTCAGTTTTCTCAGCAATTAGTCCCTTGAAACAGTACTCTGTTGGAGTAGGGACAGAAATGTTTGGAGGAGATTGACACTGAGTTGTTATTAATTTGACAACCTACTTGGTCAGTCATTTACAAAAGAGAAATATGCTTTTCACAGATTATTTTTTTTTAAATATGTCAGTTGGTCTTTAAATTATTATTATTTTGAACTATTTTTTCATATTTACAATACCACAGACAAATGATGACTGACAGGTTATGAAAGTTGAGGAAACAAGGAGACAAGAACTGCTTGAGCAAAACATACAGGATTTGTAGCCAGTGAAGCTGCATGTAAACATAATGAAAAAAAGTAGTGGGATGGAATACATTCATTTTATGTCACAGTATTTTGCTGCACTATGCCACTTTTTTATGACAATCAGAATATCTAAAAAATTACATCTCAAAACATTTTCAGGCTTAAATGCAAGAACAAAAAATAAGGCAGGTAAAAATACTTTTCAAGATGCCAGGTTCTGGTATGAGAACTAGCAAGACAACAGACAATAAACTAGCAGTAAAAAGTGGTGGAGTATGTAGGAATAATGGCATGGAGGTCTATGAAAGTGAGTAAAAGCTATCATAAATGCTGTAAATGAAAAGTGCAATTGTCTCATCCGGGAAAGGCATGGTTCCAATTTTTTTGGTTAAAAAACATCACGTCAAAGTAGGCAGTGAGATTCCTCATGTGCTGCTGTCTAGTGAATTATGACTGGAGGAAATTCTGGGCAGACTTTATTGGTTGAGACAGTTGGAGGATTTAGGCATGGGGGGTGAGCAAATGCCGAGGGAAATTTTAGAACCAGAAACTCAAACAGGCAAAAGATTAAAGGTTAAGGGTGCTAAAATTTCACATGGTTGAAAAAAATGCTTGGCTTTCACAGCCATTGTTCGTTAGAAGAATTAATTAGAATAATATATGGCAAGGACTCTGAAAAAAGGGAGAATAACAAAGGTAAAGTGTCTAGGAAGGTTATCTTGTTTCATCATTATATTATTCCTCTAATTTCAGAGTAGCAATGAAACTGCTTTCTCCAAGTTACTGTTTGTTTCTTTTTGTTCTTATCTGTTTGTAAAATTTACAGTGTTTTAATTTTTCTTGTAATACATTTTGAAAGGTATTATATATGAAACATGCTATATTAAAAAAAAATATACAGCATATTTACGATTTCTTTGATGACATGGGCCCAAATTCTGTCAGTATATAAACAGGTGCAACTCAGTTTAAGGTCTATATTATTCATGTTTATTTATGTCAAGACTGAAATTGGTCCAGAGCACATATGTAAAAATCTAGGCCTCTTTCTTGTGGATTCAGTACTCATGCATCATTAACCTAATACATTTCTGTTTTTACAAGGGTTATACAAATTTCTGCTTCATTTTAGCAAGAGTTTGAAGGTAGCAAATAAACTGTAAAGCCTAATAAAATCCAACTTTCAGGCAAACCTTCTTGTATATAAAATTGAAGAGTACAAAGTGCCAAGGGCTTGTATTAGTACCATCCATTTTGTTAACATTTTTCCAATTTATCTTGCGTTACGAACCCTCAGAGTACTATGTCTATTGTAAATATTTAAGCATTACTGTTGACATAAAGATAATGCTGACAAATTGAGTTAACATTTCTGCTGAGGATTACTGACCATGTGTAGCACAGAACAACTTTAACACCCACACCAAGCTCTGTGCTGATGCCAAACTCTGTTTAGTCTACAATACGGCAGTGTCCCTCAAATGAATTTTTAGCTTTGATTTACACAAAACATGAAACAACCTTCCTTGGATCAATTAATTGTTTGACTTTCCTAATACATTTCCATTTTAACTAGATTATGTCTGTATCACAGGACGAGTAATGGTTGCAAGATGTTAGTGCTCTCATGTGGGTGGGTGTCTGTGTGCACACGTGCATGGCACCATTGCTCTTTCTCCAATTTACTACCGTCTGTGTTTTCAGCATCAGCCTAAAGGTTACTCCTATCTGCTTGCCTTTTCAGCCATACCTGGGTGTACACAGCTAAAATAATGAAAGGGTTGTTGATATTTGTTTTGTCTTCCAAGAAAAAAGCTTTTGCAGCATCTTCTCCCTTGTGACAAAACACAGGCAGTGCAGAAATAAAGAGTCCAGGTAGACATTTGAAATAATTTATTCCAGAAGTGTGGTATTTATGTGCTGTAGTTTGCAATTTGGTGGTACTTGCAGGCAGTAGTATTTCAAAATTGCAAGAAATTTGCATGTCTCATTTGCAATGACATAATTGGCATCCTGGACAGCACCAACATATTTTGATTTGAAGAAGATTGTAAGACCTTCATATATAACCTTAATTTACAAAATATTGAAGCTCCAGCCATTTTCAGCTTTACAATAATCAAGGTCAGTGCATGTTAAAATTTCTCTACTTGAGGAATTGTCTGTGAACATTATGAGATACAATTCTTCTGGGTGGATAGAATTCAAGAATGAGTTAATATCTAGCCCTGATTTCTTAATTTTGGGCTGTGTAAACACTAACAGAACTGATGTGGATCAGGATGCCACATTGCAATTTGGCTACACAGCATCCTTCCCTCTTCAGTATCAAGTTTCCCACATTGCTTCATTATGTTGATGAGAGATTTCCAAAATGTGTTTTATTATGAGGCAACTAAACCAAATGTTTTCACTTTTTTCCTTTAAGTGACAGACAGTATTTTCCACACTTACAACGTCTCCAATTATTATGTCAATAACAGTACTCCTAGTAGCTCACAGATGTTTTACAGAGGGTGTTTAAAACTCTTTTCCTAGCTTTCTGGTGGGGAGACCCAGGCAGAGTGACTATCTGCCTACTGGCCTAACATGGACACAGGTCCTCCAGCTCCAAGTCATACTCCTAAACCCAAAGAGCTGTAAATCCTAGAACATGAAAAAAGGATAAACCTGAGCCTGACACTACAGTGCTTTCCTGAGCAATCAAAGCAAACTGAAATTCTGAAGAAAATTGTAAATATCATATCTGAGATGCTTGTGCTAGGTAAAATATGCCTTTTTTTTTTTTTTTTTTATTAAAACAAAGTTGAAAGAACTAACCAAAACTTTGTTACTTTCATCTGGATTCATACATGGGGCTTCTCTACATGCAAACCCTTGCAAAAAGGCAGCTTTAGAGCTTGAATCAGAAAGTTGCTGACCTCTGATCTAGTGAGATGAGTGCTTGGGGGTCCCTAACACTAGTACTCAAAGGGGAAAGTGAAACTCACGTGTCAGCCCAGAAATGAGAAGCAGCTCAGGTGAAGTATGTAAAAACCTTACTGTGGCAGTTACAGCTAGCTCATGTGATTTAGACAAGTTCATTTATATTGCACTAGTTGGTATCAGAAATGGAATTTTCACAACTTTGACCTTTCTTGGTTTGGCCACCTGATTCTCCTGGTACCTTATGAAAATCACAACCCTCATTCCAAGAAATAACTGGTCCTGTGAAGTCCTTAGCACAGGATTATGAGAACAAATTAAATTAGCTTTGAGGCCTGAAGCAGGAGGAATATCTCTGCAGTGTAGAAAGAAGCAGGATAATTTTTCTCTAACAGTAAAAATAAAGTGCAAATAACATACCATGTAGTTTGTCAGAGCTAGTTATAACTTGCAGTTTCTAAGACAAGTGTGTGTCTCTATATTTAGCCAATCAATAAAGGAACTTAGCTTAAGAATACAAAAGCACCCTATCTGTCAGAAGTAAATACCTAGCACTTAAACATTTTACATTCTACCTTAATCATTTCCCAGGGAACTGATATATAGCACCTGAGCTCTTTAAAACCTTAATAAGTGTCTGCTCTCAGTATAGCCTTGTAAAGCTGGCAAACAAAGAATTAAACAAAGACACACTAGAAGAAATGATACATCCTTAGATGTATCAAAAAGATCAATGATAAGATATCTAGTTGCCAAGTTTTAATAGGAACTGTTAGAAACTGATTGTACTCTAAGAGACAAATTTTACAGTTTCTTTACCTCGGCCATCTACTGTTTTGCTTGTCTTCTCTCCCGCATCATGTATTCCTGTCCATTCTCCTTTTATTTTCTGTCCTTTCTTGCAAGCCCATTGCCTTCCTTCCTTGAAAACAGGAATTTACCCTTCCCTTTTCTTTCTTGCCTGAGTGGAAGAACCTTCTAACCCCTCACACATGCCTCAGTTTGCAGACAAACAACGGTAAGGTGGCCAGAAATTCTACATAAATCAGTGTGTAATTTCATTATAAGAGGCTCTTCTGCAGAGGCCTTTGTCCATGTGGTGCTTAAGAAAGGCATTTATATGAACACTCAGCAAATTGTCTGGTATGCTCTAAAGTGGCATCAGACAGAATGTCTCTCTCATTGGCTGTTTGCCTGCTTACCAGGAAAACTCAGACCATAAAAATCCATGTTTGAATAGCTTTTTACAGGGACAAGTGCAATACAGACACAATATCTTTGGGTTTGTACTAAATTATTTCTTTGTGTTTGGACATTAATAAGCGTATAATGAATTAGTTCTCTATTTGAGTCCTTGAATAGCTTTTTCTTTACAGATCTTCTCTTAAAGAAGCTATAGCCTCCTGCTTTGCACAAATCATTTCTTTTTGAAACCACTGCTTAAAATTGCAGGGATCTTATTCTAGCTAGGGTTCCTATGGATCTTTTCATAGCTACTGAAAGCTTTTCAGATATATTTGTGTCATAAAGTCTTGAGATCATACAAAATGAAACACATTCTTTCACACATATCATGGTGCTTATTTTGAAAAGAAACAGGCTGGGAAAACTTGCGTCTTTGACAACATCCTTCCTGTAGAGAGGCAAAAGCAAAGTTTATGGCTTCTGGGAAAGAATTTGGGTTAGTAGGAGGATCATTAAGCACATTAACACTGTCTTTAATGATCTTTACTAGGAAGAAGGATTATTGTGAGTCTAAATTGGTGTTTTAATTGGTGATTAAAGAGGGAGTAATGAGCTTGGTATATCAGCATTTACGAGCAACATCTAAATGCCTGGGAGGAACTGAGCACACAGTGAAACTACAGAACGACTGCAACAGAAGGTGAAGAGAAAATTGACTCTTTAGTCAGAAAAAAACAAAACCACTTTAATGGGGAAAGATAACATGAAAGTTTAGAGGGAGGGAGTAGAGTTGGTGTTGGTCCAGAGTTAATTTGCTTTATAGTGTAAATTAGACTTTTCCAGCAATGTTTTGTCATGTCTGTTGCTGCCTAAATGACAAAATGCATATGAAGCCTCTGTGCTGAATCTCAAAGAATTGCTTGAGAAGAAGAGCCGGCTCTCTACTGTTCTCTGTTGAGGCTTACGAAAGCATCTCACAAACAACAGAAAACTCATTTTCAGCATTCACAGACTGTTTACTGCTCAGTTTGTGGTTAACATACACAAACCAATGCACCAAAACACACTGGTGGAATAGGGCTGTGTCCAGACTCATGTCAAAAAGGTGAGTTGATAATCTTGTACATAAGGTGCTATGGTTACACATGAAATATCTTGTGGCAATGCTCCACGCCAAATGGTATTGATGGTAGGAGAAATTCAGCTTTAAGAATGACTGCTGTGGAGATGAGCCATAGACAGGTTGGTGTTTTTTTTTGTTTTGTTTTGTTTTGTTGGTTGTGGATTTTTTTTTTTTTTTTTTTTTTTTTTTTTTTTTTTTTTTTTTTTTTTTTTTTTTTTTTTTTTTGTTTAAAATATAGCTAAACTCTTGAAGGAAGATAAACTGCAACAACCTACCTTATGGATGAAACTATGGAGAGATGGATGCATCAATAATAGAGAGGAATTATGTACAACGACTAAACAATAAGGGAGGTAGCTGAGAACAGTAGAAGAGAATTTAGAGGAGAAAACCTCCTGGCCATGAGAGCTATTAGCCATGGAAAAATCTCCTGGGGAGGAGCAGATACTCTGTCCCAGCGAACATGAAAAGCCAGGCTGGATAAAATGCTGCCAGGAATACCATAGGGGCTGTACTCCTGCACTGAAAAGCAGTTAGAACAGAGGGACCATAGGTCATTATTTGCAGATTCTATGATTACTCGAAGGATTGTTAACTCTCCTCTGGCTCCCAAAAATGGCACCCTGCTACTCTTTTTGGACAGAGGGATAAAACTGACCCTTCCTGCCCAGGAGGGAGCCTCAGATATGTGTATGCAGCTGCTTCACCTGGATTAACGCCCAACTATAATTTTGTTGTTAGTGGAGGATTTTTTGTTTTGAAGCCTGAAGGCAGATTAATCCTAACCCTGTGCCATCTAACCTGGTTTAACTGGGTACATGTTGGCTTGTGCATTTCAAAGGTTTTCAGCCTGCTACTGCTATTCTGACTCTTGAAGCTTTTGATAAGATCTGTCATATTTTCAGAGAAATGCAGACTTTCCTAAAATAATTTTACAAATTCTAATTGATGTAACTGTGCCTTTCTGAGAACTGAGTGCTTATAAATCAGGGCAGAACTTGTCAAAATGCTTTGAGACTCTGCAGGAGGACGAAAGATGTTACAATAAATGGGGCACCTCATTTTATTTGAAACATAGACAACTAATATTCTTCAATTTTTTTACCAAATGTATGTGCAATGCTAAAATTCACTGACCTGGAGGAGAAATCATATAAAGCCATTCAGCATATCCTTTATTCTTTACAGAGATGCAGATCTACGAAATGGAATAGAGACTCCTTCATGGTTGATTGATAAATGTACAACCAAGTAGGTGTGTAAGTTTTTTAATTAGCAGAATTTTAGGTAGTATAACTCTACGTATATATAGGGTGGGAATAAAGCAACCCTTGCATCCTGGTAAATCTGCCCTTTTAGGGGCAGAAAGTTTCCCTTCTACTCTACTTACACATATTCCCAGCTTGTTTCATCAGTGGGAAGAGTAAGTTCTCTTGACAGATTCACTCTTAGTGGGATCCTTGATTGAGAGGGCTCCGTTAGAAGCTTGATTGAGAGAGCTCCTTTAAGCTCTTTTCCACTGAAAAAGAGACTTTCATGTATGTATGGTATTTTCACAGTGTACAAGTGTTTGACATGCACTTGCATGCTGCAAAAAATGGGTATCTCCAGATCCCCACCATAATTTTATATGCAACCTAGAATTAATTACTTTGGAGTGGCTTAAATAAGCATTTTCATTTCTCCATTGCACACAATGAGAATGCCCCTGCCCACAATTTCTGCAAAATTGTGCAAGTAGGTAGACTATGATATTTCCAGTTCGGGGATAACCAAAGAAAGAAGGATGAAGGGAAATCCTTCCCCTGAAGGAAATAGAATGACACAAATAATTGCTCATTATCTTAAAAGAATATATTAAAACCAAAAAAGAAGATGAAATCATCCTTTCATCCTAGTGTAATTGGGAGTTACCTATTCTTTGTCCAGATGAATATAATTTTAAGCCACAATGGGGAAAAAAAGGCAAAAGTGCAAGGTTTAGGATGTACAAAAAGTCAGCTTAATGTACTTTTTATAGCTGATATGGGGGAATTTCATGATTTAAATTTTCTTCCTTCTATTGTCTTGAGAAAATAAGCACTGGGCAGAAAAAAGGTTTTGGAGACTTAGAGGCAAACACATTCAGTGGAATGCCAAAAGAATTAAATTAGCAATAATGCTGAAGGCTAAAAGTCACAGAATCCAAATCCAGAATGCGCCTGTCAGCCCCGTGTGCTTTCACCCGTTTGTTGTCAGGGGTGTGGGAGTCACTAGGGATGAAAGGAGGAGCACTTTGAAGGGAAGGGAAATAGATCAAGCGAGAGGTGCTCAGTGTTTTAGGCTGTCAAACAGTTTGTTTGACGTGAATTTGGCGACATGGAGGCTCCTTCCCACTCTAGGCCTGCAGACACAGCACCAGGTTTTGGGACTTGGAGGAATTCCGGCCAGGACTCTGCCCTGGCTGCGAGAGGGGCGGAGCTCAGGGCCGCATGGGCGTGGCCAGGAGGCAAGGCTGCGTTGCGTCACAGGCAGGGGTGTGGCTTTGGCGGAGGTGGGCGTGGCTGCCGTTCCCCCCGCGGCTGGGGGCAGTGCCCGCTGTGCCCGGGCTCGTCCTTCCCCGTTCCCCAAAAGGCGCCTTGGAGATGCGCTGCTGAAAGAGCAGCAGTGTGGGGAGCATCCGCAGGGACGCAGCGCGGGAGGTGAGCCCAAGCCCAGCCAAACCTGACCTGAGCCGAAGGGAGCCAAGTGGAAGGGAGCTGAGGAGAGCCGTGGGGAGTGGTCCAAAGTGGCAACGCCAATGCCGGACACAGCCATGAGGATCCAGTCCAGCATCCGAAGCAGTGGTGTGGCACAACACAGGCCTTCTGGCTTTTGGGGATTTGTCCATTGCAGTTTTCCATTGAGTCTTGCAGCACTCGTAATCTGGTCTTTGTCTGGGGAAAGCCACATGGACACAATCTATGGGGAGAATCTGACATCTTGTCTTTGTCCCAGTGGTCACACAGAACTAAGTCGAGGTGGTGAACACCTTTTGTGCGCAAAGCTCTTTCTCATTTTGTATTCTTATTTTGCTAATATTGTTGCTGCTCCTGTGTGTTTCTTATTCCATTGCTTTTATCTTTCATTAGATTGTTATCTGAATATACAGTCTCTGCCTTTTCCCCTGTCTTATCAGAGAAGGTGGGGGGAAGGTGAGATGCTTATTTGAAGTTTGATTTCCAGCTGTTTTTAAACCACCACATGATATACTACCAATTACTAATCAGAAGATATGTGGCTGTACAGGTTACTTCCAGAAACTGCTGAATCTCCCGGTGTCCTGAATTAAAGGCTCATAAGCATTTCACATCAAAAGAAGCTGCTTTGACCAGACAATTGCCTGAAATGTGATCCTTGAGAATGTAGACATCCTGGCTATAATTTCTTTGATTTCATATAATCAGTGTGTTTAGTGAATAGAAACAAAAGCACACAGAACTGTGAGAGGAATGCAAGCCTCAGCAACTTCAAAAAAGACCCCCACAAAATTAAGCTGCATACAGACAAGTGTCCTAGAATGGGAGGAATACTAAGGATTCAGGAGATTTTTGACCACCACATAGTGGTTGGGGAGAAAACCAGAAAACATCTTGTAGGACATCTGGGAACATGGGCCTTGTATAAGAGTAGCTGGGGGTAGCAGAAGAGGGGGAAGAGGAGGACCTTTCCACACATCACGTGTGGACAGGAACTACACTGTGATAGGTGTGAGTGGTCAGGCTCAGTCCCACTGACCCTGATTGTTCTCACTCCATGCCTGCATGTTGTGATCCAGAGATCTTGGAAGCAGTAATGTTTTGAAGCTCGGCAGGGTGGGATGGATGTCAAAGGAGGGAGAGTTAAATGCTTCAGCATTTGGGAAATCCATTGTGAAAGTCACTGGCCAGTTTGTCCAGACATGCGTTGTATCAAAGTATAAACCAATCGGAAAGACTCACAGTACCATACCACCTGGGAAGAAGTAAAGGAAACCCAACATTTGGGATGCATAGATAGCCGGAAAGACAAGTAAGATATGAGGGAAAACAAATGGCAAGGCAGAAAACCAGTAATTTTAGGAAAAAAAAACTGGGAAAAGATGAAATATTGGAAAAGTATTCACAAAAGCAGAAAACATGCAGAAATCTCCCCCTTTGTATGCAAAAATCCTCATATGGATATATATCCTTATATGTATAACCTTACAATTATTTTCTGCTCTTTTACTTTCCTGTTCAGAACCTACAAATATGGACGAGGAACTTTGCAGAACTTCTGAAGCAAAGAATTTTCTTTTTGTCTTGAAGAGATTTTGTAGGTCCTGACTCTTTTTGAGCAGATGTTTGCAGGGATTATTTCAGGAATGGTCCTAGAAAAAAATGTCTGTAAGACATGGAAGTAAAACAAAGGCAATATGAAAAATACTTATAAGCCAACAGAGAATTTCTCAGTGCTGAACAGGTTTTGTTTATATAATCTTTACAACTAAGTTGTGTATCTTGTGCAAAGTTAAATTTTCTTTTTCCCTTCAATTCTTTCTCTGTTTGCTTGTTCTTTCTTTAACTATAAAATAAAGTTCAAACGTGAGTATTCTAATTTATGTTTAGAAAAAGGACTTCATCCTGGGCTGTATCATTGCCTGGGCTTGACTAAAATCTTATTTCTGCCTCAGAGTCAAAGAATAATGCAAATAAAAAGGAAAACCAATACACAAACTTGGCATTGTGGTTATGCATTTATTAGCAAATGTAGCCACTGCTCTTTGGAAATGGGCAGGAATAAGGTACAGGTTTCAGAAGCAGCAAATGTGTCTGCTCAGACACTTTTTACATGAGCTCACTTAAATGACACTTTGATAATGACTGGGTTGTGTTCTCATTTCTCTCCAGTGACAGACAATACTGTTAAATTGTTGAGTCAAAACAGTTAAGATTTTCAGTGTGGAGACCTCTTTTGAGGACCAGGTGAAGACTTGTATGAAGGTCAGTCTGGCCTCCTCTATAGCCCTACTTTTACATTACTTTTGAACTGAGCCACTTTAGAATTCAAGAAGTCATAACATTGTCTTTGATGTGACGGCCCAGCTGCCCATCCTGTTGCTCTTCCTTTTCTGATCATAACTGGCTACAGGTTATGTCTGTCCTCAAAGGAAAATATTTTCCTTAAGATAATGAAATATTGTCCCACTCATCTGTGGAAATCAGCAGAGCAAGATGCAGTTCAAAAGGCATGATTTATATTATTTCCCTCTGTTAATAGCAAAAGATTTTCTCCTAGCAAATAGAGTAGTTCATAAAGATAATATCAGCAGAGTAAAAAAAAAAAAGGAAACCAGCAATGAAGGCTGTGCAGACACAGGTTTTGGGTCCATATGTATATCTTACATCTAAAAATGTTAAACAAAGATGCTGAATAGAAGGGAAGAAGAAACATAAATATAATTTTTGGATTTGAAGTGTAATAGCAATTTCATACATATTCATTCATTCCTTTTCAATGAACATTATAACCTCTCTGAGATGCATATTTCACTTTCAACTGTCCTGTTTCTTTTACCCACATGTTGCAACTGCCATCTCCCAATATCTTTGTCTTGTTTGGTTTTTTTGTTATTTTTTGTAGTTTTTTTAGCTGAATGCTAATAGTCTTTGTATTTATAAACATAGATGCATAAATGTACACTCTCAATTGCAGTCAGAGATTAGGTAGTCAGAGTTATAGAACTAATTGATTATTCCAGGCTTAAAAAAAATTGTGTCTTATTTATTGCTAATTATAGCTTGATATATACTAGAAAAACAGATATAGGTGTGACTTCTTTCTAAACTACTTTCTGATCACACTTGTTTAGAATAAAAGATACTTTTTCCTACTGACAATTCTTCATATTAAAAAAATGGAATCTAAAAGCCAGGCTGCCTCTTCTGTCCTTGCCCATCATAACTGTTGGCCAGAGGCCAATTTTGATTTGCAGTGCTAACAGAAGTTAAACATTCCTTTTGTCAGAAAAAGCAGGAGCTGCTTCTCAAAAACATACATGAAGCAGAGAGATTTTGAAGGAATGTGGTATTTCTACGGATTTGGTTTTTTGGGTTCTAACTCCCACGTTAAAAGAAACGGAGGAAAAAATGTTGGAACAACTCTGCCATAAAGGACACATTATATGGGGACTTAGCCCCTTTACCATTTCTTTGAATAAAACAAACCAGAACAAACCTCATCAAAAACCCTCAAACAAACAGAATTCTTTCACTTGAGAGAGATTTGTTGAAGTGTATTACCTCTCCCTGAAGTGTAAGCTGTCTCTCTAGGGAACACAAAGTGTTTCCTCTGACATGGTTTAGAGAACTGTTTCTTTGTATATATGATTCAGCCTCTCCTATAGCGTGTGTGAAGGGAATGGGGATGGTGGGCTCAGGTGGGCTTGCAGTTCCCCTCCTGCAAGAAACTTCAGGAGACACCAGCTGGGAGAGGTGGTTTTTCAGCTGATTGTTGATCAAAGTGGACAACAGAAGTCTGGATAGCTCTCACAACTTGGTGTTTGTCTCTCCTTGTGCAGCTAGAGAAACTTATTCCCTCTGCTTGAGGATGAAGTCGTGCGTTCTCTCAGTCTTCAGTACGCTGGTAGCCACTAAGTACTCTGTTCTTGCAGCCAGTATTTTCTGTGCAAGCAAATTGTTGTTTACAGACAAAAAACTGTCTGAACCATCAGCCACTGTTTTAAACATGATTAGCAGCCCTAGATGTGTTAGGACTGTTTCTAGTCTAAACTTCATCCTGAAGTTTGGGAATCACAACTCTTTTCTTGGTGTTTTCCTTTTGTCCTATCTAATGCTTTCCCAATCAGACTTAGGGCTTTAGTACTCCGTATTCTCTTATGGCACTTAGTCAACATCCTGCTCCTTTTCAATATGTCTCTTGCTGAAAGCCACCTAACTGCTCCTCTCCTCTCCTGGTAAATATTTCTCTTGCTCAGATCTAACAAGTTTCACTCATCCTTTGGAAAACATCACAGCCAGATTTCTTATAATTCTTTACTAAATTATTTACCAGCTCATTCTCATTTCTGTTTTCAGATATTATAAGTGTCTTCAGTGCTGTGGAGTCCTCCTCTGCTTTTTTTCCACAAAAACCAGAGGCTTTTATCTGTGTTTGACAGAGAAGCTTGTCCCTATTCCCTAGCGCCTGGACATGGTCAGTCTGATGGAAAGCTTTGTGGAAATTGAGGAACACGCCCCAGTCTCTGGGTTTCTCAGGCATCATTGAGAGCAGTTACACTGGGACTATGTTCATTTACTATTTGCTCTGAGCACATGGTATAATGAGAAATTATATCTGACCTTCTTGGCCACCTGGGCACACCCTGGCTCATGTTCAGCTGCTGTCACCAGCCCCCCCAGCTGCTTTCCAGCCACTCTGTCCCAGCCTGTGGCACTGCCTGGGGCTGTTGTGACCCAAGGGCAGGACCCAGCACTGGGCCTTGTTGAACCTCACCCCACTGGGCTCAGCCCATGATCCAGCCTGTCCAGATCCCTCTGCAGAGCCTTCCTGCCCTCCAGCAGGTCAACAGTGCTGCCCAATGTGGTGCCATCTGCAAATTGGCTGGTGGTATACTTGATTCCCTCATCTAGTTAATTGATGAAAAAACCCGGACTGGCTGCACAATACTGAGCTATGTTGAACTCCACCAGTGACCACCACCAGCTGGATAAAACTGCATTCACCACCACTCTCTAGGCACAGCCCAGCCAGCTTTTTACCCAGCAAGGAGCACACCCATCCAAGTCATGAGCAGCCAGTTTCTCCATGAGAATGTTGTGAGAAATGTCAAAACATCAAAAGCTTTGGTGAAGTCCAGGCAGAAAACATCTACAGCCTCTCTGTCATTCTCTAAGCTGTCTCCTGTCACAGAAGGTGATCAGGTTGGTCAAGCAGGACCTGCCTTTCCTAAATCCATCTGGCTGGGCCTGATCCCCTGCCTGTATGTTCTGTATTGTGACACTCATGGTTACCCCCTCCATGAATTCCCTGGCAGTGAGATCAGGTTGGGAGGCCTGTAGTTCTTTGAATTGTCCTTCCGACCCTTTGTGTGGATAGGCATCACACTGGCTACCCTCCAGTCAAACAGGATCTCCCTGGCTAGCTAGGACTCTTGGTAAATGATGGGAAGTGTCTTGGTGAGCACTTCCACCAACTCCCATAGCACGTTTGAGTCAATCTCATCCAGCCTCAGAGAACTGTGTGTGTCTGTTGTGTAGCAGGTAGCTGATCCTTTCCCCTTGGGTTATGGGAGCATACCCACTATAGTACTGACAGCATCTTAGTGCTCTTTGACCCTGAAAAACTTAGCCAGCACTCCTTGGACACTCAGGCCCAAATTATCCAGGCCTCTGGATTTTAAGATACATGTCTTTAATAGACATCGTGTTTGACACTTCTCCAAGTTACTTGTGGAAAGTGTGCTGCCCTGGTCATGTAAGTATATAAACCCATTTCCTTGTAAATGCAGAACAGTAACATTTATTGCCTAGATTTTAATTTGTTGATTCTTCATCCTCATTAATAGCTTTATCATTTTCATCTACTAAAGAGCTAAATTATTTTTATATTTTGCACTGCAAGGTTGAATATAATCCCATCAGTCTTCCTTGTTATCCATATTACTCTGGAAAGAAATTTTATTTTTCTCTAGGATCTATTGTATGCTGATGGCTGCTATTTATTATTTTGACTTATTTTGATTATTTTTGCCTTACTGTTATACTGAGATATTTTAGACAAATAAGTTAGCCTTTTAAGGATTTTGATGTTAACTCATGTTTTACTGTTTATGTATCTTCAATATCACTCTTTTCCAAACCACATGTTCCAGTATCAGGGAATAATGGTGAACCCAAGGTTTCATCCCAATCCACAGAAAGGCCCTGGTTCATGTTTTTCCTAGTTTGCCTGCCTAGGTTCCCACCTGTAAAAGGGAAATAGTTCTGTTTCTCTACATTGAAAGCCTTTGATGAATGTATCTTAAAGAATGGGCAAGTTCTTTAGTTAGGGCAATATGTACAGAAAAGTGAGTATCCAAGTATCCTGAACAAAAAGCTATCTAGTTTTATGAAATCTTCATCTCACATGACTTGCTACATGTGTGAAAGTGTGACCCTTGTTTGGCTATAATAGTTTAATTTGTGCTCGAGCTTATACTTCAGCTTTATACTTTATAATTCAACTACATAAAGAGATATTTGGAGATCAACAGGATAAGCAATAAGTGATAGCCTGAATCTCCACTCCTGTGAATTTAAATCAGAAAAAACTTCTCTGAAGCACATGCTTTATATGAGAATGAAGCTCTCTGATATGTGGTCTACTAGCTGCAAGACACTCACTTTTGCTTTATCTTTACACATGTAATATCCTCCCAGATGCTAGTTTGTTTCTTCTCGTGTAGGATTTGAAAGGAAAATGCGGGAAATGATCTGATAACAAGATCAACTGGAATACATGAAGTGTGATGCCATTAAAAAGGTTTGAATACAAAAAGTTGAGGACTTGCCAGTGAAGTGGATGAACATTTAGAAGACATTATTAATCAGCCCTTGGAAAGTCTTGCAGAGACATCACAGTCCTCTTAGCAGAGGTAACTCCCATCCCATATCAGTATGGAACAGTCCGGTGTTTTCTCTCACACACCCTGTCTTGCTCTATTATTTTTTTCTATACTTTCAAGACATCTGCAATTGCAGTTAATCTATTGCACAGAATGTGCTAGTTGGGGATGGGATGGTTTCCATTTTGGGTATTGTGCTGTTAATCCAAAAATGCCCTCCCATATTTTGATGAAAATAGTGGTTGCTCGACTGTCCACAGTGGGCAAATGAGTCTGTGATGCATAAATTCAGAACAATGACTTTTGCCTATGTTTACAGATGTGTTGGAAAGGACAATGGGAAGAACAGAATGAATGGCTATTGCTGAAATGGAGGGAGTGGGAGGGAGGGGTGTTGTTATCACTTCTGCTGGATTCAAAGCTCCATCCTTCTTCACTATTCTGCTGCTGGGCTGTACTGTGGTTGAGGTCTTACCCTGTAAATGGGTAAAACCTCATTACTTGGCACTCTCGTGGTGATCAGAGCTTTCTTGTATGAAGTAAGTTTGTTTTTGGAAAGTGTTTAATACTGCTTGGTTATTCAGTGGTATTTTAAAAAACCCAAAATAAACAGGGAGCTTGTGACTAGAAAATACAAGTTCTCTGTGTAATTTGAGACAAATATCTTGTCATTTGAAGGTCTTTCTGCTTTTTAGTTTACCACAGGATGCTGCAAGAAATTTCCTTCAGTGACTAGGAGCACATCCAAGACAAGGCAGGCCTTAGCAGGTGTTTGCCACATGCTGTTGTGATGGCTGGGATTAGTTGGGTAACAGTGAGCAAACATCTGTCTTGTATTATTCATACAGACTTCATTTCAATTCATATCAATGTTCCTATCAGTATGTGACAGTTGATTTGGCTCTTCAAAGTTCAGTATGAGGGCTGATGGTAAAGTATCCAGTAAATATGTCTTTCTGTGCAGGGATGTAGTTTCTTTCCACTACTGATGACAGGATTTACCAGGTCATCAGAACAAGAAGAAAGAGCAACTTTACCAATCAGCATGTGTCAGGGCTTTTTCTTACTTTTTTTTACTTGGCTATACAAAAAACCCCCCAAATCTACAAAACATATCTTACCCAAAATAAAAGTTGACAATAGTGTACTCAGTGGGAAATTAAAATATCAGGAAACCATTTTATTTTCTAATGTTTTGCCAGCTGCAGAACAGGGTCCAATAAGTAGAACAGACCTGGCTTGTTTGGTTGTTTCTTCTCTTTTGGCCAGATTTCTCTTGCTAGTCCTCTCATAGTCCTCTTTTAGGCTATTTATTTTTCCCTACATAATGACTGGCAAACACTTATCCTGTTGAAGAAAGAATGTAGGAGACATTTCCTAATATTTCATTGGCCTTTAGAAAGGAAAAAACAGTGGAAGTTAGAAGAAGTGTCATTTTGTTATTTATGTAGTGAAGAGCAGTGTGATGTAGAAAAGGTAATTAACCCTGAGGGAATGTTTCCTCAAGACATAGTTCCATTTTTTCTTCTCTGGCTCTTTCCATGACTTATTTCAGCTCTCTTCAGGGAACTGCTCTGGAGCCTGCTTTTCAGAATGTGTTGAGAAAACAAAGTAGACTGGCTGTTGTGCTTATATTTATTTAATTAAGGGGGTTTCTTTGTTTTGTTTTATTTTGTTCTAGGATGTAAGTCAAGATTTTAAAATAAACTTTTTGCTCTGAACTAGGATAAAAGGGTGAAATCTAGAAAGCATAAAAAATCTTCTGTTATCAATCAAAATATTTCTGTGATTTTAGAATATTTTGTTGCATTTTGTTTTTCCACCCAAGTAAGATCAAAATCAACAAAATCTTCTTTAAACAACTGGAGGAAGTCTCTGTATCAAAAACCTAATCTGCTGGCAATCTCTAACGTCTGGTGAAAGAGCAACATGGCAAGTTGCAATCAGTTGAGAAGACTTCTGGAGGGTATAAATGGTAGCACCTTGATAAACATAGTGGATTGACCAACCAAAGGTGAGGCACAGTTGGATCACCTATTTGATAACAGAGATGTAGTTGGGAATATGATAATCATCAGCGTTGGCTGTAGCAACCATGAGCCATTGGAGGTCAAGCAAGGAAAGAGAACAGCAGACTTAAACTCATTGAGGTGACGGGGGAGTGGGTCCCCATGAGACAGCTGTGAAGGGCAAAGGAGATGAGAAGACCTTGCAAGACAGAACCATACAAGGCTTTTGTCTTGTAAAAAAGTGTAGGTGTACAAGGAGCATAATGCAAAGTCGTGCATTGCCAGCCATACCTGGGAAGGCAGAGTCCTTACCCTTTGAAGCAGTAGGCTGAGCACTGGCTGCCTATGCAGCAGCATGCTGGAGAAATCCCTAGGGTTTGGGGAGAGACAGGGAGCTGCCAGGAGTGGGCAGCCTCTGGGGCTGGCAGCAGTGAAGGCCAGCACTGCCCTGTGCTCCATCAGCAAGGACACAGAGGATGGAGGGATGCAGGAGGGTCATGGGAGATGAAGGCAACATGGGAGGACACATCAGGGATGTGATGAGACGTGGGGATATTGGGATGAAGGGGACATGGGGGCACATATGGCAGAAATGTGAAGGGACATGAGGGGAGTGTGAGGGTATCCAGAGCACAAAGGAACAAGGAGAGCAGTGGCACTGGGAACACATGGAGAGGTAAGCATAGCAGGCATGTGATGAGGTATGGGTGTGGCACTGGGGACACAGGAGGGAAATGGCAGGGTGGAGATGTGAGGAGACATGGGGGGTGATGGGACTGAGGACATGGGGGAGGTGATGGGATGGGGCAAGGGGGACATGTGATGGGGATCTGAGGGGACACAGGGAATACGGGGGGACACATGGCAAGGATATGTGGGGTTGAGTGGGACACATAAGAAGGATGAATCTCCATCATGTCCCCCTTATCCTTCCATGTCCCCTCAAATACCTGAGGTGTGCCCCCCATCAGTGTGCCCCCCCATGAAGGACGCAGTTTTGAGTCAGGTGAAGGATCTTGGTGCAGGTGCTGTGTTGGCAGACTTCCTTCTGCCCTTGCTTTGCTGAAGCTGACACTTGTTAGCCTGCCAGTCATGCTGAGTTTGCAACTTCAGTTTGCCAGGGCATGGAAGTTAAAGTGATTGAAAACTAATGGGAGTTCTGTTTATTGGCTAGCCCTTGTTTCTACTCTGATTTTTTAATATCAGATCATTATTTAAATTGTCTATACATTTAAACAGATGAGGCATCTGCAAATGCTCTCCTAGCTGTTGAACCCTGGAGACTAGGAAGTAACTTGTGTTACTTTGAATAATTTTAATGGAAATTTAGTGTGTTTTTAAAATATTTTGGTATTTAACACCAATTATCTTATATGAAAATTTATAAAATTAATTCACGACGTGACTTTTGCAAATATTCTCAGCCGAAGGCACATTAGGCCCAGACAGATATTTTTAGTATTTTATTAAGAACCAGTCTGAGCAAGTTGTAAATGTTGTTCATGAAACATGTAGTTGTGGTGACAGGTTATGGTTGCAGCCATCTACTTATCCTCTGCAAAGAAAGGAACTCAGTGAGAAAAACACATAACAAAGGAGTCAAGCTACAGTAGGTGACATAAAACTAATTCAAAATAATTTTTTTAAAAAAATAAGTGTTTGGAAATAGTCTATCCTTATGAGCTCTTGCAGTTCCAACTTGTGGATTGAAATCCCGTTCCCTATGTCAGCTACTGGGTTATAAGGAATAAATGCTTGATAACTGCAGAGTCAGGAATAAACATGCATCATAAACTTTCATACCAGATCTGTGTGGAGTGTGGACTTATTTGCTTTGATCTGTCAGGTTTGATTTTTTTTTTTTTTTTTTTTGCATCTAAATGTTAGTAAGGATTTTACTGTTTATTTGGGGATCTGACAATAACAATAATGAATGATTTGGGAAGAATGAGCAGTAGCTTTCATGCATAAATATTTTCAAGTACTTGTCAAAATTGTAAACCCTCTTCAAGAAAATATTTGGCCAGAGAAGTTACATAGAGCCTGCAGCACACAGACAATCTGGTGATGGGTAGTTGTAACCGAGAACAGATTGCTAAGAAAAGTCTGTATTTAGCTCTAGAGATGTCAGAACTGGTTAGGATTTAAATAGGTCAACGAATCAATAATTCTGGATTGCTGTTTTGATTCCATTCACTGCTGAACCCTGGTGATTGGAAAATAATGCATACTAAAATTAATATACGTGCTATCAGTCACATCATCTGCACAGAACATATAATATTTGTAGAAAAACTAAAATACTTTGTAACCTTAACAAATAAGTCAGAAATTATTTTCAATTTACTATTTGTTTCTAGATAGTTTTAAGGTCTTAAAATTGCCCAAAATTCCTTTTAAAAATTTGCAGCGACATTGTTTCTTTATTTTTGCTTTGTCAAATTAATCTTGTAATTTCACATGGATTCCTTAAAAATACAACAATTGTGTTGAAATTTTCATGGGTTAATGGCATAAAAATTTAGTTCAGTCTTTTTTTGTTGATACTAAATTACTGGATTTAAACCACTTTATCATCAACCATACCTATTGCATTTCTTGAAATGGTATTATTTACCACTGATACTTTTTTGATACAATATTTTTCAATTGGTAATATGCAAATATAGGTAATTCAGTAATGGCAACTCACTGTTGCCTTAACTTCCATATTTTTTCTGTTTATATAGTGCATACATATACCTTTAAATTTCACTTTTTTGTGATACCATGGAAAGGCAAAGCAGCCGAGCAGGAATTGGAACAAAGCCCTCTGGATGGCTGGACTGCTGATACACTGCAATGATTGTAAACCTTGCCATTTGTATGTCATTAGCATTCCTCTTTCTTTTTCTTCTCTAGCCTCCTACTGCAGGTACAGGGATTATTTTCTTGTTAGAGGATGATACTCTTCCTTCAACAGAACAGGGTTTTGGACCATGACTGGAGCACCTAAGTGTTATGGTAATAGAAATTAAAATAGATGTTTGTAATTAGAGAAACTGCGTAGTGCTTTGGAGACAAATATGTTTGAATCACGTGCAGGAGTTTGTATCTTTGCTCCAAACAACTGGTACATGTAAATAAATATTAATTCCACTTAAGTCTAGTGTATATATAGAGTCATTCCATTCAAATCCATTAATTTACACCAGTCTAAATTATTTTATTGACATATTCCTTCTTTGGTGTACACCTAAAATGCTGAGCATATTCCACAACATCTTTTCTATAAAAAGCATCAGGAAAAAATCCCCCAAATTGTAAATTGGATCAGCTGCTGTAAATCAGCCTACTTTGGAAAAATTAGCAAACTGTTCCACTAGCATGTATTGTTTAGAGCAATCAGTCTCTGTAATCTCCATTGCCTGTCCTAGAAACATGCCAGCTATTGGTTTGGATTACAGTCTCATGATAAAATAGTTGTGATGAGCCATCTTACTCCACAAAACATGTGGACAATGATTTTATGTTGATTAGTGATGATTGTTTTTTATGGTTGACTTCACAGGTTATTGATTCTTGGATTTAATCTCAAAATAGACAGCAGTTTTGGAGAAATTATTTTAATTTTTTACCTTTATCATAACCATCTGATTCTCTCAGACATCCAGATTCTGGAGGCTTGTGATTTTTGGTGAAGAAAGAAAAGGACACTTAATCCTAGATATACATACCTAAGAAAATGTCTCTGTTGAATTAAATTAATGGAACTGTTTCAAGATCAATTGAAACATCTATTTTTTTTAATCATGAATTTAAGAAAGTGATATGTGAGTTTTTAGGGAATCACATAGGTAAGGCGGTCAAAAAAGTTGAATGCAATGGTTGGGTTTTTTTCTTTGTTGGATCTTTCCCTGTCATGTCTGTGCTTTGCAGCAGATGTGGTCAAAGGCATTCTACTGCATTTGAGCATTCTAGCTTCCTTGGGCTTCTTTCTCTGAGAAGGTATTAAAATATCTCAATAACTCTTGCTTTTGGAAACTTCTGTATTAACAATAGTAAGTGCTGGATGTTTCAGAAATCCATAAAAAAGGAGTTACTCTGGACTCTGCATGAGGAGGTGACAGAATGGGCAACAGTCACTCTTTTTCAGCAAATACACTAATGCAGTACCATTTAATTTAACAAACTTAGAGTATTGTCAATATCTTCACTTTTTTAAGCCTTAGCTTTACAACTAGAACTACCTAGGAGTTCAGCTGCAGTTCTGCTATATCACTTGGGCTGGATGAAGCCCTACAATATTCTTTTCAGTCCCTAAAAGCACTTTGTAGCTTCTGCCAGTTTATTTAGATTACTAATTAGCTCCTTATGCTAATAAATCTTTGTTAGTCCTGAGTCTACCTGGAGGTTTAGACAGAGGCAGAACAAGAGTATTGGGCAGAACAGGTTGTAGAAGGAATGTCTTAAATATAATACCTACGCACAGTGGCTTTCTGCTAGCTGTCACACCATGGTCACTGAAATCTACATCTACATACGACATCTAATTTAGCTCTTGTTTTTTTGGCTTTTCCATTTAGTGTGCCTCAATACAGTGCATTAACAAAATACCTGAGGAAACTGTGCTTATGTACCATTATCTGGATATTGGTGCAAAATAGCAGGCTGTCTAAAAGACTTTGGAGGGCAGTTTGACCTTCACTGGTTTGGAGATCAGGTAAAAAAATAACTGATATTTCTCCTTGTTTATACTAACAAGGTTGTATAGGGCTGAATTTTAGGACTCAGACCATAGATTACAGATATTCGTCTAGGAGTTATATAATTCATACTTGCTACTTTCTTAAGAAAAACCAGGCAGAATTTTCTTCACTTGCAATAATTCCTAGCTTCCTTGAGTCAGTGATATTTACATAACTCTCAAAGGAGGAAACAGGAAAGTTTGCTAATATTCAGTAGTCTAAAAAGATGGGTTTTCTTTCTTTCTTTAGTATGAGTTGCTTTTATACCTTTTTTTCTGAATACTAACAACTATTTCTGGTAAATGATTTTTTCAAGGACATATATGGTGCTAATGGGGTACAGATCTTCTCTGTCACACTTCTGACTGAGGAATGAGGCTAAAGAAATTCCTGCTTGGCATGTGTTTTGTCTAAAATATTATACAAGAAACTTTTCAATCTCTTATAGACCAGACCTGAAAGATTAGAATTTATCTATCTCTCACCTAATGTTTATGTAGGGAAATAAAGAGAAAACAAGTTTCATTAATTCAGTTTATTATCTGAAATGCTGGAACACCGTCTTACTGTCTGTCTTTGACCAAAAACCTAAATATAGCTAAAGGGCATGTCTAGACTGCTGTCAGACTGGAGAATATGCTGTGGTTCTTCCCTTTTAAATGCAGTCAAGTTTTCATGATTGGAAATCATAGAATGGAGGGAGGTGTCAAAGAAGAAAGGCGCTGAGAATGTCCCTGGCCTCAGGAGCTGTTAGTACTCTGGCTCTGACCCATGTGTCATCAGTCACATGGGCACTTGTGTGTGAACACCTCACATTTGTTTGTACAGACCAGGTTTACAGACATTTTCTAGGCTCCGCTTTCTGAAATGTTTTCCACTGATTATTGCTTCAAATATTTTTCCCCCAAGTTCAACTTTTTAATCAATTTTACCCACAGATGCTATTGCCAGAATCCTTTTGTAAAGCCAGAGGTTAGAGGAGCAGCAGCGCAGACGGTCCAGCAGACATCAATGGTCTGGAAAAGAAGTAGATAATGAAATGAATTTAAAAATAGTCTTATCCTGCAAGAGAAACAGCATTCACAGTGCTAGCAGGGGCTGCCACTCAGCAAGGCTTGCAATTCAACACAACTTCAGTTTCATAGTTGACCAACTTTAAAAGTTGTTTATAGTTGTTCACATCACTGTTATGCCACATGAATTCCCTTTTATCTCTAGGTTCAGGTTTTGGATATGCTTTCTTCTGGCTGTATTTCAAAGTCAGTAAGCCGAGAGCTTATACTGCTGAAGAGGTTAGTCATAGCTTGGTCCAACTTCTGAACAATGATTAAGCTTATGATTTCTGAAATGTTTATGTGAGCTGTGTCTTGCATTGTTTATTGCTGTTGTTGACACTAACACGTATGGTCCAGATGGCAGAAGAAGATCTGCAATTGAGATTATGTGGTGTATTGTAAACTCAACTTTGCAGATGTACTTCTAGCTAATCAAAGACAGAGGAATTGCTTTGAGTCACATGTTGGAAAGTTAATAGGGATATTTAACGCAACTCTTCCATTTCCAGCTTGGAGAATTTGACAGACACAAATAACTGGAGGCTTAGTGAGGCATTTCTGAAGCTACTAACAGGCTCCTTTCTTTGGAAAACCTTAAATGCAGCTGAAAGAGCACTCTACAAATTATTTACAAAACAAAATAGTAATTAATACCTGCTGGTGGGAGCAGACTTAATAAATACTGTCTGTTCTGAAAAGTGACCTAAACTAATTCCCTCACAAAAATCCAGTGAAATACAATAAATATGTGACTACTCCCATGTTGCAGCTGAGGACAAAGATGTAGACTTTCATAACATGGGGACATGACTAAGCCTGGTGCCTTGTTACAACAACTTCCCTCTCAGTCTGCAGGGACAGCTAGATTCTTCCAGAAAGTTTGTCGCTTCTTTAGGGGCTGAACCACACACTCCTCCAAAGAGAAGCACTCTTCACCGTCCCTGACTTTTGAGAAAACTGTGGTCTGAACCAAGTATCCTGGATTTGTGTTAAAAACATCCACAGAGAGGTGGGATTTCAGCAATTTGCTCAGGTGCCTAGACTTGTGCTTAGAATTCAGTTTCAGTCAAGGAAGTAATTTTAGTAAAAACCTGTCAGAAGGTACTGCCATGACTCAAATGTAGTGTTCCCATTCTGCCAAGAAGGCCTGAAGGCAAGAAAGAAAAATTGAGTCTGTCCTTAAGTTGACACTACTTCTCTAATGTCCGGTTCAAAACCATTTTCTCTGACTCCCTTCCTTGGAATTAACATTTACTTGCAATTCAATTTTTTATTTCATTTCTAGCTTTGCTTACATGATCATTATAGCTGCTAATGGCATCAGATCAGAACACAGGCTTGTGAATGGCAATGAAATATAGTTTATTTTAAGTCTATAACAATAAAAACAACAGCAAGAGCAACAGCAAGAGCAACAGCAACAGTGTCAGGGTAGTATTGTACTTCAGTTTGTAGCACAGACTTGGAAGCTTTCAAGTCAATCTGAAATTGTATTATTGTATTATTGAAATTGTATTATTGTAAATATATTCTATTTACCCTCACAGTTTTCTTGATTTGAAATAAGTCAACCAAGACAGCTTCATAACTCTAGGAAAGAAATATTTTTTAGGATGAATAAAGTGAGTCAGGGATAATTTTTCTCCAAGAAGTACAAATTAAATAGGTAGACTGGATTTCTGGGAAAGGTCAGGACCTACTGTCCAGACTGGTTGTTGTACCTGGCTTGAGAGGTTCCATCTCAATTTTTCTGTACAGCTTGTGTTTTGTTCTTTGTCCAGCAGCTGTTGGTTCTTCTCTGCAGGCAGGTGTTCTGTGCCCATCCCCCTGTTTTTGCTATTTCCATGGGTGGAGAACTGTTTACCATTCCTGTTACACTGAGTTGGATGTTCTACAAAGTACAATTTTATTAGTCTTCTCTGTACTTTTATTGTCCTTCTGATTGATCTGTAATAACATCTGATGTGACTTAGCACAAGGAATATTGCATTTAGTCAATGTAAAATATTTAGTTGTACTAAAGAAGAAGAAGAAACTTTCACACAAGAAACTTTTCGTGTTTCCCACTTATCTTTCAATTCTCTGTGGAAATTGTGTATGTTCAATATCTGTGTGTTGTTAATGAGAAAAGTTGTGTGCATGCCTTTGTTCTTGTATTACGATGGTCTTTTTATGATGGAATACAATGCGAGTAATTTTTGTTTATAAACCACATTGCTTTTCAATAAATTGGAAATGCAGTTTACACAGAAATAAACCACAGACTAATTACCTACAAATGCGGTGCAGCCTCATTTCTTATGTTTTTCGTTATTACTGCAGTATTGATAAACCATTAAGAAACAAAAAGGAGTACTGGTTTTTTTTTAAGTAGTTAACACGAGTTTTACATGTGTTTATGTGAAAAGAAGCAGGTGTTATGAATGATCAAACAAAATAAATCTCTAGCAAAACCACACAAAAGCCAAATGTACGCTTTTTGTTCACACTTGAACATTTTGATTTATGAATGTTTTAACATGGTTATTCAGAAATCACCAAGTATCTCCAGGTGCTGATATATTTATGAAATTTAGTTTTCCCACAGTAAACATAGGAACTAGAACTCAATTTGGAATTTAACTATATATTTGACATATGACCTCATAAAACTGGGTACATTTCACCATTTGTATTTGCATATCTGCTCCCTAATATAAAATTGAATTATACAATCAGGCTGTGCGAAATGCGTTGTTTTAGTACTGAAGCATTTCTCTAATCTCCTTTGCTGTTTAGTATGATTAATTTTGTAAATATTTACAAGTTTGTTTCTAAAAACAAGAATTTTAAATGAAGTAGAGAAGATAAATACAACAAAAGTAACAAATCAGGAAAGCATTTTTTCTTGGCTGCAGGCTGATTGGGTTCAGAGTCAGAAGAATGTTGCAACATGGCAGTTGAGCAGAGTAGGGATTCCTTTTATCTTTGCCCCACAACAGCTACCACTTAGGTACCTGTGTTTTCTGTCTTTGTCAGGACTTTACATTTAAGCACATTCTACAGCACCACTTGGTAGCCAGACTGGCAAAACAGAGATCAGATGTTACCCTAAACTTCTCCATCATTTACTTTAAAATACCTTTTAAAGGACAGTTTATCTCCCCTTTTGAGAGATGATTTAAATAGTAATTTTTGAAAATCAAACTATCTGGAAAAGTGTAATTTATTCCTATGTTTACATGTAAATTCTACTTATTTTCATTACAATTGCATTGCTACCTTTTATCAAGACTGGTTTTCCAGCAGGGGTTACTTATTATATGGGGAAGGAGCACCAGCTCTGGATGACGGCCCCAGCCTCAAGGAGGAACATGCAGTTGAGCCATGGAAAGATTAAAAGAAGGGTTGGGGTCATCTGTTTACCCCAAAGAGCAGAAGATGGGGGAACAAACTTTCTGTGTCTGACTCATTCCTTTAGTTCTCTCTGGCAGAGCGGAGTGGGTGGGGATGTTTCCAGAGATGTTTCTCAAGCCTTGGACACAGGGTGACGGCTTCACCTGAGCTATTTGCCCAGTCTCCCAGGGTTACAGAATCTGTCACGAAGTTCATGGCCCTTTGATTCCAGCAATTTTGAAGGGCACAGGACTTAACACTGGATTATTTTTATGGCTGGACTCGATATTCTTAAAGGTTCCAACTCGAAGGTTTTCCAGCCTAAATGGTTCTGTGGTTCTTTGAAAATTTAATAATATAAGTCAAATGTCTGCAGAGATTCTTGTGAAGGAGAACAGTAGAATGCTCCATCAAAGTCACACAGCATCTAGGATGTAAACAAGATCTAGAGAGTGGGGCTGTCCAAGAGAATGAAACTTATAATGTTATTTGGTCTGAGACAGAAGCTGCGTGTGAAATAAACAGGAAAAGCACTTTGAAAACTTCAAAAAGGACTTGTTGGCTCTGGGAGAGCATAGAAGCCTTTTGCTGAAATGGGGATGTGACTGGACAGAGCTGGGTTAACATTGCTAATAAATATTTATCTGACTTGTCCCCTTTTTCCTCTTTATTGTAGGAATTTTATGAGTAAAATTTTTTTTGTAGAAGTATCCTTGGAAAAGAAATCGACCAATGCATGATGGACTTACCCATGCAGACACGTAGGAAGTGTATGAAAACCCATTCTGAAAACTTTATTTCTTTAAAGATCATGCAATGAAATGAATGATAATGGTAAAATTATATGAATTACACAATGAAGCCCACTGAATTCTGCACAATGTAACTTCAAGACTCAGACTGCAGCCTCTTATTTTCAATGCCTCACTATGTGCTAAACTATGGGGTTTTTAAACAGCAATTTCACTGCAGATATCTCAGCCTTTTATCTGCTACGGTCTGTGTTGCTACTCTTTTTCTCAAGCATATGAGGTAAAGCCTTTTTTGTTTAGAAGTGAGATGAGTTACTGTAACACCAGTCTTAAATTTTAGCTAAAACTTACAGTAGCACTTAATCAATATTTATACTGTTACCTAGTCTCTTCAGCCCAGTTTTCTGAAATTCCCCCTTTGCTACTTTACCCCACCACATGGACAGGGTAAGTTTTTTGGGACCAAAGTTCAAATCTGTCTACACCACTTTCTTAGCTAAGTGGCTCTGCTTGTATATGTTTTTATTCTTGACAGTCTGCTGGGGTGCAATGCTAGACTGTTTGTTTAGTTCAAGGTTGGTTATTTTCTTTATTTGTTTAACTTAGTCATTTTGTCAGACAAAATGACAAGATGGTAGCAAGTGTTTCTTGAGGCAAGAACAGCTGCCTGATGTCATCTTTTAGGGTGGTTTATTTTCTAAACAAGATCCCAGCTGCTCTGGTGCTGGGTGCAATAAAAATTAAATTCCTTCTAAACGGCTAAATGCATAATTGCAAACACAGAGCTATGCAGGTGTTAGCTCCCTTGTGGTACAAAACCAAATCTCCTTCTCTCTCCTCAACACCAGCTTCCTCAGTCTCCTCCTTCCACTCAAAATGAAGATTAAATACTTACACTTTTTAGACCTTTTGTCAGGGAATGCCTAGGTGAATTGATATGCAAACTACAGATATAGGAGATCAGTGTAGTCTAACAGCGTTAGACCAAGCCACCTCTGGACTCTTAAAGCACAGATATACACAATCTGGGCTCATCAGCTGGTGAGATCTGGGTGAAAGCCTCAGACAGAAATATATCAGATCTAAAGTTTTCCACAAGCTTCCAGAATCTTCCATATCCATCTTGGTTTAAGTACAACCTAGGTATAGCTGATGCTCCTATAGCAATAGACTGAATGACTTCTTTTTCAGTCACGCCATCTAGGATTACTGTTTGCTGTTTAAAGACATTATCTATGAAAAGCCAGCAGGAGAATATTCTTAAAGTATTCTCTTGGCGTCTGTTTTCTCAGGTATCTGGTATGTTCTTGAGTCCACTCAAAACTGTTAAATTCCACTACTCTGAGATTATATTTTCTCAGCTCAGGCTGGTGTAAAGGTATTATGCTTTTCTTCCTTAGCCTCTTAGACAATGACATTGAGAAATACAAAGATATAAATATGTTGAAAGTAATCCCACAGACCAAAATCTGCTGACCTGAGATGTTTTCCTGGTGTTATTCTCTGATAAGTGGCAAAGAGCCAAATATGACATTATAGGCAGAAAGAAGTAAACGTATACATCCCTTGTACAGAGAAACCAATGGGGGGATATACCTGAACTTAGTTTTGTATAAACAGAAGTAGTTAAGACGATAAAAAATGAGCAAAGAATATTGCATGCTCCCCAGGGTATTGTGCACTTTCAAGAATAGTCTTGGGAGCAGCAGACAGGCTACATTTACCATTGCCTTGAAAGGATGTCTGAGGGGAACCTGGCAGGTCATCCACAAAGGTGGAACTGCTGTGGGGACAAGAATGGAGGCATATTAGGAATGATGGAAAAAGGACAAGTTCCAACACCTCATGGTGAAACAGGAGTCTGTTTCAATATTAAATACGAAAATATAGAGATCATTAAGTCTTGAGTTCTATGAGTTCAGTGAGAGGAAATACATTGTGCTTTTATCTGTGGGCAAGTAACATCGCTCAATTTTGGAGAAATTATCTGGAGTCAATTTCTGGCTACACTGTTTTTGTTAAATGACACCAACTATCTCATAGCTTTAGACTTCTTCAAAATAGATGGTGGCTGATGAATAGAACACCTCAGAAGGACATGGCAGAGCAAACTACCCTCATACTGCTCACCTGGAGGATGTCATGCATGGTGGCTAAGCATGCTGTGGCTGGATCCTTCCTGACAGCCACAGCAGGTTCTGCCTACTCTGTGCAGAAAACAGTGTCAGAGTCATGTCACTGTTAATAAAAGTTATGGGCTTTTAGGAACACAGAGAAGATTTAGCTTATTTTTCAAATGATCTTCCTTATATTGAATGAAAAGAGGAAAGTTGGATCTGATGATCACTTAGGTAACAGAAATAAAGGCAAATGCTTTTCTTGTTCATATCTTTCTCATTTTCCTGAGGACACAACTCTGCTCTTTGATCTGTTGATCCTATTTCCATTTTGAGATTCTGCTCTCTGTGTATGCACGGCAACATTACTCTAAATATGGAGGTCATGTACAGAAGAGTGATCTCAAAAGCCAGCAAAGAGCTCAATAGTGCAATGCCTCAAGAAGGTTTTATTTTGGGGTGTTACTACAAGGATATATTAATATTTTATATTCAATAGGAAAGGAAGAACAGTTACAGCTTCATTTAGGTATAAACAGTTCTTTTGTTGAAATAAATAAAATTATCTCATTTTCTGTAGGCCAGAGTAGTATTGTTTTCAAACACTGAGTCTGAGTAAACAGCAGGCTGTTCTTATTCAGAGGTGAAATCATAAACTGTTTTCCCCCTTTAAATGTCCTGGACTTTTTGAAATGACATCACCTGCACATTCATCAAAGCTCTGTATTTGGCTGGTTTGGCAAAAATTAAGCAATGACTTGAATATGGTCCAATTTGTAGAAAAAAATACTTGAAAAAAATACATGTGTTTTAAATTTGCTTGGAGGCTTAGTAACATAAAAGTTTTTATGCCATTATTTCCATACTTCTTTCCCTCCTCAAATATTTTGGAATATGTATTGTGTAGGATCAGAAATGTTTTCTTATTGAAAAATCTGCAAATCAAGAAAATAAGCTTCTCAGAAATGTCTGCATTTTCCCGATAACCTTGTTTGGAGGAAGGAATGTTTGCTTGAGGCCGCAGTGTTGTTTCTGCCTGGTGGGTGGGTTGGTGGTGCTGGAACATTCCTTCAAGCAGCTCTTGAGCAGATTGTGACAGAGAAAAAAACACACATGCAGCAGGAAAGAGGTTTCTCCTAGGTGCAGGATCAGACCCACACCACAGCGTTTGCTTAGCTTGGTGCCTAAATTTAATCCTGCGAAAGGATTGCAAAAGGAGCCTCCCGTTTGCAAAAGGCGACGTCTCGAGTCTCCGGGGCTGCTGCTGCATGGAGAGGCCTGGTCTCAATCCTGCTGGGGTGGGAAGGATCCACCATCTCAGCAGGCATTACACGGGCTTCTTGGTGCAGCTGGCGAGGCCAGTGTCCATTCAAGCGGCCTGGTGGTTTCAGCACAAGTGTGCTGGGTGTGCCAACCCATTGGGCAGCTGTTCCGCTTGGAAGAGTGGCTGTCCTGCCGACCAGGCCATGCCAGTGTCCTCGTGTCACACCAGCAGGAGGCTTTCCCTGGGCCAGCGGCAGGAGCTTCCTGTGAGTTCCTCTGCCAGCCTGGAGCATAGCAGCTGGCAGGTTCTGTGCTGGGGAGAACAGTGCCCTCCTGCCTTCTACCTTCTGGCACCAGCAAAGGGAAGTACCAAATTCACTAGACTAAATAAATATCTAGATTTACTTTTGAGGGCCAATATAGCTTAACATAGGAAAAGTCCCCACTTCACTGTTTTTCTTGGTAATTAGATAATAAACATAAGCTTTTATTTTTGATGATTACTTTTTAGTTTGTGTAACATTACTGGACAATGGAAGACAGACTGTGGGCAAGTAACATTCCCGTATTAAATTAATTAAGGGGGCCAGGCTGGAATTATGTAATCTTCATTCCTCAAAACTGAGAGCTTGGTAAAATAATTAATTCTTTTCATAGCAGCTTTAGATTGGACCCAGAAGGCCAGCTTATTGCTGGAGTTAATGAAAACAATATTTGTGCTCTGTACTCCTGTTTAAAGTCAGAAGGCCAAAAGCTGTGGCCTCATTGAACCAGATTTTTCTTCTTGCTTGCACTTTAACACCAGAATTGGTGCAGTGGATCAGAGCAAAACTCTTGTGAAGCTCTTAGCTGAAGTTTGGACCCAAGTTTAGGCTATGTCAGAGCTTCATTGGGCAGTAGAGTTTAAGAGCCATCTGCAGAGCTGCATTTGGCACCTCAGTAACCCTTTGGACTCCACTGGATTTTCTCCTGCTTCTGGATAGAGTTACCTTGGCTGCATGTGCCTTTTCTGTTTATTCAGTTTACTGTTGGGATTGCTGAACCAGCCATTTCCTTGACTGATGCTCGGAGTGGCCTTCATCATTACTTGTGTGCAGGAGCACATGGTCAGTGTACTGTTAAGTGATTAAAGAGTCAAACCAGAGGTTTAGTGGAGGAGTTTGGCACAGATGACTATCTTTGTTTTAAGGTACTTGCTCATTAATTTTAGGCAATATCGCTGGGCAAGTTGCATGCAGAGATGTTTAGGTTGGATGTTAGAAACAATTTCTTAATGGAAAGGTTTGTCAAGCATTGAAACAGCCTGCAACAACCACAGAGACATGGTTGAATCACCAACCCTGAAAGTATTGACATACCTTCAAAATATGGCACTTAGGACCATAGGAAGTGTTAGGCTGCTGAAAAATGTTAAGGGTCTTTTTCAATGTAAGTGATTCTATGATGCCCTGATTCTGTGACTGAGATCTGATCTTTTGATAATCTAGGAAACTCTGGCGTCAGGGAAGCCCAGGCTGGTGTCTGGCAGTCAGTTAACATTATGCCAGTTTTGGGTGTTTGTACCTTTCTTTTTCCTGCTTCGTTTCATTTGTGGGTTGGGTAGGAAAAATCAGCTTCATAATTCTGCCTTACTAGAGCTAAAGTTACAGAGGGTAACAGAATGCACCTTGAAGACTGCAGCTGGTGAGCACTTTTAGAATTTTATGCTTTCTCTGGGGCCACTATTCACAGGGTATTGCATCTGAATGAGCAAATATTCAAGATGGATGATAAATCTCTGACTGAATTATGATATTTGACTATATCATTAACAAGATCATTTGACTAGATTGCCTTTGTTTCCCCATTAATTCATGGGGAGACTTTGGGCCCTTTAATAAAAGCGTTGCCTGATGGTTTTCATGGTTGAACTGGAGAAGCCAAAATGACACTTTTTCTTTTGAGAATGAAATCCATATACCTATAATCTGACTATATCTTCCGCTCCTGTTTTCTGTTCGGCTTCGTTTTCATTTGTACATTGTAATCAAACTGACCTCTGCATACTTGATTCTGATCTTTATTCTAATCTTATCTGCACAACATGGGATTTCATTCCAGTGAGTGGTCAAACAGTGCTGTGCTGGATCATGAACATTGGTAATCCTTTTGCATGTTGAATAAAACTAGGCACTTGACAAACTAGGAGTAATTACACAAAAAAATAAGATCTATTCTTTCTGTGAGAGGTGAATGGACAGCAAATTTATGGGGCAGAGGCACTGCCAATAGCAATCGGAATGCACTACTTTTTGCCTGCTGTTCCAAAGGAGTAAAGAGTAAATGTTTTGTAAGAAGCATTTATGCTAACATATGCAGAGGACAGACAGTCCTTGCTTATTGCAGTAAATTTATCAAATAACCAGAAGAAGTTACAGATAAACTTGTGCAGTGAATTTGTCTAAAACTATAAATGAAGGCTGACGTGGTACGCTAGGAGCTGATGTCCTTTTTTCTTCTTTTGGAGTTGCAGAGTAAGTGACACGGGCATTTAGAACAATTATTAAAAGAAGGCAATTGGTCAATTTTAAATACACTAATCATTGTTACATTTTGCAAAGACAAACTATGATTCTTGTTCTCAGCAGAAAACACTAAGAAAGTGCTAAGATGTGGTGTTGGTGGTTTCATAAACCCCATATTAAATTTAAAAACCAAGAAGCATCAGGGAACATGGAAAAAAGAAAGTGCGTAGTAAGGAAAAGGACACAGAATCAGTGTTAGCTGCCACTGTAACCACTGAGAAAAGGATGCCAAGAAGTTACAGGGAGAAAAAAAAATGGGACAGCTACCAAATATGAATCCTGGTGGAAGGCAAGTAAGGACTTGGGTCATGAAGCAGTTGTTAGAATCCAGTCAGAGGAGTAGAAAGGTATGTGACAGAACAGAAAGAAAGAAACTGAAGGGGCAAATGGTGTGTCACTAAAAAGAAATCTTATGGTGGAGAATTGAACTAGGAAGAAGAGAATAAATACTTAGAGTCAAAGAAACATAAAATGTAAGGAATCATAGAAACATAAAATATCAATGGGTTGAAATGGACCTTAAAGACCATCTAGTCCCAACCCTCCCTGGCAGGGGCAGGAAAACTTCTCTTTAGACCACGTTGATCAAGACTTTATCCAGCCTGGCACTGAACACTTCCAGGACTGGGGCACAACTTTCCTGAGCAACCTGTTCCGGTGCCTAACCAATTGCAAAATAAAAAATTTCTTTCTAATATCTAACCTAAATTTCCCATCTTTGAATTTGTGCCCATTACTCCCTGTCCTGTCACTAAAGTTCCTGATTAAGAGTCCCTGTAGGCTCCTTCAGATGTTGGCAGGTTGCCATGAGGTCTCCACACAACCTTCTCTTCTCCAGGCTGAACAGCCCCAACCTTCTGAGTTTGTCTTTTTAGGGGAGGAGCTCCGGCCCTCTTACCAGCTTTGTGGCTTCCTCTGGACTTGCTCCAGCAGTTCCATGTCCCTCTTAAACTGGGGACACCAGGGCTGGACACAGTGATCCTTGTGGGGTTTCACAGGAGGAGAATAGAAGGAAGAATCCCCTTCCTTGACCTGCTGGCCACATTCCTTTGGATGCAGCTCAGGATTCCCTTGGTTTTCTGGGCTGGCAGCATTCACTGTGGGGTCTCTCTAATTTGGAGAAAAAGCTGTTGTGCGGGACAGTGACAGAAAAAAAAAAAAAGTGGTGGTACAGCCTTGATGTAAAATGAACTGTTGTATCACTGATAACTGGTCCTCATCTTTTGTCCTTACTTTTTCTTAATTCTTTTATTTTGTCTTTACTCTTTTGTGTGTGTGTGTGTTTTCAAACCTCACTCATATATTTAGTAGAAGTCTCCATTCTTTAAATGAAACAAGCATGTGTTTTTTAAAGCAAAAATTTAGGAGCAATGCTGAACTGTAGTGATGTTCTGTAGTAGATCTCTGTGGTGGTGTGTTTTTTCATTAACAAGTTTGTAATGGTTTGTTCCGTTGCCCCAGTGCAGATGGTTTTGCCCTGAGTTATATTGTCCCACTTCCCTTGTCCATCTTCCCAAAGACCTGCCTTCTGTTCCAGTTCTTTCCATACCCATCATTGTAACCTTGCCCTCCTCCCCTGTCTATCAGGATTACCTCGCCTTTGTTTCCAGAACTTACTCTGTCATGTATGGATCTCTTGAGATCCCATTGGTGGCTCAAACTGTTCTCCTCCCCCTGTTACTCCCTAGTGGACTGGACATTGTATTCCCTGCCTTGCACTCCTCCCCAGGTTCCTTGCAATTGGCTAAGGTTTGTATCCTCCCCTTGTACCCTCCCCCATATATAAATTGATGTAAGCCCATGTTCAGTGCCTTTTTGTCCCTGACTATTTCTGGGAATAAACTTTCTTGGGAAACCATACAAAAGGTCCCTCCCTGTTCTTTACTCTGATCCTAGGCGTGGATACAGCCAGTGTTGTGGAGAGCAGCCTCACTGCTGTGGCATTGAGCAGCCCTGCTCTACTGCCACCTGAACAGGTCGGGGTGGCCAATCCCAGCGCAGTCCGGGAAAGAGCTAGCTGGAAATTCACCCAGCAATCACGTCAGATCTCATGCTTCATTTTTCATTTGTTCTTCTTTGAGGTGTTTGTTAATCCTTCATTTCTGTATTTTGCCTTCTGCATTTGCTGGTCCCATTGGGAGAATCCAGAGAAACTTGGAGAAACACCAGGTTTTTTCTCGTCCCCTTAGCCCTCCCCTAAATTTACAGTGTAGTGAAGTGCAGATGCATTCTGTTTTATAAGGTATAAGTTCCTAACATGAAATCAACTACTAAATTGGGAAAATATCTAGTGAGTGGGGAAACTACATAATTGAGTGACTATCACTCTGTCAGAAAGTTCTGCTTTTGAAAAGCATTCCTCTGTGATTGCCTCTGATTGGCCACCCTTGTGCTCTTAAATTCCCTACAAAGGAAAATGGTCTGAGTTAGTAACCAGTGAATTACACGCTGTCATAGCTCAGGTCTTAGACATGTCTATCTCAAACTCTCTTGGTTCTGTGCTTCACCCTGATGTGAACACTGAGTATTTGGCAACATCACTGAAGAGTATTCAAATACTGTGAAATCTTAAATTTGCATGAAAACTCCAGTTTAGAGAGCTAGATATTCAGGAAGTTTTGTGCTAAATAGGTAATAGAAGAATGGTCTGTTCATACTGTAAGTAGAAACGGTTATAGTAGAACTTTGATTTTAGAGAAGCCAGGAACTAGAGTATGCTCGTTTCCTCAGGAAACAATTTAAAAAAAAGAAATTTAAGAAGTGTTTAACTCCTGTACATACCTTTGAAACTACTAAATAGGATCTATCCCTTATTAGACATATATTCAAGTTAATCCACTGTTAATGAATTGATGCAGTGGTGTGAGGTTAAATATCTGAAACTCCAAATTAAAACAAACTTTGCAGTGACAAGTAAGAAGAAACCTCAAGATCTAGATAACAGCAGGATCAGCCTATAGCTCAGCAAAGAAAATGTGCACCAGAAGTAGCAGCTCCTTGTAGTAAACTGAGAAGGCACCACAGCTCAACATCATTAAACATAACCACAGTAGGTAAAAGCTGAGATGATGCAACACAGCCTCTCTTCCAGGTGCCTTTCGACTGCCTGTTGGCATGAACTACAAGATAATCAAACAGATCTGGGATTTCTTGAATAGCCTGTTACCTGTATTGACAGTAAAGCCGTCGTCCCATGTCCTTCATCAGCCATCAAGGAATGATGTCTAGAACACGCGTGGCCTGGAGTACAATACAGGACTGCCTATCTATAGGAATACATTGTGAGCTTTAGTGCCTGAGCTGAAATCCGTGTATTTAAGAGAAAATTGTGGAACTCCCCAACCCTTTATATGCATAATTAATTCCCTTAAAAATAAACGTAACGCAGTCAATATGTTCCATGATCCACAGGTACAAAGAATAATTCATTCATTTAGTGACTTGTTCTCAGTATGTTTCTACTATATGTTTCTATAGGAGAAAATACATATGTTATGATATGAAACAGGACTACATCAAGATGAAATTTTGTGAGATGCAAAGTCACAAGCAAGGTCAAAACATATCTCATCATTATGTCCTTCTAAGACTTTAAGATTTAATACTGAGTTACTTAGTTAACAACTAAAAATAACAATTAACAGAATTAGAAAAAATATTTATTTATCTCCAACAATCTTGGTGCTACTGTTTGTTTTTCAGGCTGGAGTAGACATACACAGATTTGCCTTCTTAAAGGTTTAAAAGCTGGTTGTTAATGACATTAATCATTATTTAGTTGAAAGAAATCTAATTCTTTTTGCAGGAATGATTTTGACTAAGTCTAAAAAATTAGTTACGTAAAATTGCTGAAATATAGGGAAGATTAATCTCTTTTTAAGGTTGTTGAGATGAGAAAAGTCTGCCTGGAATAGCCTGAGGAAGAGCACATAAAAATGAAAGAAGGATCTGGGGAAAAAAAGTGATGGATATTTCTTGACTGAAAACTACAGATATAGTTTCAGTCAGAAGTACTTCAGAATTCATACCACATTTTGGTTTAAAGTTTGTTACTTTTTTATTATTATTTTTCTGTAAAAGCAAAATGTTTCATTTGAAACTCCTTCAAATGAAATGTCTTTCTTTATGGGGGTATTTTGAAATATGCTTGTTAAATTTTAAAGGTAAAACCACAGAATAAAAGTTTCTTTTCTTTCTTTCTTTCTTTCTTTCTTTCTTTCTTTCTTTCTTTCTTTCTTTCTTTCTTTCTTTCTTTCTTTCTTTCTTTCTTTCTTTCTTTCTTTCTCTTTTCTTTCTTTCTTTTTCTTTCTTTCTTTCTTTTTTTTTTTTCTTCCTTCCTTCCTTCCTTTTTCTTTCTTTCTTTCAATGAAAATTTCTCTTCTATTTTGAGCCTCTTTAGATTTACTTTGAATTACTTCATCTGGTTTGACCAGGGAAGTGAAAAGTCAGTTTTTCACACAGTTCAGTTTCTGAGAAGTCAGGAGTGGATATTGTGCCTAGTATAGAATAGCATTACAAGATATACAATAGGAAAAGACTGTAGTGGTAGTATAGCAGCTATTTTCGTCTCATGATGTGTAACTTGAGTAAGGTAGTTTCTTCAAATAGGAGTATTTTGTATCCTGGTTTACACTGTGATTGAAGACATACTTTTCTTACATAAAAATTGTTATGTCATGTCAAATGTGCAAACAATAAAAAACACCTTATAATGAAATCTGCCAAGACTGATTGAAAAAGCAACAGTTCAAAATGAGGTTGAGAAAATAATTCTGACCAGGATATCCTATTTTGCTCTGATTGAAACCATCTGTGAAGAAAACAGCCTTTGCGTGATAGGCTCCAATACAAATTAATAAGACAACGCTGTGTTGACCTACTAAGCAAAAAACACAACAGCCCAATAACTATAAACAGACACAGCTATTTTACTACTTTGCTAAGAACTTCCCTTCTCCCACCCAAATTGTTTTGTGGTGGCTTCTTTTGGCTGTATGTAAATTCCCCTGTTAAAATGCACACTTCCCCAAACAATCCCACCTGTGAATGATTGCAGCCTTTAACTCTTAGGTTACATTTTCTCCTAACAGTTCACCCAAAGAGGCATTTTCGTTCTGTTTTGTTTTTAAGCAGCTTAGAAGTTATATTACATAAACCAAATGGGATGCTAGGGAGCTTGATCCCAAGGGTCAAGACTTTAGAGATCCCCTCCAGAGACTCTGATCACTGTTGTAATCTGTATCAGAATTATGTCCTGTAACAAACCAGGGTGAACACATTGATCCTGTAACTTGAATAAAATTACCAAACTACAGGTAAGGACTCTCTACCATCCTGAAGGGAGTGAAATGTGGTTTTTATGTGACTAATACAAAATATTTTATAGCATTGGAGTAGCAGTTAATCTGTTTCAAGTGTGCCTATGACAGAATAATCCAATATTGCCTTTGTCTCTGCATGAGACGTTACAAGCCTTCTGCCGCCACCCTGGACACTGTGACATTCTGCACATCATGTGTTCGACAATTTATTTCACTGAACTTGAACAATGTTTTTTTCATTATCCCTGTGTTTTACTGAAGTTTTGTAACATTGCCTAATCTGTCTCCTAATGATATTTACAGCAGAGACGGTATATCTCAAATGCCTTTTTCCAAGATAGCTGAACACCTGGATAGTATCAATCTTTTAACAGAAATTCAGATTTTTAACTCCTTGGTTACTAGCTTTAATTTGAAAAAGTCTATTTGTCAGTATCAGGAGAATGAGACTAAACAAGTGAACAGCCATAATAGCTTCCAAGAACTGTTCTCACAAGTGAGTATACTGACAGTATAAATGTTAATCTCATTGTCCAACGGTCTGTTCAATTTATGACTTATTTTTTTCAATTTTTAAATTCCAAATTCTAATGGACTAATAGTTTCCATATTGAAGGTACTTTCACAGTATAAACAAAGTAGGCATTTTCCCATGAAAAGAACACTAAAAATTTGAACAACATCCATCCAGCATGAGGGAAACAGCAAGATGTAGTCTCTCTCCAAATGCAGAGCTCATGCAACCACGTGGGACACTAGGTGCCAAACTGATTGGTGCTCAGCAACAGGACTTATGGCACCAGTTAATATTAACCTAGTACTTTCTAGCAGTCTAAATTGTCTGAGTGATATGAGGGCGGACAGTGTGTAATTTCTGATCTATTAAAAAACCCCTTCACTCGATTTTAGATGCTATATGAAGCTGTAGAAAAAGTCCATGATTTAAAATTACTGGCTCCTGGAAATGCATTTGGGAAAACAGTAGGATTTAATGTGCTCTTAGAGAATTATACATCCATAGTTTCAGTTATAATAAGTCATATTATGTATAGGAAAAATATGAAGAGTTAAAAAATTTACTGTATAATTCAGTAATTTCCTAGGCTTTCATGACATGTAGTATCAATTCTAATTAAAAATCAAACAAGCAAACACCACAACCCCAATACAAACAAGCAAAAAAACACCCCACATAAAACCAACCAAACTATTATTACAGGGGTACATAATTTCTAGAATAAAATATTTTCCTGTTTAATTAATTTTAAACCTGTTTTTCAGTTTTATACTTGCTGTAAATCCCCTAGCTGTTTTTTATTTCAGCAAAAATAAAATTTCAGTAGTGAACAGTGTGGAATATACATAGAGAAATTGAAGATTCTGTTCCTGCTGTCCCTGCCACTGTTGTTCATGAGACATAACTCATCTGTCCCACTCATCCTTGATACTGTTGATATTAATTCAGTTCCTTTCTTTGGCTTGGAAGATTGATTTAAACCTGGATGGCCATATTTTAAGACATGTTCTGTGTCTGAGGGTAGAAAAATATGTTAAACTCTCATGATGAAGATGTTTTACTTCTCTGGTGTTACATAAAAATTATTTGGGCCAGAAGAAGTGTGGTGGTGACTGTATACAGTGGTGATGCAAAGAGTCTACACTGAAATATCTTTCTAAATGAAACAGCAGAATAGTTTGGAGCAGATGTTTCAGCATCTCTGATGCCATTGTGTCTAAGTGGAGAATTATCTCCTTTTTACAGTAAAGACATTTAAACTGTAAAACACCAGGATTTAAACACTGATTTAAACTGTCTAACACCAGGAAATAGTTAATTCCTAACAACATGTGGTCAGGTTCTGAGGTTAAATGTGTAACCTTGTGAGGAAGATGAAGGCCAGGAAAGACTTTTTTTGCATTTGTTACTTTCCAGTTCAGTCCAAGAATCTGTGTTGTGGTTGACTTTCACCATTCCTATTTTAAGTGGCTGATGCTGTGATGAAAATTCTAGAGCCAACCTGACAACTGATTCTCACTGACAGGTCTTGAAGTGCCTTTCACAGAAACTAAATTTTTAAGAAGCTCCAGTGATAAGAACAAGAGGGCTCTCAGCAGCACCTGCCCATTCATTAATTTCTTTCCTTTATGCAACTTGTGACTGAAAACTTTCTCCGGCAGTGAGTACAGTGAAATATCAATGGTTTTAATTGATAGCTGAAAAGTCTTTTATCCAGCTTCAGTGGGGTTTCAGCGCAGGATCATAGGAAAATTCAAGTTGGAAGGCTTAAATTTAATTGCAAACTTAAATTCTTTGCTGACTGCAAGCCTTTAGCATGTACCTGTTGTTCTAAAGACTCCTCTGTGGTACTGAGTGACTCACAAACACATATTAAAAATTTCAGCTTCCCACATGACTGGCACATTACTGAGCTGGAAAGCAAAGTCTGGAGAATTTATGAGAGTGGCTCAGATAACACAGGAAGCCATAACTACAATGGAGTTCCTGACTTTTAATAATATTGACTCTTGACTCTGCTTTTGTCATGGTAATATCCGCCCCTGTGGGAATGGGAACATGGGTTTATTGACCACCAAACACATTTTTGATTATGTAGCACACTTAAGATTATTTGTTTCTAGTTCAGGTTAAAGAATCACACATTAAGGGATGTTTTTAGGGCCACTTGCTTCTAATTTCATGGAGGCACATATGCTTTCTTAAATTGTTATACAGATAATTGTAATCAAAGATAAAAAATTTAAATTAAAATAAATAAGAAGATTCTAGTTGGTGAAGTATAGGGAGCTCTTTCATCAAGGCAAAATGTGTCTCTCTCTGCAGAAAGTCTGACCAACACAGCAGGACTAATGTATATTCTAAGCTCAAATGGTGGCACAACATTTTTCATGACACGAATAACCATTGTGTATGCATTATATGACAGTTGAGATATGGTTGGTGGTTCCAGGAGTCCAGTGTTTCCCATTCTGGCAATAGGTTGACATTAACCAAGAGGGGAAAATACACCTTCTTGTAACTCCCAGGCTCACTTATTTAAATTTTCATTTGGCCAAAGTCCAGGATTTAGTTTATGACCTCTGATGAGTTCACAGTACAAAGGAGAAAACCCACAAATCTCATCTGTGTTGTCTTACCTATTTCCCTTCTATTATATTATTTCTCATAGTTGCTATAAATTTTCATGCTTGTATTAATATTGCACAATTTATTGGCAAAGTAGTTTAATTACATGTTTTTATTAACAATTAATTGGTATTGGAAACCCATGCTCTGAGGATATTTGTTATATGGACATCTTAGTTTTAATAACTAGCAAAAGCAACAGTGTGTAAGCTGAACTATTTTTATGTGGCATATTTTGTAGGGGATTTTCCTTTCACATCTCATCAATTGCCAGTCAAATAGTATTTTATAACATTAATAAAATGTAAGTGGAGAATATCTGATGACAGAAACATTATTTTCTTAAATCATAAGCTAAACTTAGCATTTTAATATTATCACCTAAGGTGGGTAAAATAAGATACCTTACACATTTTTCATTTCTATGCCAAACTCAATTTTTCCTATTCCTTCTTATTATTAAAGTAAGATTCTGGCTTAATTTAATCCAAAGCAGTATGTTTTTTAAATTTCCTGAGAGAGCTATTAATCTGCAGGAGTAGAGTCTATCTGAACTAGCTGAGGGACCTACTCTAAGTCAGCATTTTTCAACAGTGAGGTGGTAACATCTCTTGGGAGAATTAAGTCTTGTAATAGAGATTCAAAGAGGATCTAGGATAATGAAAAAGATTTTTCTTTTTTATTAGATATTTTTCTTCAGGGACCTACTAAATGCTGAACCATTTATTGAATATCCTGTAAGCATTTTGGTTTTCCTTCACAAGAACAAGAGAACAGCTGGCTAGCTGCTTTGTTCTTCCTGGGGTGAGTGAGCAGCAGGCGTGGTTGGCGGGGGAATTACACGTTCAGTTCTTGACAGGGAGGACAGAGCTACGTAGACAAGAGCAGGACAGTGCAAAGGCCTGAGAACTGGCAGGGGCTTTGGGATTTTGATAGTATTTTGATAGCGTCATGTGCTGTGATCAGTCAAGGTGGAAATTCACACAGCTACATGAGTCTCATCCTTCACACTGGAAATCAGTGTCAGTTTCATTTTGTGTTCTCTCCATCTGCTGGCATGGAGTAAGGATTGTAAAGCTGGTTCAAAACATTGGCAGACACCACTTCAGTACCTTCTCAGTTCCTGCCTGTCTCATCTGCGACATGCAGTCTAGCATTTGGCAGGTCCTTTTTTCTCACTTCTGTGAAAGTGGAAATACTTTGTACCTGGCCAACACATGACAGTAAATTTGTATTGAGAGTTCCTTTGTATTATTTCTTACAATGGTGGGCAAATATCCCTTTGAATTTCATATTTATTGGGCTACCTGAGTACTAGGTAGGTTCTTCACAGACTTCCCAAATAAGTAGAGCCTGGGTTTTGTTTGGAAACTTGGATGATTTGAAATAATATTTTCTGAGTTGAAAGGACTGGGTTATCTCTGATCCATAGGTACTTAGTTTGTATCTATTTTGCAAGCCATTCTGCATCTTCCATGTCACTTCCTTTAAAAAAAAAAAAAAATCAAAAGATCAGGGTACATTTATTTCCCTGCGTATTTGTTTAGGTAAATTAGTTTCCTAACTTATGCAGTAAAAGGAGTTTTTATTTACTCACTATCAGTTGATCTACTGGCACTAATTTAAAGAGGAGGTATCTATTTATGGTGGTGTCCAAGAAATAATTATATTTTATATTTCTTTGTTTAATGACTTCTGGATTGCTCACTGGATATGACACTGGAGGTCAGAGAATACTTTACCCTGTGAGCAAACAGTGAAAGTAAAGGGTCTGTGCCCTTGACATTCCCAAACCAGAGGAAAACAAGGACAAAAGTAACTCATTTAAGCACTCTAGTGGCATGCTTAACAATGGAAAGGGAAAAATGGATGCATCACTGTAATTAAAATAGATTAAACAGACACGGAATTTATTAGTCATGGAAAAATCACAGCTTCCAGCTCTTGAGAAGACAGTTTCTGGAAGGCTATTTTTGTGATATGATTGACTTTAAAATGGAATCCACAGTACTTTAAGAATTATCTGTAGGCAATATCAGCAAACTGTCATAGATCAGTATTGGGGAAAGGAATAATTTGAAAATAACACTTCCAATATTTTCTGAAATATGCTGCTCTCGGAAGCTACTGTGGTTGTCTTCCTTTCTGCAAATTAAGAAAACAGGCAGTACTCTGCTTCTTTGCATGTAGCATAGGAGCATCAGGAATGTGCAGAAGGTTTGGATAAGGTGTAGAGTGAGTAAATGGAATAGGTCAAATGAGATCAGAAAAGTAGGAAGAAATCTAAAATTGCAAGTATAGCTGGTCAAGACAAGCACAGCTCTATCCTAACACTTACTAGGTGATGCAAGCCTGATGACCATGGAGATTCCTCTCCCTCCCAGGTCAGAGATGCACCTGCTCCTACCCCAGCTCTTAAGTCAGATTGCTCTCTTCAAGTCAGTTTCTCCATCTTTCATCTCACCTGTTTACCTGGGGCTTTAGGTAATGGAAGATCTGATCTCAATGAATTTTTTCCACTGGGAAATGCTTTCTTCCTTTATGGCTACAAGTGTATTCAAGTATAACAATAGTAATAGTAGTATTAGTAGTGGTAGTAGTAATAATAATAATAATAATAATTATAATATTGCTTGTGCATGAAGAGCTAGGCTTTTCTTGAATTAAGGAGTCTCAGGCTTGTCAGAGCCTTGAGAAATTGTATAACATGTTATATGTGTGATGCTTCATAAACAGAGTTTATCATCATTGATTACATGGTACAAGGAAGCAGATGCATTTTATAAACAAACAGTTCTAACACTTTTGAAGGGAACAAAATACTTTAGGCACTGCAGTAAAACTATCAACCATTATGAATCCAAGCCAATACACTAAATTAATATCATATTGTGTGAAAAAGGAGAGGAATGATTCTGAAGTAACTTCAATATTTCACTAGTTTAACTCTCTTGACCTTAAGAGAATTGGACGGGATTCATAAATGATCAAAATATGCTCAAAGTTGAATGATACTTTCTGTTGTGTGATGGGAAAGAGTTGGGGATGTGAGACTCTTTAGGAAGCTGATATATTTTTTTCAGTAAACTTAGGACAAGCAGCAAAATTTAAAAGAAGAGATGTTTATTAGAATGTTTTCAATTTTAAGTCTCGGGGTCCTACCAAAGACTTTGAAATTGTCAACATGGCCCCTTATAAGTTTATTACTTGCCTATGAACTGTCATGTGTTTTAGATTTGTAAGAGGAAGTATTCTAATGTACACTTTCAGTGTTTCTCTACTGTAAACAACTCTTTAGTACAGAAAGTTGTACCATGAGCCAGGCTGGACTTTTACTGGTCACCAGTGTCAGCTGCAGAACCAAGTCTGACCTTCAGTCTCTGACTTCAATTAGTCACAGAACTAATTTATTTTTCATTTTCCAGACCATTTGTCTTCTTGGAAACCACAGTGACTTATATAATTCCAAGAGTTACACTTGGAAAAAATTATTTTAGTGTGTTCATCTGTATTTAGTTTTAACACGTGTTCATACCAGTGATTTATACATTACAAAAGGTGCTAGTTTATTTGAATTAGAAGATTTCGTGGCTCTGTTAGCATTTGTGTCTGGAATATGTTCTCTTCAGGATGAATGTGGTTTGATTTTGATCTTTTTATGTTTTCCTAAGCATAGGTGCATAGATATACTGCAGTGCATGTCAGGTTGCAATGTTTTAGCTATTTCGTTCAATGTTCTATTGTTCAATACTGCGATCAGTATGGCAGAACTTTGAAAAAAAATTCAGTATCTCTGAATTTGCACTGAAGTGCAGTTGGTTGTTTAGTGAACATGTTTTCTTTCTGCCTATTGGAGATACCATAGCTGTATGATTTCCACTATTCTATGGTATACCAACACTATTTTTTCATCAGTGAAGAATTACATTTCTTTTGTGGTGGAGTACTGTGTACACACAATTATCATGAACAATAACTAGAAGTAAGCACATTGTTCATGATGTAGGATAAATAATAATTGTCTTTCTCCCTCTTTATAGTCTAGATAACATAGTAAACGTATACATACATACAAAATGTTCAAAAGTCAAAGTTCGCAGTGGAAGTTTAGACAATGACAACCAAGAAGAATAAAATCCTCAGAAATTGATAATTGCTAGGGTATTCTCACCAGCACTTTGGATTTCAGAACGTCCCAGAGACTAACATCTTTCATCCATACTGTTTGTTCTGGGTAGCTTGCCCTCAGCCTGAGGCCCAAGCAGACTTATTTCTCTTCTGTACTGTATTGCACAGGATAGCAGCCCAGACACACAGGAAACACAGAAGGAATCACTGACAGAAGGAATTACAGAAGGAATTGCATGTTCATGTAGTCTAGACATAGCCTCACTTTTCTACTACTGAAAATGCCTTTCCAATATAACCTATCCTTAGGTTAGGCTACTGACTATCTTGAAAAAGAAAGGACCAGTCTGGGAACCATGCTTTTCCGTAAAAACACCCTGTCCTTGAGACCTTCCTACAGCTATGGTGTCCTGGCCTTTCTGAAGGTCATATTTGCGAGGGCAATTTCACCATTCCTAGCTACAAAAACTTTTCTCTGATATGAAAGCACATGCACTAATACACTGTGTTTTTCATAAATCTATTAAAAATATGATTTTAAAAATCTTGTTGAATGGTAGTAATTTATATGTTAATTTTATTTGTGTCAAGCTATTTAAAGTTTGTTTTTTGCGATTTCTAGAGCTAATCTTGGAACACAATGTCCAGGGAGACAGACGATGGAAGAATTTTGAGGTTGATTTCTAAAAGCCTCCCAATTTTCCCACTGGTAGTGACTGTGGGATTTTTTGGAAGCCGTACGGAATGCACTTTTTACAGTTTTCCAGTGAAACATCCAGAATGGGCATTCTCAGAGCCATTTCATACTGTCTAGGTTAGCAGCCAAGCCTTCTCCCCCTTTGACATTTTAAGCTCACTAGAGCTTCAGTGGGTAGATGCAGATGACATACCAGTTTCAGTGACTTTAACAATCACTGTATGAAAAGAACAGTACTGCTTAGGTTTTCTTTAGAAAAAGGAAAAGAATAAGGGGTTAGTGTACACAGTAGTAAGTCAGTGGGAAGATGCAACCTTGGAGTTTTTCAAAGAAGCATTGGAAACAGCCTAATTCAAAGCTTTGGATGGAAAAATTGCCGGTATGATTTAATGTTTTAGAAATTCTGTAGCAAGCTATGGCTCGGGATCTCACTGGTGATCCAGCTCCTTTAAAGGTGCCCTTGAGACACTAATTTCTCATCATATGAACACCGTGGTAGTCTGCTAAAAAGGTGTCTTTGAGGATTGTCTTGTAAGTCCTCTTCTGAGAAGTATGCTGTGGTGTGACTGTGCTTTGCAGCACTGGAGAATCTAGGAGGTCCTAAGGCTGACAAGGAAATTTATGTGCCTGATAGAATTGTCTTGAGGTCTCAGGGAAAAAGTAATATCTCAGTGATCTATAGTCATCAATTTCATCCTTCCATCAATTCCATCCATTCCATCCTATAGTCTATCAATAATACAATGTACATGCATATGACACATATCCATCTACATCAGCTGAGAATACAATTCAGTTTACCTGACTCAGAAAATGTGTTAACAATACAAAAGCTAATGTGTAAAGTCTACTGAAAGTCTAATTATTAAGAAAATGTGTAAGTAGATGCTGTAGAAAATAAGACATCATAGAACACTTTCATAGATAATGAGAAGAAAAAATAATGAGATGCTCATTGTCTCCAAGAGGCGGTTTGGAATAAAAAAAAATGTCATAGATGGCTCAGGATGCTTCAAATACCTGATTCATTGTACTTGTAAAGTGATAATTTATGCAAAAATCAGCATGCAAAAATGGAATGCCATATGGGTTTCCTTTTCAAAATAGAACCACACCCGAGTATTGTATTAAGAACTAAAGACTTCAGATGAAACGTTTGGAATTTTTTTTCCTGTAACATATCACAGAAATTTATGGAAAATAACTTCTGGATTAAGAGAATAAGGTCATTGTCAGTGTTATTTTTCCTGGAATATACTCCTAAAAATCTAATAAAAAAGGCTTTTCTGTTTCCATCTTTAGATCTGCATCTGTGCAAGAGATATTCAGAGCATCACATTCCTTATTTCTAATGACTTTGACAGGTGTCCCTTCAATCCGTAAATGCCTGCATCCATAATTTCATTGCCTAAGATTTGGAGCCTGCTTTTCTGCTTTAACTTTCACCCAGAACTGTTTTTTATTTACCTTTTCCATTCTTGCTATCATTACTAGTGCACATTGTGAGCTCAGTGGAGTTCAGGATACAGGAGGGAGAAACCTCTGGCTGATTCCTAAAGATGGTGAGCAGCTCTTTTGCGCTGGATATAAAAGGAATTACAGGGATTGTTTGTGTTTTAGCTAAAAAGGACTCAGTAATTTTATTCCATTTACTAAATTGCTGGATATTTACAGTCATCTCCCACAGAGTTATGGCAGCCAATCTGTGTAAAGAGTAAAATAATAAAGAGAATAAAAAAGAATAAGCAATAAGGGGCCATGCAGAAAAAGTGCAAATCACAGTGCAGGAAAAAAAAAAGTCCAAAACAAGAGAAAAATAAAAATCAAAGGAATAAGAAGAAGATGGAAAGACTAAGAAGCTGTTGGGGAGAAGGTTTTTCAGAACTAGCAATATATGGAGAGAGAGAACCATTAAGTGTAGAATTTGGAAATGCATACTAGGCAGACGTACAGCTTTGGCTTACCAGAGAGAGCCTGAGGCCTGACTCAGTGTTGGATTCATATACCTCCCATATTGCTCAAAACTGAGAGTCTGAATTTACTAGCTCAATCTGCATTTAATATTTAAGTTATCGAGACTGCAACAATGAATTCTCTTATTCTCAAAGCAGACACAGGGCTGTGGCACAGCTCTGTTCCCACTTAGCGAGGCAATGCAGTCATGGACCCAGTCTCAGTCCACATTGGGATGAGATCAAGTCACTAAGTTTGGAATGATATTTTAGCTCATCTGTTCCTAGGTTCTGGATCATTTATATCCAAGCTTTTGCTTTGTGTTCTGTCCTCTTTTCTGTCTGTTGCCTCTCTGATTACGGGTATTAAGTCTGGGGACTGAGCTGGGTTGTGTTGTATCCATACTCACTTCCATTGCTGGCAAATCTTTAATCATTTGTCTCCCAAAACAGATGGAAATGTTTGCTTACTACAGTCTTATGACAGGAATCTTGAAGAAAATAAATTAATTTTACTCTAGAGTGAAAGCATCATGAAAGCTTTTGCCAGTAGGAAGGAGGGTAGACATAAAAAAGTGGTGCACCAAAAGGAGAATTTTAGCTTGAAGGAGGCTTCAAATCTTACTTTAAATGCTATTTTGCAATAGTTTATTGGCCTGTTTATCAGCCACAGAAAAAATTCATCAGGAGCTAAGCCTTATTGCTTATTCTATGGTGCAGGAAGGGCTGTGATTAAAGCTGATCGTGTTATAAAACAATGCAGTTACAACTGAAGGAAACAATTAAGTTCAGATTCAGTAGACTTGCTAACTTAGTTCTTCTCTGTAATATATACTTTTTTACTCTAAGCTGCTGGAACGGCTCTAAATAGCAAACTTAAGATAGTATTCCTGTAGACAGTAACTGAGCTAGGGAGAAATATTTAGCAGAAAGATTCCTCTGAGACATACACGTGGGTTGTTTTTAAACTGGATTTGCTACTTGGAGGGTAAGCTACCAGTTACTCTGTTTTTTGTTAACTTACAGGGCTGTTCTTTTCCGAGCATAGAAGTCTTTATTTTTATTTGCCATTAGTCTCTGAAATGAAACAATTCCAGTTACTTGCTACTGTTGTTGCTGCTGGCAAGAAAACTACTTTTACAAGCATACAACTAAGTGTAATAGTAATATCTTCCTGAGACTTGCTCTTTGACACACCTTTACCTTATTTAACACTGGGGCAATGCCAGCTGGGACCACCCATTCTTGGAAATATAAAGGACCAGCACAAATTGGAAAAATGTTGATTGTTGAATCATCATGTGGTATATCCAGTTCCAGTTCCTCAGGGCAACACTTAGAAGCAGCCCACATGGAATACCAGGTCACAGAGGGAAGCTCTGAGCCTGTCTGTGGCCCTTATTCAGGAAAACTTTTTTTATTCAGAAACAGTGCTAATGTGTATTTTAACAGTTAGCATGTGTTTTAAAACCTTTTGACTTCAGCGGCTTTTAGACACATTCATAAGGTCCTGTGGGCTAAGGTTTAAGCCAGTAGACATCATCTTTCCCTGAAGAATTTTATAAAGCTTATGCGACCCTCTGCCAGCATTTCACAGACACATTTCTTTATCTTACTGACACTTTTGCAATGACATAAAAGTTACTACTGTGTTTTCAAGTATGTAAATATAAAAGTGGTACTTTTTATTTACCTGATTTAGGACAACAAACAGACTTACAGAAATAAAAGAATCACTATTAACTGATTTTCAATACAGCTTTTGCTTAAAAAAATCCTATTAATCCAAAAAGCTGTCTCAGGACAAAATGTGCATGTAGACTAACAAGGCCTTGGTTTCAAACAGAAATTATGAGGTAATTTAATCAGATTCACAGACTTGTCAGTCCTGCTGGGAATTTAATAGAAAGCACTGTTCTCTGGTTCAGCTTTTGGGTACTTTTAATAGGTTCCAGTCTAGAAGAGTTAACATCTTTCATAGTACTTAATCTGTTATCAGGGTATGAAGCTACTGACAATTCTTAAAACGTATATGAGTAATCAAGCATTCAGGTACTTAAATTTGCACACTTAGATATTAGGATAAAATGAAATATTGGGAAGACATCAGTGGATTAATGTGCCTTTAATGCCTCAATATAGATTAAATGTTTCAGTGCGACATTTAATAATTAAGGCTATTGGAAGGAATTTGTTATTTTCATGAAGTAATCCTGTGCATTAAAGCAATCACTGTTTCACAAAGTCACATAAGATATTCTTTGTCAGAAAAGTCCCATTAACTTTTGGAAGAGATTTCATAATATGTCAAGCTCTTTTCATAGCACTGTTTATAAATGGACTTTACTGGGGTTCTGATTTTCCTTGTGGATATAAATTTCTTCTGTGAGATGAATGTGTCTCTTCTAACTGCAAGATTTGTGAAATTAAAAATATGGGATATATGCAAGTATTTCTTGGTCCAACTAAATGAGGATTATATACAAAACAGAAGCACATTTTACATAGTAAGCCCTCCCAGATTTCAGCAGTAACAAAGAAGTCTACTGAACTGGAAGAGAGCTGCAAATGGTGCTGGAGCATGTCCAAAGAATGTTAACAAAGCTGGTGAAGAGTCTGGAACATAAGTTGTATAAGGAATGGCCGAGGGAACTGGGGTTTCGCCTGGGGAGAAGCAGAGTAATGAGACACCTTGTTGGTCTCTAAAACTACCTGAAAGAAAATTGTAACCAAGGGCATGTCAGTTTCTTCTCCTGGGTAAGAAACAAGAAGGCAAGAGGAAGCAGCCTCAAGTCGCACCAGGGGAGGTTTGGATTGGATATTAGGAAAAATTTCTTCATGGAAAGAGTTGTCATGCATTGGAACAGGCTGTCCAGGGCAATGGTGGAGTCTTCATTACTGAAAGTGTTTAAAAAATGTGTGGATATGACACTTAAAACATGAACACACTGTGAACACACTAGTTGTTGACAGCTGGATCTGGTGTTCTTGAAAGCCCTAATGATTCCATGATTCCATGAAACGTCCATACAACAGCGTTTTAGACAATGAGCTGGAGCACTCAGCAGGTCTGAAAACATTTCAGGACATCTACATTTACATTTACATTTACATTTACACTTACATTTAAGAATTTCATACTAACACTTGCTAAAGCTAATGCATTTTGAAAGGACTCAGAGAATTGTTTTGATTCATAAGCCGTTGTCAAAGATTAGGATTCAAGAAGAAAGCTAACATGACAGATGATTATCCAACACATGCTGAAATTTTTGCACCTTTCTTTGGTATTTGTATCTGGTATTTGCAACCATCGTAGATAAGGTATTGAACTGTAGTGGCAGAACAACAGAATGGCAGATGTTGGCAGTACTTTGAGATGTTTTATAATGTTTTCCTGAAATATTTTCTGTGTTAGGAGGTATGAGTATATTTGAATGTACAGCTAGAGAAAAGAGTGCGCTACATGGCTAATCTATCAATTGTTGAGATTGTTCTAACACTTTTTATAAGGGGTATTCATTACAGATATTGGGTCTTTGCATTCTACTAAAGACATAATACCATAAAGAATAACATTTAGCATGGAATCATACAACAAACCTTTGTTTTTATTATAAGGGGAAAAAATATATTCTGCAAGTTAACAGGTTTTCCTTCTGATTTTTCTTCTAGGTGTAACTGTTCAAATTTTTGTGGCATGTCACTGAGATACATATATCCTTGACTTCTTTATGAAAGGCAATTACAAGTAGTGAAAAGACAGTAAAAGAAGTAAAAAAACCACAGTCACTCAAGAAATCATACTTAATTCCAGACAGTGATTTTTAAAAATGAAGCAATATAAGAACACTGATTTAAACATTTTTCTGAAGGAGAAATGATCTTCACTCATGTAATAATACTGCTGGGACTCCAAGAAGTGAACTCTGCTATTTTTTAAAATTTTCTCTGACTAAAAATACCGAAATGTAGGGCAGAAATACCACATAGCTAGAGAACACTAGGTAATTGTGGAGAGGTACTAATGCTGTGGATGGGTGGAAATCTTGGTGAATGGGCTGCAGTTCCCTCACTTTTCTAAGTTCATTTATGTTAGTGGCAAAGACTCAAGAACATATATACTTTGTGCCTCACATCTGAAGGACATAGTGCAGGTTTTGCTTATCTTTGTATCAGTTTGGAAAATCTTAATTTGTCCATGAATAAAAGGGTCCTTTGTCCAAGAGTAAAAGGCAGCAGGAGACAATGAGCTATTTTATTGTTCTCTCATCACCTTAGTTCTCTCCCTGTATTTCCAAGGGAACAATTCATGTGGAACAAACATGTGCAAAGAACACAAGATCCACATAAAAGGGCACCAAGCATCCTGTTTGTGAATAGTTGTCATGTAGTTGCAGCCAGCTGCCAGCACGTAATGATGATTTATGCTTTGGCTACCATTTGCTTGGCTTACTTGTGATTGGCTTTTAATCCTGGATAGATGGAACGAATGAGCTGCTTTCAAAAAACATGGCACTTGAAATGAGCAGTTGTTAAAGCTTTTCCTAATCCATCCATCATTTAAGGGATCTAATCAATCTGGTTCTAACACTGGTGACCAAAACTTACAGAAAGGTGGGCAGCAGAATGCAGCTCCAAGATGAGTATTTGGGCAGAAGGGGAAGCAGCCATCCAGGTAATCATGCTGATTTTTCTATTGTGCTTACAGAAGCTCTGATCAAGCAAGATTTTGAGAAGGATGCTTTATCTTGCCAAGAGGATAATAGACAGAAGTACAGTATAATAGACAGAGAAGAAGGAAAATTCTGACAGAGTATGTGTCATTGGCAATCATCTAGGCTGAAGACCTATGAAATCTGTTTGCGTGAGGCCTCTGCTGAAGTGGCCAGAAATAGCTACATGTAATTACCAAGTTTTCAGCTGAATAATTTGGCAAGTTTATGAAACATGTGCAGAGGGTTTCCATCGTCTCATGTGGTCCGTGTGCTTGTGCAGGGTGAGAAACACTTAAACTGAAACAGTCCTTATATATGGGTTCTCTGCTGGACCGGCATTTTTAACTTTGTTTCCAGGGGTCAATTACTCTTGAGCTGGGAAATTATGCTAATTAATTCCTAGCCAACATGGCTTCTTGGCTTACAAAAGAGAGCAAACAAAGCAGGGACAACGAAAACTTTCATGAGCAGAGTGTTACAAATTAAAAAAAAAAAAAAAAACAAAACCAAAAACATTTGAAAACAAACCAACAAACCTTCAAAATATCTTATAAAGTTCAAATGTTGTTTCTGTGAGTAAAAGGTCTTAGAAAAAACACTTTCTACCCATGCAGAAGAGTAGCAGTGTATGTCTATTCCTGAACCCTCTGTGACCCATACAGAAAGTGCCTAGGATACTGTATCAGGCAACTGACCTAAAAATAACACCTACAGTGCATATAACACATGTTAATGTGATCTGAAAAACACAATGGAGGAAAAGGATTTGTTCCCCTTTTTATTATTATTTTTTAAGCATGGGTAATATAAGAATGCCTCAGAGTTAAAATTATTATTTTAAAGGCTTCAAGAAGTCTCATTAGATTTTTCTTCTTGGATACCAACTGAACTACATGAATGATTCGGTTTTTAATGGTATATAACTTCCACAACTCTGGCTTTCTAATTCCCTCCTTTCCCAACACTTTTAAATAGAAAGAACAAAAATCTTCCTCTCCCTTCTGTCACAGAAAAAATTAAAAATTACAGTCTCAAGTAGCATAGCATAAATTCATATTAAATTTAAAATGAAAATTATAAAAAATCAACATAACATCATTATTTTCATGCAAGATTGAACATGTAGATTGAATACAGCAAATTGCAAAATATAATGTGCACACATCTGTTTTCAGTGGGTGGAAGTGTCTACCGTACAGGTAATTAAGATATTCTTTCAATTTTATTTCCGTAAAAGAATGACTGATCACATAATTAGGAACCTCTTAGTTACCATTTCTTGTGTGAGGACTCTGTGTCTCATTTTATATTAAGAAAAACATGGAAATGGCCAGCTGAGTTTACCATTAAGGAAAAAAATCCTTTAAATAATTGATTCAAATAAAGTTTAACAAACAGGAATTACTGAAAGATGAAGAATTACTGAAAGGCTGCTTTCAGTTTCCTTTTTGCCATATGGGAAGACCCAAACGTGAACTCTGACAGCTCTGACAATCTCCCCCAGAAAAACCATTCACAATTTCCTCAGCTGAGACTATGAAGGAATTGTAATTGTTGGAATCTGATGGCTTTTATAAGATGAAACTTTTTTTCAAGAAACTGAAAATGTTTATGTCATTTGAAGTGATTTTTGTGTCAGCTACCTTCAACTGTATCTATTTAACTACAGGGAATTTTAAAGAAACATGTGGAATAAAATATGCAAACACTGCTGAGCTTTGACTATTACTTATATGAAGCAGTGTTGATTTGTAAAGATTCTATCTTAGGTACCACCCCGAAATGTGCTAGAAAGTATGAAGCACTGGGAGGAATGAAAGTAGATAACACATATAATGTTTACTTATTAGACTAATTCAGTATAGTTGTAATTATTTTATAATATAACAATAAATTGGAGAAAGATTAATCCATTTAAAAATGCTGCTTATGGAAAAGTTGAAATAAAACAGGTAGCAAAAGCAACATGAAAACTCATTATTAAAAGTTATACAAAATCGAGGTATACAAATATATGTGTCAGTTTTTGTTTCTTGTTTCTTTAAAAAAGAAAAAAAGAAAAAAAAGTTGTTTGAAAATAGCTTTTGGTATTGCGCTCAGAAGTTACAATTTCATAGACCACTATGAAAAGCTGAAAAAGTTGGGTTACAGATTTTGTCCTTATTCCAGAGAGAAAGCAGAATAATTATCTTTTCTTTTTAGAGAATTCTTTCTATTTTAAAAAGATTTCTTAGGAAAAAAAAAAAAAAAAAGGGGCACATCCTCTCTCAGTTTTGTATAAGTTTAGTTGGAATTTATGGACTGATGTTAATAGAGCATCATTCTTTTGTGATCAATTTCTAGATTAATATTATAAGATAACAGTCAACTGGAAAATTTAGAACATAATTTCTTGTTGAAAGGCACATGAACAAATTCAGATACAACAAATTTTTTATTTATGCTTTAAAATATTTCAAATATTGAGTAATGCTTTATATAAATATCTCCATAAAGTTTAACTGTTAGGATGTGGAAGTGAAGGAAGGAGAAAAAGACAGTAATAGCTGGAAAAGAAAATGTATTATTGAAAGAAGTACCAGAACTCATGATGACTTCAGTTTTACTGGAGATAAAGTATTAAGTCATTGTTTGGCTTTTAGACAACTGAAGAGAAAAATAATTTCTTCTTCCTATTTACTTGATACTTGAAGACAAGAACTTCTTTCCTAGAATTCTGTGTTTAAAAATTTTCATTTTTGCTTTTTTCCTCTGGAGTTCTTATCTGTTTCTTTGAATTATGAACAAAGAGCTCTTTAGATTTTCTTGTGGCTTAGTGGTAGGATGTTCCAGGTTTTATATGGCTGTTGTTTTCTTGGGACACAGCAAGCCCTTTTAGGCTTGCAGTCATGAACAGCTTCAATGGCCAAAAGGCAATTAATTACCTCAGGATGAAAGAGCCTTTTTCACTAGCATTTGAAAAATTAGCAAATATAGCTAATTAACATTCAACTTGCTGTGAGTCTGTCTTACTGGCAATCCACATATACCTAGGCACTAATTTAGGATCTTAAACTAAATCATTGTTCTTGTTGATTGCTTCTGACTATGTGTATAAGAGAAGTAAATTTGTTGTGACAGTAATGATTCTTATAAGTAAGAGTCATTAACAGGTTAATTAATTTACATTCAGTAGGTCTTAATAATTCTGGAGAAATTATGGTGTTCTGAAAGATGGCACTGCTCAAAGTTAGCAAATGCGATAGAATATGTGGTAGGATGATCTGGAGGTGTGCAGTTCATGTGGTTTTGTGTAAGTTGCTCAAGTGCATCTCCACTGTTTTGTGTGAAACACCTATAACATACTGACACAGACGAGTAGTAGCAAGTACCTTTTTTTAGGTTTGTTAACAGCAAATCTAAAAATAAATGAATAAACATAAAAAATTGGACTTTACAGAATGACACCTTTTATTTCAAGGATGGTTATGTCCTATCAATCATTATTCACCTGATTTAGGGGGTGACAATAATGGAAGATAAATATATTTCACTGTGAAAAAATTGGTGCCAAAATTATTTAAGTTGATAAATAAGATTGCTTGGTGCTGGTAATTTTTAGACCAATAAAATATTCATAATCACATTACTGAGATCAGTGAGGTTCTTCTTCACCTCTTTGCCATGTGCCTCACTTCCTGTAATACAAACATTTTATAAAATCCTAGTGTGAAGTAGGGACTGCCATCGATTATAAGATACTGTGTAGGGAATGAAGAGTTCTAATTTTCTACTGAATTTGTCTTTTATGTGTTAAATTTCCCTGGCTAAAATCCTTTAGCCCTTCAAACCTTTGTTTCTCTTTCAACACTTATCTAGCATGTTTGGCCTCTTCTTAGGGGTTTCAGAAGTTAAAAGGGCAGTGGGATGTATGAAGCATGTGGATTCACCACGCCTTACATGTATGGAACCTTGCAACAGCAGCAAAAATATGTAGTGAGTGCTATTAATTACATTTGGTAATGCTTGTGACAAACTACACAATCCTGTCCCTCAAAGAGTTCTGTTCAGTCTAGTGGGAACACTTACACATGTGAGCTCACAGGATTATGGTTCAAGTCTGTAGGGCCAATAAGGCTGATTGCAAAATATAAAACAAAAATGCAGCCAGAATCCTCTAGCCACATTGCCTATGCACCAAGTTGCTTAAAATATTTTCAACAATTATTTGTGTTACAGATGGCTTTTAAAACACATTGTCCTTCTTTAGTGTTTAAATGCTTCAGATATCCCTTGGACAAGTGCAGATAATTAATTAAAGCAAAGATTTCCCAGAGTCTCATGAAAGCACACTTGTCAGGCAGTCTTTACTATTATTTTAATCTCCATTGTTTCACAGATTGTTTATGTTAATCTTCTCCTGCCCTTTTTACTGTTCCAGGCAATTTTGTGGCAGAATTGAAAGTGGAGGAGGCTGAGACAGACAGCATGAGGCATGACAGCCGCTCAAGCTCTCCTAGCTTGTGTATGGTTTTATGTGCTTCTAATTATCAATGTGTGGGAGTTTTGTCAAAAAAAGCTGGGCGTGTGGTTCCTTTTGTTCTTCTGTGTCTGTTGTGGTTTACATTTTAAATGGGACACAAATGTGATTTATAGTGCATGGCACGATGCAGTTAGGGAAAATTGGTCTTTTCCAGGCAACACAAACATGAGCAGGAGAAAGAGTGCACGTGAACAGTATGTTCCTCTCAGTGGAGAAGAAACACTCCACTAAGGCTCACAGAGAGTGTAAACAACATGTGAGAAGCCCTCTTCAAAAAAGGAGAAAAAAAGTCAATGGCTTACTTCCACTGCATCTAAAAATACACATAATTGAAAGGCAGAGCTGTGAGAGATCAAAGACAATAAGCTTTCAGCAGAGTTACCCTGAAGTGTGAAAAACACCAAGATGGGATGGAAGGTTCTATATACTGACCAGCAAAGCACATGTCATGACAACTGGGCTACCTTCTGGGCAGCCCAGTGCTGGGTTGTGTAGCTCAAAGTAATCCTGCAAGAAGATTCACATGAGGTCCTGCCCAGCTCCCAAAATGTGGAAAAATTGTTTCCAGGCCTACATTCTCTTATGAGCCTGTAAGACAGGAGGACACAGTAAGGTAAGAGGTCTGAAAATGTCATGATTAAATTGTGTGATTTGATAAAGGTAAAACATAAGAGGAATAAGACTTTTCCTCATAAAAAAAAAAATCACTGCATAAACAGAGGTTCTGATGATTTACCTCTTCTCCCAATGGGCTGCTAATGAACACTTCATATTTAATTTAGTGAAAACAGGTATGCAGAAATATATTGGAAGGCTTGATATTTATCCAGCTTCTAGCTCCTGTTATATATTCTTAGAACAACTGAAAAAGAAGTTACAAGAAATCTGATGGAAACCACTGGTTTTTGCTTCTCTAATTAAATGTTGCAGTAAGGCACAAGAGCTGAAGTTTTTAGTACAGAGGTGATCATCCCAAGCCAGTTTTGGAAAGGGCCAGTCTCACCCTACTTCTAAAGACTTTAAATTCCCTCAAAAATTCCCTCAAAAAGACATAGTTCAAGCTGCTTATTTTACTACTGGTAATTAGGTAATCAACAGCGTATGAACCTGAAATGAAACACAGACATGATTTGTGAGAAGAGTGAATACATGGACATATAATGCAAAGGGCAAAGATAGGAACCAAACATTCAATTAAAAGGAGTTCTGCTGAAGATAACAATTTATAGCAAACGTCTGGACTCTGCAAAGCTCTGTCAGTGGGTGGCATGTTGTCTACAGAGGCATTTTTGTCTCCGTTTAAGTATGAAGCATGATCTTGCAATGGGTTAAAAAAAAATCTTGGGTGTTTGGATTCTCCCTGGACTCCTTGTTTGGGAAGGACAAGGCTGGATCTGTGGATAACTCCCAGCCCTGGGAACACTGCAGCCTCATTTCTAAATTCTTTAGCTCAGAGCTAAGGAAAAAAAGAATTAAGAAAAATGTGGTTTCAAATGAAAATGGATTCTTGAGTGCAGCTGTAAAACAAGCAGTGCTACAAGTATATATTGTCTGCAATCTGCATTATATTTGCATACAGGAAAAGGCAGGGAAATACTTTGCTGGTTAGAACAGAGAGAGAGGTGAAAACCTATGTGAGGAAAAGTACAACTTTTTCAAAGTGTATGGATTTTGACTCTAAAAATAGACCTGGTTTTTAGCAACAGAAATATCTACAAAGACTTTCTAGAATTTTGCTCCTTGTTTCTAGTGTCCCCTACCTCATTACAAACACACAACAAACTGCTGTGCTATGACAAGAAAACTAAAACCACTTCTGCCTCAGGGTATGCATGCTTTACTTTACTGGATTATATTGCTTCATTCCTGATGTTTCATCCACTTACTTAAATTGTTCACAAAACATTTGATTTGTGTACATTAATGCAAAACACATTCAACTGAAAGTTTCATGCATTCTTACTCTCCCCACTTCAGGTATTTACTGTTTACAGCTGTGGAAATTTCGTACTTTGGCACCTTTCAATTCTGAAGTCTAACCATATTTAGATTTGAAACTGACTGATTTGAATGAACAGGCCTTTATACATATGTGTTTTTAGGGTAGTTTGAAGTATGAAAACTTACAGTCTTTGTTAAAGGTGGTAGCCAAGGTACATGAAATGTACAGCTTCTAAGCTCAATATTTTAGAAACCCTAATAGCAGAAGAAATATTGGACAAATTTGCCTTTTGTTTTAAAAATCCACTAACTCTAATGAAATTATTTAGTCTTAATGAAAGTAGGAAGATCCTCTGAAATATGCAATGGCTTGTGCTGTCTGTGGCCTTTCTTGGTCTTCTATTTATTTGCAGAATTCGATGTTCAAATCAGCACAGATACCTGCAACTGTATACCTACTTCAGAGTTTCTAAGCATGGTGAAGTCAGTTATTTTTTGGGATAATAATTTATCCCAACTCTTCAGATACTCTATTGACTTTCTTGAACATTTAAAGTGGGAATGAACATTATTTGCCTTTGTAAATATGCAGCTGAATCCAATAAATTTACCTACAGTTGCGCTGGGAACCAGCTCAGCTCATGTATCTTATAATTTTTTTTTCCATATGATATGGACAGAGTATTTTAGAGTTAATCTAAGGATAATGTTTCAAACAATCTTGTTTATGGCGATACAATTATTGTGTGGTCCCCAAGAGATGCCACCTCTCTTCCCTGATGAATTCCCTGTCAAGCTCTGAGGCAGCCCATGCTACATTTCTCTGAAAGCAAACAAAAATCAATGGAGCCTTTTAAACTCCAAGGCTATGTTTTAAAGTCAAAATTCAATAAAAAGGCAGAACAGCAAACTTTTAAATCACAAAAAACTTTAAAAATCACAGCCGTGCCAGGAGTGGATAACGCAGGCGGGCAATGCTTTCCAACAGGTACTGTGTCTGCCTGTGAGGCAAGGGGGAAGGATGGCTTGGTCCAGTCTGGTTCCCTTGTTCAGACACCTGCAGTGCTGCCGCGCAGCCTGCCCTCTGCTCCTGGCAAAGGCCCTTCTCTGCTCAGGGCTGGCTTTACACCGGCTGCTGCTCCTCCCCGGACAGCCCACTGTGTGCCCACGGGGGAAGCGTGGCCACGCTGCCCAGCTCTAACACGGCTACTCCCTCTGCAGCATTCCCGGGCCTGGAGCCTCTGCTGTCAGGGCCACCAGGAGCCAGCCACCATTTTCTGCATCCCTTCTCAGCTGTGTGTTGGGCTGCACACACTGCCACTGAAATCTGACCCTGTCCTCCAGAACTCTGCATCCTCCTGTCCTTCATCCCTGTTTCTGGCTTGTTCCATCTGCCAGGAAGCACCCTAGCCTTATATTTTGCTGCATTTTCCTATTTTCCTTTGATGCCAATATTTTAATCCACTTTTCATTTTGCTTTTTTATTGCTGTTTTTTTGGGGTTTTTTTTTGTTTTTTTTGTTTTTTTTTTTTTTTTGGCACGTACTAGGAGATTTGTTTTCCCCTCTATTGGCCATCTGGTGTCTATCCATTATCACCTTTTGGAAAAGTGCCTGATTTTCATTGGGACAGAGTCTGTTTAGTTTGAGCTCTCTGTAGACTGAATTCCTGGAACTTGAACTAGCTTGAAAGTTTTGATTGCGGGGAACTGAGGAGTTATTTTGAGACCTGTACTGCAACATGGAAGGCAATGTAATTACATAGAAATAGGAGAGATCGTGAACTTAAATCCATCTTTTAGACATTTAATCTCTGCTGGAGTGAGTATATGGTGTTTTTTAATGGATATGTAAAATACAGATGAAAACTAATACACAAGGGAAAGAAAATCAGCAATGCAACAAACTGAGGATGATTGCATAACAAATAATAAAGCTAACATGCCCCTTTTTGGAAAAACTCATGCTTTGATCCACCATTATGTTTATCTTGAAAACATATTGTTTATCTAAGAGAGTATGTGGTTGGCTTCTGAGGTCACTGTCATATGGTGAAAAGTCCAGTTTGTAGTGAGTAGGAACATCAGGAAAAACCTTGTAGGTCAGCCAGGATAAAGTGGAGAGTCAAACTATTGCACACTTTCCCTGGAATAAATGACTAGTTACAGGTCAGCACGTGCATAAAGATTCCTGGCAGTTAGAGAAGGTCACCATCTGTTAAAGGAAAAAACAAGTCCAAAATTAAATAAATGAGGTTAATCACCTTTTCTCAGAGGAACCCAGTTTTCACTCAGAACATTAGGGACTAGATTGAGGATTGCTGAAGACTGCACAGTAGGGAGAACCTTGTACTTGTATGAAGGAAGCAACTAGTGCGAAACCCAGGTTTTAAAAGTCAAAGTTTAAGTAAAATTGAGCATAAAAACGTATAAATATCTAATGAGCTTTGAAGTACTTGTGGAATTTAGGGATGGATTAATGTGTTCAATTTAATGGTCTCTAACAGATAGAAATACCAAGACTTCCTTCAGGATTGGTGAAGTACCAGTTGGTGAAGTTGCCCAGAGAAGATGATTTATAAACACTCTCAGAAGGATATAAATTGCACTCAAATAATTTAGTGCATCTCAGGCTCATGAATATGTTAATGCTCATCACTATGAATACTTTATTATTCTTCATTGACTGGAGAAAGAATTTAAATGTTTGTTCTCTATGACTTAGAAGTCAATAATTAGGGATAAGTGGATGCCTAATGTAGTTAATAGATGTGGTGAGAGCCTGGCAATGTACTTATCTCTAAATATTATATCTCTACAGATCCTAGAAAAAAAGATGAATAATTTTTCAATAGTATTGTTCTTTGTGAGATTATAAAAGGTTTTTATAGAGCTGATTTTTCCTTTTCTAAGGGCTTTTAATTGCAGCTGTGGGTGTTAGATGAAGTGATCCTTTTGGGTTCCTTTCCCAAGAAATTAGAAATAATATATTCCTTAGAGACACTTTTCATAAATAACCTGTATAATGGAATAACCATAAACATAACATCACTGCACATTGCCCTATTTGCTATATCTGACAAGATAAAACCAATGAGCATATTAGTTCTTCTGTGTAGTTTAGTTACCCTTCTGAATAACAGTTTCTGCTTGGCTAAGAGTTTTTCCTGTTGTAGGTAAAATTCTCATGGAAATTGATTGAAAGGAAGTCCTTCAAAGCCTTTGAGGATATAAACAGTGTTGACTGTCACACAATTATTTAATTTTCAGGTTGCTCTTATAAATATAGACCAGTTAAGTAACATTTTTTTTGAAAAATAAGCAAAATTGAATTAAGGTACTTGGTGAGGACTCCATAAAACATTGGGCATAATAGGAGTTTCAGATCATGACTTTACAGTTGCTACTTGGAGGAATAAGCACCTATTTTCTATTAATTTCTGTTTAGGATGTAAACCACAGTATACAATTAATTAATCTCCTCTTACTCCCATACTGATTTGTGAATTCTATTAAAAAATTCAGGTTATTAGTTCAGTACCCACTGGATCAAGCCATTTGTCCAGCTGCTAATGTTACTGGGATTTTTTGTAAGTGATGGAGGATGGCTTCGTGTGTGACCAGCCTCCAGGGTACACCACTGAGTCTCTTTGAAAGCTGCTCCACCCATTAATATATTGCTCAAGGAAGGACAGAAAATGGTGAGAGGAGTAAGAACCATCACCAAGTTAGCCGATGGCAGAGAAGAACATCACTGCTAGCAAAGCTGCTTGTGAGAATCAGCAGTTTGCAGATCAGTGTCAACAGGCCAGTCTGACTACAGCTGTATCTGTGTTTCTGCAAATGAAAGAAATTTTGAGTGAAAATTGACAGTAATGCTGTTCAGTTCATTGCTCACTATTAGTAATGAGATTTTAATCACTTAGTTCTAGATTACAGGTAGTTCTCCTAGATTTTGGGTTGAATCCTTCTTTGAACATGTAATATTCAACATTTAACTCTATTATGTACTTGTTTATAAATCTCTGGCTGGAGCTATTGTGCCAACTGTATTGTTTGAGCAGTATTAGGCTTCTTTTTTTTCAGTAGGAGGACTGAACGAATTACTGAAGAATAATTTATTAGTGTCCCCCTTTGGTACTTTCACTGTCAGTTCTAGAAATATTAATAGGGTAATTGAATTCCTAACCACACAACATCAACTGTGGATTCTTTGGGCTAGCTCTTGTGGGTGCTAGAGCAACATACTCTATTTGACTCCTAGGGTTTCATGTTGCTGTCTGAGCGTTTCTTGAGTACGGCTGCATTTTTCTCTTAGTAGTATTTTTTCCATATTCCTTATACCAGTGCCTTCCAGCATTTATCTTTTCATTGTGACTTATAATTCCAGAAAAATAGGAAGGACTTATGTGGGATTAAGTGTTTGTTCAGGTTCAGCCTTTCATTCCACATTTTTCTTGTAGTGCAAGAAATGGAGCAAAGGTCATGTCCACTTTAATTTGCCTTGCTTACTGTATGATTTTCTTAGCTAGCTTGCTGTACTACAAGCAATATGGGCTTTAGTTATGGATATGAAACTGCAATAATTTACAAACCTACAAAATCCCTCAGAGGCCAGTTGTACTTTATTATCTCAAATTAATTCTCTCCAACTAATAGGCTCTGTGAAAAGAAACCCTGAAGCTGTAGAAGTTTCAACAGCTGTTTTTCCTGCCCTGGTTTTAATGATCAGTGTTATTCATAACCCTGTGACTCACTGCCCAGTCCTCCACAAACTTTGGTCTATGCACTCCTAATTTCTGTGTCCTGACATCTGTATCCTGGTACCCATAACACTCTGCTCCCATGAAATGAACTTACATCAACCCAAGCACTGTCAGGGAGATTTCACAGTGTCAGAAGCAAGATTTGATCCAGTTTGTGAGTTTGTTGAAACTCACTTTTTCTTTTACTTACTAATATAAACAAAGACCTGTTTTGAGGCATTGTAACTGCTGCTACCACTAGGAACATAATCAATACTCAAAGTAATAGAAACAGCTTGTGGTTTCTTTGTGTTGTCTTTGGTATTTGAATCACAAGATCTGAATTCCTGCAAGAAAATAAATATGCGTTTCTAGCTGCATGTGGAGAGAAGCCTAAGAATTAATAGAAAATGACACATCCCCAAATATAGTACCACTTAAAAATTCTTAGTCGTGACACATGTTGCAGGAACATTTTCTTTAGGGGTCAATTGCTACAATCCCAAGAAAATGAACTGTGGAAATAGCACCCCCTGCCCCTGAATACCTAGTTCGTAAAGATGAATTTCATTGTTTGATTACTACAAGAACCATGCAATGGGTTTGAGGCACACCCTGTTCTTTAGGAACTGACTACAGCTCCTCTGCAAGCTTTGGCAGGATTTCAGGTAATTTTATGTCTCCCCATCACTTCCTGCATTGCAATATTGAAATGTGGTCAAATGTTTTTTGCTTTCTTTTCTAAATTTCCAGTCTCCAGCTCTTTCTCATAGTACTGGAGTCTCTTTTATTAGAGTAAAGTTAGGCTCCACTCCAGGAAATGATAGCTATTTTGCCCACAAGAAACTTTCAGATTACATGCTTATTTAAAACAGTTTTGTTTATATTCCAGAATGCTTGATTCTCTTCAACAAATTAACTTAGTAAATGGAAACATAATTTTCCCCTCCTCTTTTTATGTCTGTTTATTCAAAGTCTTGAAGGTTCTAGCAGATAGCTTCTTGTCAGAGATACTAAGTGAGCAAACTAGGAAGATTTGCCTCCTAGACATGCTGTTTGTGAGTAGAAGAACTTATGGGGGCTGTGATGGTAGGTAGGTGTCTTGGCCACAGGGATCATGAAATTACTTGGTTGAATGTGTTTAGTGTAAGGAGAAAAGAGTAGAGATGCCACCCCGACCTAACTTTCAGATATTCAAACCATTTAGCAGACTATCCTGAGAATTTGCTTTTGAGGGCTTACAAGTCCACAGGGGCAGGTCTGTCTATAAGAAGCACAGGAACAGGCAATCCCATTGCAGTGTAAGTGAAGCAAGAGGGGCAAAAAACCCCCTTGGCTGAGCAGGGAACTCATGGAGTTCAAGAGGAAAAGAAAACTGTATGACCTGTGAAAGTAAGGTTAAGCTTTGCAGGAAAGTTACAAAGCTGTGGTTCATATATGCAGGGGGGAGACACAAAAGGTCAGAGTTCAGTTAGAGTTGAGACTGGCCAGTGATCTGTCAGACAACAAGAAAGGCTTTTTAAGTATGTTAATAACAAGAGGGCATCTAAAGAAAACATCGGACCATTACTTGTTGAAGATAGTTAGCTGACTATTGGGCATGAAGAAAAAGTGAAGGCATTCATTGTGGCTTTTGCCTCAATGTTTAATAATAGACTTGGGGCTTACCAATGCCCTGAGTCTGTAGACCCACCAGTGCAGGAACTGTGAATTTCCATTTTTGGACACTGAAGTTGTAAAAAACTAGCTGTATCAGCTGACTCTTCTCAAGTCCATGAGGCTTGGTGGGATTTGTTCCAGGATACTGAGGGAGCTACTGAATATTGTGGCAGGACTCCTCTTCAGCATCTATTGAAGATCTTGGAGGTTTCTGCTGGTTGGAAATGAGACAGTGGTATTCCAATTTAAAAAAAGGTGTGAGGAAGTGCCAGGGAACTTGTCATGGTTTAGGAATGGTGGTCCCCACTTAATTGTCCCCATCGAGGCTCTCTAAATCATGGGATGCCCTCTCACCTCTGCTTTCCCTCCCCCTTTCAGCTGTGGTGGGGTAGAGTGGAGAATTAAAGGCACAAAAGGTGAAGCTCATGGGCTAAGGTAAGAACAACTTACTGAAAGCAGCAATGAAATAAAAGAATCAGTAATAGCAACAAAATTAATAACAAAATCATACAAAAGAGAGAGTGATTAATGTGTCAAAATGTACGTTGTGGAGCCTACCACTTGACAGCACCCACATCACCCCAAGCAGAAAAGAGCCCTTCCTTCTGGAAAGTGACTCCTTTCCCCCTGCTTCTGGCAGTGAGCTGGTATAGAATAATCTCTGGGTTTTAGGCATGCCCCCTCCAGACTGCTGAAAAAATTAACTCTGTCCTGGCTGGAACCAGGACAGAACTAATTTGTGTTCCTAGAAACATTATGTAGAAGATTATACTAGGTACTATTAAAAGGCATGTAACAGACAATACATCACATGCAGTCAGCATGGTTTTACGAAGGGAAAATTCCATTTAATTAATTTGCCATTCTTCTATGATAAGGTCCATCTAGCAGAGGAAGGGAAGGCAGAGGATGTAGTTTCCCTGGATTTTTATTAGGCATTATTACTGTTAAGGAAACTTGCCTGTCCTGGCAGTCACACTTGCACCACCTGAGCTGGGACAGAAAGCCATTTCTGTGGGCAGCTCCAGAGCTGCTAAGTGCCCTGCTAACTCCCTACACGTACCACACTCACACAATACTTCCTCACTGACTCAACATCCTGTTTTCCATAGCAGAATCTCAGACATCTTGGTCCTTAATTTAATCTCAGTACAATAACTAAGCAACAAAATCACAGCTCATGCTGGTTGCCTTCCAAGAAGGGACCTCAAACAAAGGAAACCCTGGACTTTTATATCATTAAAAGTATAAGCTTGCAAGAGTCTGGGGTTCTTAGCTCCTGTTGTGTCTCTGAATGCTGGTCCACTGGCTGCAAGTCACTATGCCCTTTGTTAAGGAAAGGTTAGTAATGTGGGGCCTCTTGCCTGGAGTTGGTGTCACCCAGAGCTCAGCCTGCAGCTCCACTGTAGCTGGACCCAGGGTTATCTGCACTGAATCCATTCCTCAACAATAGTGTCCCTCACAACATCCTTCTGGACAAGATTTTTAGCTGTGGGATGAGCAGGTTCATGGAGTGATGGGTGAAGAACTGGCTGAGGGTCTGAGCCCAAAGGATTGTAGTGAATGGGGCAACATCTGGTTGGTGACTCAGGGCTCCATTCCAGAGCCAGTTCTGTTCTGTGTATTTATCCACCATCTGCATGCAGTAGGGGAGTGCATCAGTAGCAGGTTTGCTGATGATCCAGACTGGGAGGTGCTGTGGATTCTTTTGAGGCTTTGCAGAAGGATGCAGATAGATTGGAGCACCGAGCAATCTTAAATGGGGTGAAATTTGTCAAGTCCAAATGGTGGATTCTGCACCTGGGAAGGAGTAACACCGGGCACAGGGGTGAAGTGGGAGAGGGGTGGCTCAGGGTGGGTCAGCAGCGGCCGGGCAGCCCCGAGGACAAAGCCCAGCCCAGAGCCCCGAGCCCGGCACAGCCGGCCCAGGGAGGGGATGGTCCCGCTGGGCTCAGCCTCGGGGCCGCCTCACCTGGGGCCGCCTGGGCCCTGCCGCTGGAGAGGGATGGAAAGGTCCTTCCGTGCATCCTGAGGGGGGAAACAGCTGGTGGGAGGGCTGGAAAACATGTCCTGGACACTAATGGAGGGGTTTGGCTTGTCTGGTTTGGAGAAAAGGAGGCTGAGGGGTGACCTCACCACTCTGCAGCTCCCTGAGGAGGGGAAGGGCACAGGGAGGTGCTGAGCACCTCTCCCTGGTATGCAGTGACAGGGTGTGTGGGAATGATTCAAAGCTGTGCTGGAGGAGGTTTAGACTGGACATTTCAAAGCATTGCTTTACTGAGAGGGTAACTAAACTTTGGAACAGGCTTCTTAGTGACATGGTCAGTGCCCTTGCCTGTTAGTATTTAAGAGGCATTTGGACAGCACCCATAATAACATAGTTTAACTTCTGGGCTAAGGAGCCATTCAGCTTTGTGAATCAGGAGTAAACCAAGGATTTTATCTTGGTGCTATTAATTTCTAAAGAAGGAGAAATAGATCTAACATACACAATGATTAGAGAAAGCATTTTAATAAATATGTAAGATATTCTATGACTACACGATTTGTCCAAGCAGATTTAAGTTAGGTATAGCACCTGGTGTAAGCAAGAAAAATGCCACTTCAGCATCCAGGTGCAATCCTATAAATACTGTTTCTGCAATACCAATAGTCTGATCCTCTTTTATATCCCTCTAGCAAGAAAACAATTTTCCAGAAGTCATAGGAAGCCTCAGAAAAGATAAAAGAGATAGAGATGGATCACTGGTACAGGTGGCATGCTACTATTCTTTCCCAACATTAAAATTGTCTTGTCTTCAGTAATTCCCATCATCATAAGAGAAATTGTCTGTTATTCAAACCATATCAATCCTTTCTTCACATGGAATGTATGTTGTCTGAAAGTAGAGGCTGTTATATGGTAGTATAATGCATTCACACATTGTTACAAATTTAGTACAAAGTTCAGGAATCACTCATTCAGTTATAATACTTATTCTGATCACATTTTTACTGAAATTTTACACATTAGTCAAGAATGTTTAATTCTTAAAAAAGATACTAGAGCTCAAGTGATTTTAATTGATTGCAGGTCAAGGTGATTTTAATTCCTTGTCCATGGGTTGTGTGAATGTCATAAACTTAAGGCATGGAAAAAAATCAAGCAGATCTAGTTCCTGGGTATGATTCAGCTTATGCTTGGTGACAGTTAATATGTGCATGTGATGATGCAATGCTCTGCAAAAATATGTGACTTCTTGATGTTGGAAAATTAATATAAGCAGTAAACTTACCTTCCAGTATTCCTGGCAGGCTATGTAAGTATTTCTAGGATTATATATTGTCAGCAGTTTGCTGGCATAAATGAAGACATATATTAGATGCATCTCCAGGTTAATTAAAGCTGCCTCGTAAGACCTTTAATGTGGAATTCAACTTTCAGATTGAGACACCTAGATTTATGTAGTTGTATATAGGTGCCTGCATGTACACTGTACTCACAGTTGTATCATAGACACTGGGGCTCTAGTGCATACCCTAGAGCTGACCCCAGCAATTCAAGCCACAGTATAGCTCATATACCTTCAAATACCTTTTTAATAGACTCTTCTGTTCCTTTGCAGTATCAGTTCACATTCCAAACATTTTCCTAAGACTATTCACAGGCCACGAACCTGGATACAGTGCACACGCTATGGAAATAAAGGAAATTATATCGAGATTTTTATTTATTAATTATTAATTGTTCTCTTTCAGGTTTCTTTTCTCATTTTGTGCTCTTTCAAACAAGTTTTTGACAGAGTAGTATTTTAACTAATGTAAATTTTAAACAACTAGATAAATAATGAAAACCATAAGCATTTTGGAGTACCTCCTATTTTTCATGGATATTATCCATAATATTTTATCAGAGGTTGCATTTGCACTTACGTAATGGAAAAGCTTTGCAGCACCATTGAAAATGATTAGGAGCAGCAGGTTACTAAACAGCTAGAGCTTTCACAGAAACTGCTATGGTATCCCTTCTTACTTGATTTAATATAAAGTGAAATGTGCTTGACTGGAACATATATGCTTTGACTATTGTGCTTGAACCACATCGCAAAGGCAGAATTGAAACCATACGTTAATGGAATGCGGATATTGATGACAGGAAGGATGTTCTCATAAACAGAGATTGGAATCCATATATCCCTCCTCCTTCTTCTTGTTTTCAGTTGCTGGCTAAGTAGATGATCCCACGACTTAGTTTGTATCAGTTCTTGGAAATAAGCCCAATAGTACAGTGGACCACAAGAAAGATAACTGCTTGAGGACATCAGCAGAAGCAGCAGCAGGGGTTGTAAAACATCAGCACAAATGTGAATTTTTATAGTCCTGTGTATGAATGCAACCCTCTATTGTCAAGGTGAACATTTTTTAGTTCTAATAGGCACATTTTTCTGCTGTGATATTTAATGGCTGACAACAAGCACACGAGAAAGCATTCCGTGTCAAGCAGTTAGTTTGTCTTCATATTAGTGGTGTAATAGCTGCATAATATATATTTGATTGGTTCAAGACAAGTTTTATCTGGATTAAAAAAATGGCTGCTGTGAGAGGACTTCTAAGGAAATAGTTGTCATCCTGACAAAGCAAAGGAACATTTTTGCAAAATATTCTTATTTCATAACATGCATAAATGAAACTGGCATCTATTTTGCTGCAATTCTGTTAATACAAGCAATGGGATTATTTTGCATTTAACTTCTCATTAATTAAAAAATACTTAAAAGGCCTGATAGTAAACCACTAAATATTGTATAAGTATTTTCACCATTTTAGAAAGCTTGCTGGAATGACTTTTCCTCTCTGTGGCCCATAAAAGTCAATTGGCTCTCTTATAAAATTATAACTGTGTTAGAGTCTTGTGGAAGATTCTTTTCTGAAGCTTTAGCATAAAGTAATATCTTGAGATGTCACTTTTCTGCTAAATCCATGAAATTTCCCAATGATAGTTAGAGAAACCTTATCTTCAGTTTGTTGGTGCTTGGATCCTGTCCTTGGAGAGTGGGCAATGGTAGGAGCTTGTGTGCATCTCTTTGCTTATAGCATCACTTTGCTTATAGTACCTGTTAATAGTAAATCTGAATGATGGGGTTTGGGTGGGGAACTGTAGAGAGAAGGCTGTGAGTCTTAGATTTGATTGTTCCATCTCAGTAGACATGTTTGACCTTCACTGCTCATGTATTCTATTTATTAATTTGTTGGAAATTGGATATCATAAAAAATAAGCATAGAATACAAGCACTTCTCCAAAAAGGTGGTGATTAGATATTTGTTAATTAGAGAGATTTAGATTTTAAATATGTAAAGGACATATTTGTAAAATTATTTGGACTGGAGTCTAAATAATGGAGTATAAGCATTGTGCCTTTCAGGGTAGAATAACAAAATTCACCGGTTGGACATACTTATTTATTCCTGCTTTTGTTTTAATGCAAATCTATTCTGCTTTTCTCCAGCCAGTTCTATGCTCTCTCCAGGCAATTCTTAATACAGATTTTTTTTTTATTTTAAATGTCAATATCCAGATAGAATATTCCGGTGAGAATACTTGAGGGGAAAAAAAAAAAAAAAAGGAAAGATTAACTCTTCACTGTTTTAAGAAAGGCTGACACACAAGTCAGGTGTGGCAGGATGAGGGTAGGTAACATTTTAGAGGGAAAAGAAAGAATGATTTTTCCAGGTAATACAGTAAGCCAAAAGAAATGTCATTCTCAATGACTTCTGGACCTGGATTTAACTAGAACTTTTCCAGATTTCTCCTTGGTATCATGCTCGTTTTCCTGTTTCTTGTACCCTGCCTGTTCTGCATTCAGTAAGGTGAAGACATTCCTAAATAAGTAGACTTTCTATTTTGTTCTGTAAAAATAAGCAAGAGTAAGCAGTTATGTCAACTCAAGGTCTCAATATTGTCCCAGTTAGCTGGAAAAATTGTTCAGTATTAGCTGTTTAATTAAGTTTAAAAAATTATATACAAGCCACAGTATATGAAACCCATGTAATTCAGGAGCAGCAAGACAGCTGGCAAACAGAAAGTTTGTGGATTTTGCTTGTATGGCAGAACCTAAATCTTAGTTTGCAGAGTTGCAGATACTCTTCTAATGTCTTCAGTTCATCCTCAAAGCACAAACAAGATTTCAGCTGATTTGTAAACATGAATGCAGAAGATCCAGCTGTGGGAGGAAATGACTAATAAGGAATGCATGACAACTTGACTTACTGTTGACTTCTTGGGTGACCAGTTCAAATAGCCAGAGGATGTGTTAACTAAACCAACAACCAGATTCCAGTGGGTGGAGGTTATGACAACATTTGTCTTTCCAATCCCATGGCTGCTGACACAGACACAGGGTAGATTCCTGCTGGTTTTGTAGAGTCTCTGACACATGGAGCAGTCTTGAAGTTTGCAAACCTCATTTTACCTTCTGGTACAGAATAAGACAGACCTGGGGAGAGGAAGTGACCTAAACAACCAAATAGTGAATGGCTCTAAACCCATGCAAATTTTACCTATTTCATTTTGACTTAGAATAGGTTGTACATTTTGGCAATTACCTAGCAAGTTAGAATCATACTAACTTACTTAGTCAAGATATTCTAGACAAAATGATGCAAAGCATTAAAAAAAAAAAAAAAAAAAAGTATTGTGATCCTTCTCTGAACTTTTCAGTAAGACCAGATCTTTCTTACTGGAGTACCTAAGTAAGGTGACCTAATTTGGCAGGCTCAGAGAGGATTCAAGCTCCTAAGAGTCTCTGCTGTGCTCAGCAAATTATGCTGATTACAGATATTTTACAATAATTTTTTAGGACAAAAGTCGTAGGAATGACTTTAGAGACACTCATTTTAGTCACTTCTTTTTTAGAAGGGTAATAAAAGGAAAATGATCTGTCATTGTGACATATTACTGTACTATTGATAATCACTGTTTCAACCTGTTGCAAAAAAATTACCTTTTCATCCTTCCACAGTAATGACAAGCAAGGTACACAGCTGTCCATTTGTAAGATCAGAATGTTCCATGTGAATGAATTTTCTCCTCAAAAGTTTCTATTAAATTTGGAGGTATTGCCTAATTTTTTTTGGTGAAAACTCAGGCAAAAAGTATTGCAAGATAATTACCTCTGGTTACGTAGCAAGTCTAAATTAGAAATTGTGTTCAGATCACACGTGGAAAGTGACAGAATGCAAGGAAATCTACTTTCCTATTGTTTTTATTCTTTCTAGTTTTGTCATTTACTGCAAACTGCTTGAGCTGGATCCCTATAAAAATCAATGGGGCCTGATGGGATTGATTCAAGAATTCCTAGAGCTGGCTGATGTTGTTGCCAAGCTCTCTCAATGATTTTGAATGGTCTTGGGAATCTGGAGAGATCCCACTGGACTGGAAGCTAGTGAATGTTGTCCCAGTTTTCAAGAAAGGCAAGAACAATGACCTTGGAAGCTACAGGCCTGTCAATCTCTCTTCAGTACCTTGTGAAGTATGGAGAAGATTATTCTGTAAGGTTTTGAAAAACAACTGAAAGACAATTCACTCATTGGTCATAGCCAGCACAGCTTCATGAGAGGCACATACTGCTTAGCAAACCTGATTTCCTTTTATGACAAGGAAAGGGAGACCTCATTGAATAATAAAGGGCTGGCTAAACACAAACTATATGAAGTTTAACAAGGGAAAATGCTGGATTCTGCACCTAGGATGCACCAACTGTGGATGTATGGACAGACTGGGGAATGCTGGACAGCATGCCATGGAAAGGGCCCTGGGTTTCTGGTCCATGGCAAGCTGAACATGAGCCAGCAGTGCCCTGGCAGCCAGGAGGGCCAAGCGTGTCCTGGGGGCATCAGGGACAGCATGGCCAGCCGGGCAAGGAAGGGGATTGTCCTGCTCTGCTCTGCACTGGGGCGGCCTCACCTCGAGTGCTGGTGGCACTTTTGGGTGCCACAATACAAGAAATATTATTAGAATGTAATATATAAACAATTAGAGAACATTCAAAGGGGGAAAACTGAGATTTTGAAGAGTCTGGAAGGGAAGTCATATGAGGAGTGGCTGAGGTCACTTGATCCGTTCAGCCTAGAGGAGACTGAGGGGAGACATCACTGAATTTCCTCATGAGAAGAGAGTGGAGAGGCAGGCACTGATCTATCTGACCAGTGACAGGACTCAAGGGAATAGTGTGAAGCTGCATCAGAGGAGGTTTAGGTCAGGTTTTGAAAAACAACTGAAAGACAATTCACTCATTGGTCATAGCCAGCACAGCTTCATGAGAGGCACATACTGCTTAGCAAACCTGATTTCCTTTTATGACAAGGAAAGGGAGACCTCATTGAATAATAAAGGGCTGGCTAAACACAAACTATATGAAGTTTAACAAGGGAAAATGCTGGATTCTGCACCTAGGATGCACCAACTGTGGATGTATGGACAGACTGGGGAATGCTGGACAGCATGCCATGGAAAGGGCCCTGGGTTTCTGGTCCATGGCAAGCTGAACATGAGCCAGCAGTGCCCTGGCAGCCAGGAGGGCCAAGCGTGTCCTGGGGGCATCAGGGACAGCATGGCCAGCCGGGCAAGGAAGGGGATTGTCCTGCTCTGCTCTGCACTGGGGCGGCCTCACCTCGAGTGCTGGTGGCACTTTTGGGTGCCACAATACAAGAAATATTATTAGAATGTAATATATAAACAATTAGAGAACATTCAAAGGGGGAAAACTGAGATTTTGAAGAGTCTGGAAGGGAAGTCATATGAGGAGTGGCTGAGGTCACTTGATCCGTTCAGCCTAGAGGAGACTGAGGGGAGACATCACTGAATTTCCTCATGAGAAGAGAGTGGAGAGGCAGGCACTGATCTATCTGACCAGTGACAGGACTCAAGGGAATAGTGTGAAGCTGCATCAGAGGAGGTTTAGGTCAGATGCAAGGGAAAGGTTTTTCAGCCAGAGGGCGGTTGGGCACTGGAACAGGATCCATAGGGCAGTGTTCACATCAATAAACTTGCCAGAGTCTAAGAAGCTTTTGGACAATGGTCTCAGACACATGACATGACATTTGGGGCTGTCAGAGCTGACCCTGCTTGCAGACTTAATTGATAATTAACCTTAATTGGTTAATTCACTTGTGGGCTATTGACAGTATATTCTTTTTAAATCTAAAATTTAGACCATGTACATATAAGTACAATACCACTTTATTATTTTTTTTTTTTACAGTAGAAAGATTTCTTGCAGTAGAGATTATTCTAAGGTTCGTTGATAAAATGTGTTGCTATGAAAAAGGAAAGCACTGCAGAGGGATCAGGATAGGCTAGGTCAATGGGCCAATGACATGAGGCTCATCAAAATAAAGTTCTGAGTCCTGTACTTGAGTCACAACAACCGCAGGCAATGCCACAGTCTGGGGCAGAGTGGCTGAAATATTGCCCAGCAGAAAAGGACCTGGGGGTGCTGGTGACAGCAGCTGAACATGAGCCAGGCTGTGCCCAGGTGGCCAAGAAGGCCAATGGCATCCTGGCCTGGATCAGCAATGGTGTGGCCAGCAGGGCCAGGGCAGGGATTGTCCCCTGTGCTGGGCACTGGTGAGGCCACAGCTCCAGTGCTGTGTCCAGGGCTGGGCCCTCACTGCAGGAAAGACACTGAGGAGCTGGAGAGAGTGCAGAGAAGGGCAGTGGGGCTGGGAATAGGTCTGTAGGAGAAGGAAGACTTATGAAGAAGGACTTAGCATCTTTTAGCCTGAGAAAAGAAGGCTCAGGGGAGAAAACTCCCTGAAAGGAGGCTGTAGTGAGATGGGAGTTCATCTCTCCTCCCAAGCAACCAGTGGCAGAACAAGAAAAAAAGGCCTCAAGCTGCACCAGGGGAGGATTATAATTCTTTAATGGAGAATAAGGTCAAACTGTGGAACAGGCTTGCCAGAGAAGTGGTAGAGTTATCATCCCTGGAAGTGTTAAAAAATATGTTTATGGCACTTTTGGACATGGTTTGGTGGTGTCACCATGGTGGTGCTAGGTTGAATATTAAATTTGATCCTTAGAGGCCTATTCCAACTCTAACAATTCTATGAGACTATGGTTCTATCTATTATATTTTACAAACATTTAGAGTTAAGTTTGGCCAATATAAGTCAACAAAACTGACTTACTGACTTATCAATGAAATGCTGACTTATCCCAGTTGAGGTCTAAGGTCATGAAAATGTAAATCCTGTTAAGTTTGTTTCTGAAGTGCTAATTTTGAAAGTGTCTGAGAAGTAAGCCACTGATGTTATATACTGAGATGAGATGTTATATACTGAGAGACATTATATATATATATATATTTGTATATATACCTACTTTCTGAGAGTAAGTTACAATCATGATTATGGCACTGGACTAGGAGTCAGAACATCTCAGACTCAGGCATGTGTAAAAGATGCTCACATTCAGCACTTCTACTTGTGAACAGACTGTTTTCTGGTATTTGTCAGTTTAGATTATGGCAGAGGGAAGCAGGTGGCTCAGGCACAGCCTTACACCAGCATGTAAATTCAGCTTCTTGGTCACATGCCAAAACAATGAAAAGGTTTTAAAATCAAACTGCAAAATTACTTCAGTTGTATAGACCCACTGTTCAAATATATAAAGCCCTAGCAAATGAAAGGAAGCGCTACACTTGTACTGTTTGTATCTTAAACCGAGGCAGTAAACACTGAAAACATCCGCACATTAGAAGGTGCATGAAAACTTTATTGTTAAAACGGTATGATTTTTTTAGCTAATGTAAAAATAATCTTGGGCTCTTTTTAAGGTGTGAGTGGCATTCTAGAGAGAACATAAGCAGATTGTTGTTACTAGTTGTTTTTCTTCCACCTGTTGGTTTTCCATCTGAATTTTATTTGTTCTTTCTTTGCTTTGCATCTTTTTATATTTGTTTTCTTGTTCTGTGTGTAATTTTCTCTGCGTTGTTTTAAATTAACTTTCATATCAGGATTGTCTCCCTCTCTCATTCCCTTATGAAATAAACAAACATGACAACCACAATATTTGGGTGGATTGACATTTACAAAAGGAGTTCTTCCAGTACTTTCACAAAAAAGTACTGGACTAACTGGTCTTGGTTATGCTATTTGAAACATTCAGACTTGCCAGGAATACTGAACACTGCCTGTCTTCAGATAGAATAATGGTTAGCAACCTACTTTTTTGCATCATAAGCTTTTCCATTCCCATCCAGGCTCCATTGTTTTGGCTTTTAAGTCTTCTGCAAATAATTTTTTTTTTTTCATTCTTGTCTCGTTTTTATTATTCCTTCTACACTGGGAGGTAGAAGACAGAGTGATAGAAGAAATTACTTAATCAGACATTATAGCTAATGATGTTTTCAGTACAAGACAAAGAGTCATGGAAATCATAAGCTGATCCTTTCATATACTGTAAAGTTAGTAATTTCTTATTATCTAAACCATTAAATATTGTGTGTTGATTCTTAGGAAACTGAAATAAATTTATTCCTTTAATGTGAAAGTTCTATGCAAGTGAAGACCCATTAAAGTCACTTAATGATATTTAGCTTTTAATTTAGCCAAACCTGAGGGATTAAATTATTCCATGTGATGTAAGACCAGCAGTGAGTTATTCAGCAATTTAACTTAGGCAAAAATCTGCCTTGCCATTCCAAAAGCTATTGCTTTATACTGTGCTTTGCTTCTGCAGCTTTAGTCTCAGGTAGACATTTTTTAGACCATCTGCTGTGCAGTTTTTGGTGGATCAACACCATTGCAGACTATAAAGCTTTTCTCCTCACAATTTAGCATATAGTCTCTGGAGATGCATGGTAACTGAATTTGTCAAAGAAATCTTACAAGATGAGGAAGCAAGTCAAAATGAAAATATGTTAAAATTTTAATGTGATGAGTTACAGTATGTATCTACATACATTGTGTTAAATATGTTTTCACAGTTTACCATGTTTTGAAAATTAAAAGGTATACTGAATTCTTATTAAAAATATTATGCTTTAAGTTTTAATAATCCTGTGCAGAGGACCTCAAGTATATTGTAAACTGTGATGGGACTAGATGGAAACTTTGGTGAGAGCTGCTGAACTCAGTATAAAATGGAATAGTATTCGCTTTTATTGAGTTGTTCCCTGTTATTCAGTGGTATGGCTGGTTAGCTTTAGGTAATGGATCACAGTGTATGTGCTCACCCAAGGCTGGAAATGCTCCATAAGAAAGGATTGAGCAGTCATTGTTAAATAGTCTTACGTAGAAGAGAATGCAGAAATAAAAGAATTTGTTCTCTACAAATGTGAAGGATATTGAAATAAAAAAAAAACAACAAAAAACAACTCTTTTCTTAAATTCATGTGTTTGTGCAACAAGAAAAAGAAATCCTGCAGTCTATAAGGATGGATAAATTCTAGAGCAGATTTTTTTTTTTTTTTAATTTTACCCTGGGTTCTCCATTACTCAATGTCTTAAAAGGTATGTCCAAATGCATCATCCAGAAATGATAAAGGGAAAACCTTGTTCAGCAGTGGCATGGACTAGAAGTCCCCACCAGGACTTTCAGACTGTATCTGAAGACTTCTATAACAAAGCTGGGAGTTGTGCCCCAGGGTTTGTATCTCAAATCATAAATATTTAATGGAAATGTAATTTCATACACAGATGTAAACACTGCTTATTTCCTACCATTTTCTGAATATTTTTCTCTTTTAAGCTGTGCCATTTCAGGAAATTTATTAAGATGTTTTTCAGTGCATGTTGTAATCTGATTTAGAGTTATATTTTGTCTGGTTTGAACAATGTTCAATGGCAGAATCATGCCTGCCTTTAGTATTGACCTAATTTTTAAGATGACAGGCAGATTTTGTAATTCTAATAGATCAGAATTAGATTGAAGTATTTTCGTGCCTTATTTAAAACAATGAACCAAGAATTTTTAGTTCTGCAAGTAAGAGAATTTTCTATTCCTATAGTTTTTGCTTCAATTTTGAGGCAAATTAAGTGCAACTTCAAATAATTTCCTCAGAAATTTATTGTTACAATGCTTTTTTATTGCACAAAAATCAACTATGTTTGGTTTTTTTTGTTTCCATTTCTATGTGGACAGGCCAAATCCTGCAGAAACTCCAACATACACTGAATTGAGTGGTGCCATGGAATGAGGAATAGCCAGAAATATATGGACTCCAATCTTCATTCATGTACATCTCTTTTAGATCAGCTCTGATGGGAGATGATATGCAGACCATGTCTAGGTAGTAGGGGGAAAAAAGATACTTCATTTTTAAAGCAAAGTATAGGCTGATAATGGGTTGTCTCAGTACACATGCTTTCTTTTTTTGTGGCAAACAATTGCCACAATGGCCTGGTGTAGTCTTGATCCACAGTAGTTCAGGAAAGTTCTCATCTGATAAGACTGGAGCTTCACTGGGGTGGCTGTGAGGCCCCTGCACCTGACAGTGTAGCACTGCTGTGCAAGAGACTCTGCAAAGGGGAGTAGGTGAGGAGGCAAACAATCCAGATTTAATGTGGTAAGGACTGAGAGTAAGGTCAAAAGGAAGGAAATGTTTGTGTTTTTTTTTTTTTTTTTTTTTTTTTTGGGGGTTTTTTTTTTTTTTTTTTTTTTTTTTTTTTTTTGGTGGGTTTTTTTTGTATGTGTAGTTTTGTCTTTTTTGTTGTTTGTTTTTTGTTTTGATTTGTTGTGTTTTGTTGGTTTTTGTGGTTTTTTTTTGTTTTGTTTTGGTTTGGTTCTTTTCTGTTTTGTTTTGTTTTGGGGTTTTTTTTTACATGAAAGTAAAGAAACAAATAATAAGAATAATAATTGGCTGTAATTAAACTCCTGAAATGAAGAAGCAGTAAAGTAGAAGGAGAATAAGGATTGAAGTGAGAGGTTTTATAGGGGTTATTATTGTCAGTCAGTTAGTTCTGCTTGATTCCTGATAGAAGGAGAACCTTCCAACAGGAGCAGACTAAATCAAAAATGGAAAAGGTACAAAAAGAAAAGAAGAACATGACAAACAGAATATGACAGAAGAAAAATATGACAAACAGAACATTCCATTCTCAAAATGCTGAACAAAACTGCCTTAAAATATGAGAAAAGTACTAAAGGAAATTGCCCCAAAGTGAATGACTCTTTTTGATTCAGATCACAAGAGTTCTCCAAGCAATAATGACATTTTAATATGTTTGCCCTCTTGCACACTCAAAGTGCAGAAGCTCTAGGCATGAATGCAACAATGCAAAGCAGAATAGAACTGCTATAAAACCTGAGTAATTGCCTACTCAGTAATGAGGCATAAGACATTTGATATCTTTCAGAGAATTATAATGTAGTTGTAAAAATATTTTCCCAGACTGACACTTACGTATTCAATCCAGCGGCACATTTGTTTTCATAAAATTTGAAAAACCTGTTTGGTTCTTTTTCAAATTACAGTAGTGCAAGTGAATAAATAGGAATAAAAGTAAAAAGAAAGAAAAGGGGAGTTACTGCTTTCATATGTTCTTCCACACTTCTCTTAACTCAAGCATTACATTGTTTTTTTAAATGTAATTTTGGAAGCCCTTCCAATCCACTCTGTAGTGGTTGTGGATTGGTACTTTTGGCTACTCAGAGAAATAAACATTTTAAAATAACTAAATGCATAATTTTGAAAAAAACTGCTCCTGCACATGTTTAGCCACAACATATTCAATGACAAATGTCAGAAGGTTTAAAAGTGGAACATGTGGGTGTTGCACTGAGACATATAATAATATGCCACAAGAGGGGTGCACATTAGCAGATTGCTGGTATACTTTTTGGATGTCATGTTAGTCTGGAGACCAACATCTGAGAGACTTCAGTGTCTTCAGAAGTGAGTTAATAGCCTTCATGATTTAACTCCAGCTGGCAACTAAGCCCCACACAGCCACTCACTGCCCCTACAGGGGAATAGGTGAGAGCACTGGAAAAGTAAAAGTGAGAAAAGTTGTGGGATGAGACAGAGACAGTTTAATAGGGAAAACAAAAGCTGCACACCCAGCCAAAACAAAACAAAGAATTCATTCACCACTTTCCATGGGTGGGCAGGTGTTCAGCCATCCATGGAAAGCAGCATTCCTCACAAATAACAGTGACTTGAGGTGACAAATGCCATCACTCTCTCCTTTGTCCTTCCACCAGCTTTACATGTTGAGCATGATGCCCTGTGGGATGGAATATCCCTGTAGTCAGCTGGGGTCAGCTGCCCAGGATGTGTCTCCTCCCAGCTTCTTGTGCACCCTCAGCCTCCTCATTGGCAGACTTGGGTGAGAAGCAAAAAAGACCTTGACACTGTGTGACTAAAACATGCCTGTTTATTCAACGCTGTTCTCAGCACAAATACAAAACACAGCCCTTACTGGCTACTCTGAAGAAAATTATTCTAGATAAAATCACATTAGAACATTCCTGTACATCATTACTAACTTGTCTTACATGTAGTTTGTAAGTTAACATATTTTATTGTACTCTTTAGAGTTTCACATATTGTATCTTTTCACTTTGAACAATAAAGATCAGGAAAAGACTAATTGAAAATTTATATAATATATAGTGTATAAATGTATATAGATTTTATAGCGGTTTAAGTAGTTTAAGATGCAACGGCTATTATAAAAAGAACATTTTAAAAGCAGCAACCAATATGGAATATTGAAGGGACCTGCTTATATAAATTTAACTGCCTGTTAATGCTCCCTCCTATTATGGGCTTCATGTTGCATGTCAATAGATGATAGGGATTTAAAATGTCTTAACTGCAAAATCTTGTAAGGGGTTTCAAAGGTTTCTGTCTATTTAACTCACTGAAAATGTGCAGTTTGTTCAAATGCTGTGTGCCTTTTCATGGACAGAAGAGAACTCCTCTCAAGGTCTCCAGTTCTTGATACACTATGTAAGCAGTTTTATGAGCAAGGTTTTAGTTTTCAGAATAGATATATGCTTAGAAATGACTTTCACAGGGGTAGCCATAGTGTAATCATATCAAAGGTATTTTGTAATCTCCCTTATCCATTCTGTTTAGTCATGCTCACTCAAAAAACCCATAAATTTTGTGGATGTGTATATTGTTCCTGCAAACTGCTTCACAAGAGACGGCAGAGTAGTGGTAGTACACATCACTTGATTTTAGTGTCTTATGTCTGTTTTGGCTTTTTATTTCACGGCCACAAAGTGTCATATGTCCAAAGTATGCCTATTGGTACATCTGAAAGTATGTATTTCATTCTGTTGAAAAATAAGGGTAAGCTTTTTCTCACCTATTATCTTAGCCAGAGTGACTACCCCAGATGATCAATGCCAGCAAGTTGTTACCTTTGGAGGTGACTTATACCATCCTAAAATGCCACTGAATAAAGAGTAGTTCCTGTTGCCATTTAGATGGCTGGACACAAATCAGATAAATGTATATTTATAACAGTACCTATAACATCTGAACCAGCAATTTTGAAAATGTTCTTCAGGAAGGAGTTTTCTATCTAGCGCATTTTTTGTTTAAGTAAAATATATGGAAAACAAAGATATAGTATCTCTGAAAAAGCAGTGGAAACTGCAAATGTATCTGCTTAATGAGGTAGAATGATGCTAAAGGATCAAAGTCAGGTTTAATTATTTACATCTTTGTGGTTTCACTGTCCATTGTAATTAAAGAAAGATAAACCCACAGGATTGCAGTATCATTCATACAAAGAATGATAACAGTCTTCCAGATGTCATGAGCAAATCGTAGTCAGTCTAATATCAATTTATATGGTAAGGAGCAACATTTGCATTCTGCTTTTCCAGTGGTGTGAAATTGCACTAAATTGTTGCATTGTAACAATACTCCTAACTGTCTGAAAAAATGTATGTTTGTATTCTCAAAATGCAATTAATTTTTAAGAAATATAAAACAATAAAGAATTCATTTTGATGTGTCATAGTCTAGTAAATAAATAAATGGAAAACAGGGATTAATCTTCTGGGGTGTCATCCTAATTGCAAGTTCTTTGTAAAATACCTGTAACTGTGAGTACTATTTACTTAATGAGTACTGGGAATGCCCACTGTCTTTTCTGTCTTTTTTTTTTTTTTTTTTTTTTTTTTTTTTTTTTCTTTTTTTTTTTTTTTTTTTTTTTTTTTTTTTTTTTTTTTTTTTTTTTTTTTTTTTTTTATATATATGAGGGAGACTGAAAATGCAAAAAAGTGAATTTTCTTTGAGCCATAGAGATCTCTGAGTACAGGTACACATTGAGAGGTTCCACGCAGGCTGATACAGGGCAGAATTCCTTTATCTTCCAATTTTTTAGTGCAAGCTTGTCAGACAGGAATTCTCAGTACTTTTTCTGGATGACAAATCTAAATATTATAAAAATTGTTTAGTTTATGTGACTTTAAATCTGTTCTGTTTTCCTTCTCTGTGAATTACATTTTGAACTTTGAAAACACCTTCAGGTTTTCAGAGACAGCAGCCATTTCTCCTTGAGTAAAGCTTGGAGGGAAAACACATACCAATTTCTCACATTGCCATGTCTTTTTTGTTTAGTTCATTTTCCAGCTTTCATTTTGGAGAAGAGCTCAACAAAGATTCAGGTTCTACCTTGGAGTTAACACAGACACACTGAAACAGATCCTGAACAGGTATAAGGGAGCAGAGATGCCACAGAAGTGAGTGGAACAGTCTCATGTCAGAGAGGGGTCTGGTGAAAGGTTTCTCTCTGGTTTCCTGTAGAACTGAGACCAAATGTAAATGTTTTTAAAAATCCAAGCACAACAATAATCTCAGAATTTTTTATTTTGCTAGTCAGAATGGATTCAACAGGATTTAAGAGAATGTAGATCCTTGGACATGGCCTTGTGTCATGCACACTCCACATCTCCACATGTGCTTACAAATTGCTGACAGCAATTTTGTGGCTATGTGCAGTCCTGGTGGTAATAAGAAAATTTGAAAAAGAATGGCAGGAATGGCTGTTTTTCTGAAGATTTTGCAATGAGACAATTGTCAGTATTTTAAAATCAAGCTGGCAAAACTGTTGTTGATAAAGTCAAAACATGGTAAGAAAAGTGTGTGACTCAAAAGTTAACAGAATTGAATCCAATAATAATTCAATAGCACTTCTGCCAGAGTAGCAACTTTTTTTTTTTTAATGGAGGGAAGTTATGCTGTATGTTGCACTAAGTGAAAGTAAAAGCAGTATTTCTTAAGAAACATTCACAGTATTGAAAGTACAGCATTGTCAAGTTCTGTGGAATTCACACGGAATTAACATATTACAAATTTACTTTCCTAATAAAATCCAGTCAAAAAACTAAGTAAATGTCAGTCCACTGTCTACGAAAAAATAAATACTTGTGGATATTTTTTGGTATGTGATAGGCATTATAAATAAGTATTTCCCAACTATCCCTTTTTACCATTAAGACTTTAAACTGAAAATTTCTCATAAAATATTTTCAGAATTTCCTTCAGAATGCTTTGAATCAGATTCTGAACTAGGTTTTTTTTTGTTTTGTTTTGTTTTGGTTTTTTGTGGTGTTTTTTTTTTTTTTTTTTGTTTTTTTGGTTTTTTTTTGTTTGTTTGTTTGCTTTGTTTTTTTTGTTTTTTTTCAGACAGGAGTGATTGCACAGTGTACGTAGTAGTTATATTTTTCAGATAGTGTTTATTGTCCTGAGTATGTTTCAGATATATCTGAATATATTCAGGTGTATCTTTATATTAACATATAAAATTATTCTTGCACAAGCTACTAAATTAGACATTTACTGTCAGGTGTTAAGTTTTGCTGTTGTTACATTAAGTTAGGAATATGACTGTGCTAAGCCAGCTTAATTTCTTGTTAGAAAATTTTATCAAGACATAAAATAGATGAGATATGGTTTCTGCATACAAGTTTGGTCAATATTACCTAGATAAAATAAATCATTGGAATCTGGGTGTATCACTAGGTAGAAAATATGAAGGTTTGATATCAGATAATTTCTTCAATTTTTTTTCACTGTCAATCTCCAACTCAGCATTTCCAGCAATTTCATGTTAGGTTGTAGTCTTAGGAGACCACAAACTAAAATATCTTGCTGGTGATATATCTGTAGTCTACCTTTTGTTTTATATGGTTCTTTTCATCTCTACTATTTCCAGATCTAGGTATTGTGCAGTGGAGCAGAAAATCCTTTGCCCTCCTCTACCTGCCAGACCCAGAGTCAACATGGTAAAAATATTAAATGTCTGAAATAATTTCTCAGATGTCTCAAATGAAACCACTTTTTATGGAATTATTAATTGGAGATTATTTAAGAGTAAACAAAGAGCAAAAGCAAGACAGTATGATCGTATTAGCAAAATTGGAACACGTTGAAATTGTATTCTTGTATGTAAAGACTGTATGTCTGTAAAACGTTCCTAAACCCAACTACAGTAAATAAGTGCTTTGTGCCTTTGTGCTCTTTGTGATACGTTTTAATAATCCAGGGGTAACATAATTAAGTGCCACTTGCCAATATTTTCCAGTGCTGTGTAAAGTTAACTGCACATATAAAACATATTGTCTCCTGCTGCTGACTTTTTATTGTCCTCTATCTGTATTAAATGCTGGACTGGTATGCTTAAGGATATAATTCTGTGCAGGAAACCACAATAAGGTCTGGGAGTAATTGCAACACAAGATCAAGATCAAAAGATAAAATTTTTCAAAAATCACTTGACATTTTCATCTAAAGGGTTTCTCTATATTCAGTAATTCTGATGATCAGTTCATGGATAGAGGTAAATGTGAGTGAGAGCAACTGATAGTTAATGATAGTTTCCACATACCTAAACAGCTATATAAGGCTTGATCAAGCCATGACACTGCCTTGTCGTCTGGCTCAACACTCAGTTTGAAAACCATTTTGTTATAATGTTTTACAATTCTTCCAGTCATGAACATTTTGGCTTTAAGACCAGGAGTTTGGCTCAGTTTTCCACTGATGGAAAAGTTGTTCATGAGAACAATTGCCAGCTCTGGAAGTCTATACAAGACATGGTTGAACATGGTCTGCCTTCCATTATAGTTTGTTCCAACGAAGATTTTCTTTCTGATGTATGAGGTCAGGAGAAAAAAAAAGTTAAATAAAAGAGGCCACTTCCTCTTTGTTTCATTCAGCAGGCCTCTTGTCCTTGATACAAAGTGAAAGGTTACCCTAGACCCCTGACTCTTGCCATTTTCCACAAAATTCCCTTTGAAATACTTTTTTATTTCAATTTGAGAGGGAGAAGAATTGATTTATAGTTCAAATAGTTCAGAGACAATTCAAACTGAGTCCACAGCAACAGAACAAGCAACACTGTAATCCATACAGCATGTGCCATCTGTAGAGGATGTAATTGCAATAGTGTTATAAGCTGCTCTCTGTTGGCCAAACATGTGCAACATTCTCTAGATGTTCTATTTGCTGAAAATGTTTAATGCCGTGGTATTTTGATTTGGGATGAACATCCAGGAACAATGTTCTGATCCTAAACATTGAATAACAGCATCAAAGAGAGCATTTAAAGATGGGCTTGTAAAACACAAGAACTTATAAAACCCATACAGACCTCCTTGGTGTCAGAATGGAGGAGCTACTTTAGAGCTTCAGTAGTAGATTAATGAAATATGCTTAACTGCCTGTAGACAGATTAATCTCATCTTGGTCTGAGATCTTAATTCATACCAGTGAGTCCAGTTCGACAAAGAAATAACAAGCAACTACTTTCTTTCTGTAGAGGGTAAAGAGAAAAGGTAAACAGAGGGTAAACTGATATAATATATCAGTTATTGTTTTTTGGTCTTAAAACAGATTGCTTAAAATTATGCCTAAACTTGGAGAAGTCATAATTTTTAACGACAACACCTTACTGTCATTATGTCATTACTGTCATAACTGTTGCCTCAGTTATGTGTGCTGTCTTCCACAACATAATGACTGGCAGAGTTGTTTTCCTTATCTATCACTCAGAAGTGTGTGCTCAGAACTCTGGCAAGCATGAACCTTTCAGGGATTCATCCACCCCTGTGGGAGAAATTTCCACTCTGTGTCACATCACAGCTGCCATATATATTTTGTTAGTTTGTTTTTGCTGAGGTAAGATTAGCTGTGCAAATCCTCAGCTCCCGTGAGCACATCACACAGAACAGAAGCATCCTTAGGAGGCAACTTGAAGCTTAGATGGTGGATCACAGTAAGGTGAGTATTGCGAATCCTGACCAAAAAGAAAGAAGTGCCTATGGAATTTGGTAGTAACTGAATAAACTGGCAGATTAAAAGTATGGAAGTGTGTGGTGTGTGACCTTAAAGAAAAGAAGGCTGAGTAATAAATTTCTTATAAAACCTACCTACTAACTACATGGTGTTTCTGAAAGACAGGTAAATAAAATTAAAATTTTCGTTGCAGTCACCATATCTGCCAAAGACACAATTTTGAATCTTTTTCACAGGCATTTTTATTTATATTTTTCTCTACACATCTTGCCAAGGTCCTATACAGCCACTCTGGCAGCTGAGATTTGAGGTCAGAATTTCAGTCCAGTGCCTTACCCACAAGATTACCTTTATGCTTACACACTAGAGACATCCTTTAAAACGTTTGGTCTGTGTTTAAGATTGCAAACAGATTTGCTGTCTTTTACAGTAAACATTTTAAAGAGGGATGGCTTTTGGTTTGAGGTGACAGAGTATCTAGCACTCAACAGTTGCCCTTCAGAAGTGGAGTGTAAGGCTGCAATAATGCATTTAACATGGGCTTTCCCCCTTTTACCTAGCTTCAGCTACGGAGTTATATGCTGTAAAAGCCAAATAAAATAGCACTTCTATATTTTTGACCTGCTTTTGTCATTTGAGGTTCCTCAATATTTCAGTGCTCATGTCACTCAAAGACAATGCTGAAATGCAGTTTATAAAAGCAATCTTTTTTGAGGCTCTAAGTTCAGAACAGGTAATTTTGTAATTAAAGGCATAGATTTAAATCGCATCAGGGCGCCAGTCTTGACCTCTTAGTTTCAGCATCAAGCAGGTTTCAGTAAGACACTGTTTATATTCAGCAGCTTACTCTCAGCACGTACCTTAACATCAGTACCTCTGCACATTTTTGGTCTAAAGATAAACTAACCTTCATACTGCTCATTTATCACCTAAACACAACCCAATGTGTTTTATAGATCTTTCTCACTTCCATTCCCTTCTGACCTGTATAAAGAATATTTTTACCTTTTGTTTCACTGGACCAGTGGCATAGAGAACATCCCTGACTGCACATAGCAGAAGTGTTGGCAAGTGTATTTACAATGTTTTCTGAAACATGTGTCGCAAAATTGAATTTTGCAGACCTTGCAGCTGAAGACTTGCTGCTTTTTTTTCCAATAGGTTAATGGAATCTCCTGAGTATTTTTTAGAGTAAAAAACAATAGTCTATCACTAAACAGAGCAAGTGAAGAAGCAAATTAACACTGCAGGGTGTAGGTGTAGAAGTGCATGGTATGTGATCTTAAAGAAAAGAAAGCCAAATAAAACATTATTTATAAAACCTACCCACTAAATGCATAGTGACAGTTAAGTAAGTGACAGGTAATTAAAGCAATTTCTTGGTACTTAGTCTTGCAAGTACAGTTAAAAACCTGATTAAAGAATATGACTTCCCTCAAAATTAGTGGGAAGAATTGAAGCGTGCTGATATTCTTGATGGTCTGCACATCAGTGTGATGGGGTTGTAGTCAGGGACAGAGTTCTAGGCTCTGTGCATTGGATTCAGGCATTCTCTACATTAAAAAGCAGCTTGATGTAACCATTAGATTCACATTATATGTCTCAAGTTGAACGTATCATCACAACAAGAATAAAATAATGAAATTCAAACTTCTTGTCAACCTTCATATCCCTTTTTCAAAGCATATTGATTCTAGTGTTGTTCAGAGTAAGCCGCTATAATATAATTCAACAATAGCGTGTTTTTAATGATGGCTATTGTTTGAACAATATTATTTTCACTTCTGAAATTTGGCTCTTTTGTTTACTAAGTCCAGTAAAAGTTAATCTGCAATTTGAAAAATAATTAGCAGAAAACTTCTGGGTGGCATACAATTATGAAAAATTCTTTCAATGTTTCTCCTTTGTTTAGTTCAAGATAAGTATACTAAAATGTGACACTGATTTTCCTTAAATTATTCCAGACTTGTATAATCGTTTAGCTTAGAAAGTACCTTTTAGGTCATGTAGTCCAACCATAAGCCAAACACTGCCATGTCTATCACTAAACCATGTCCCTTGTGCAAGGTGGGGACTCAGCCAGTTCCCTGCACATCCTGGTCGAATTTTGAAAACCCTTTCAGTGAAGAATTTGTCCCTATTATCCAATTGGATAAGGGAGCATTTCAGAGATGTACTCCATCACTCCTATCATAAGGCAGAGAAACAAAAATCTTAAAGTCTCTGTAAAGCTGAATGCAATTAACTATCTGCTCATAATGATAAACAATATTCCTGGGTGTTTTTATTATATAGCATTAGAAGTAATGTTCAGAAAACAGCCTGTTACAGCAGACAGACTAACTGCTTATTGAGATATTGAAAACAATATCTGGGATTTTTAAGATAGCTCTAGATTATTATAGATGCAGTTAGCTGTCTGTTAGACACTGAGGCTTGGCAAGTGTTAGAGTAACATAAACATGTTACATGTGTTACATGTTAGAGTAAACTAACTAAATTAAACAGTTGTCTATATGAGGTTTATATGAAAAGTGAGCCAATTTAGCTTGACTTACTTTCTGGCTCTCAAGAAACAAATGTATTAACTAAATTGTTAGAGCAGGAAAAGGATAGGGCATAGCTACAAGGCTGTAGTGAGTAATGTTGGAGGGCAGAGAGAGGAAATTCTTAGTTCATACAAATTTTGGCACTGCCTCTGGTTTAATATTTATCTGCTCTGGTTATATGCTTTCCATGAAGTCCTCTGATCCATGGTCAAGCAAGTTAAGGACTTACGGCTGTCAGTGAAAATGAGTAAGGTCACTGATGGTTGAAAATTCTCTGACCTATTGTTCACTGACTACATGAATAGGAAATGTGCAAGGACTGGCTTGCAAAATGTGAAAAAGAAGCGGGGGACACATATGCAACTGAATGTCACTTACAAAAGAGGCAAATGCCATTTCAGAAAGTTATTAAAAGCATGTCTCTCATTACAGTTAAGATGTGTTTATTTTGTGCTACCTTATACCGTGAGCACTTTTAGGGGAGGGGACACTTTTGCTGAAAGACACAGAAATTGGAGATAACTTGTCATAAGTAATACAGATGATAAGCAGTTTAGAAAACATGACTTCCAAAGCAGGTATGAAAGAATTTCATTTGTTTAGTCTGGCAAAGAGAAAAATGAAGACGGGCTATGATAACAAGCTTCAAATGCATAAAAGGTTATTGCAAAGAGGATGGTGATCAAGTGTTTTCATCTCTGTAATAGACAGAATGTGAACTAGTTAGATTAATTGGTAGAAAGGACCATCTATATTGGATTTTAAGAAAAACTTTCACATCAAAAGGCCAGTTCAACACACAAGCAAGCTACTTGAAAAAGCAGCAGAATTTCCATAAGTAGATATGTTAAACTGTTGGATGAACTTCTGTCAGACATTAGGTATAGATTATACCTTGGACAAAATTTCTGGAATAGAAAATTATCAGGTTTATATCTTCAGCTTGCTGATAAAATAACAGTGGTAGTAATAAGTACTAGGCAAATAGAAGATTAACTGTAAATTTCCAAAGAGATTCAGTAATTAATTGTTTGTTTGTTTTACTGGATATTGCCTAATTTCATGTGTGACTCATTAGTAAGGGATTCATAAGAAACAAAACTAGCATAAATTTTCTTGTTTGCTATGTTTCTGCAGCAAACAATTGTCTTAATGGTTAGATGAATAATTTTAAATTCATTTGTTTAAATTAAATTAAATAGAAATAAAATAGATTAAATAGAAAGGAGGATGTGAACTAATATTTAATAAATTAGGCATATTGATGCTAGGTTTTTTTTTTTCTTATTCCTTTGGACTCTTTGGGAACTATCTACAGAGAGTATATTCAAAATTATTGATTTAAATATTATCCCTAAAAAAAGCATACACAATTGCAATTATCATCTGAAAGACATGTGGGACAACTCCGTGGTATATAAACCAGCCAGTATTATACAATTTCTGCAACAAGATTTGTGAACCAGAGAATGAAATTATTGTAATAGCTAATAGACCTCAAAGGAAATTTAGACCTTATGAAGTAAATTAGATTTTCTTTAATAAGATAACAAGTTTGACAGATAAAAGTAATGTGTAGATATACTACATTTAATAAACTTTCCATTAGTCATTGTATCTTATTTCAGTTAAAAAAAAAATCCAAATTATGAAACAGCAGTAAAACACATTGGCAAAAAGTAGTATTCAGAAAAAAAAAAACAAAAAAAACAACTGAACATACAGGAGTTCCATATTAGGCCTGATGTTATTTAGGGTTTTAATCACTGCCCTGGACCCAAATATCAGTTTCTTACTTATCTTTACAAACTGACTTCATGAAAAACATTCTGTGGAAAAAGCTGAATTAATGTCATGCTCTGATTATAAGTAGGGGTAAAAAAACAGACATTTTTTATTTTTGTCTTTCTGGTAGGATACTGTAGACGCTAGAGATGCTGTCAGAAGAAAAAAAATAAGAACGAAAGTGAGAATTAAGAGAATTAAACTTTATCAGAAGAGGAATCACATGCCTTAGGAGCTGAAAGAATTTTTACTCTTTAGAAACATAAGAAGTGACTTGATTTTGGTCCTTCACAGAGTAAAACACTAGCTATCTCTGCCTTTTAGCTACAGCGAAAAAAAAAAAGCTGAAGCCAAGATTTGCAATAAACCAGAAAAACACAATTTCAACAAAGCATGTGACTGGGACAAAACTGGACTTTGTCTCTCTTTAAATACTCTTGTCAAGATAAGATCATTTTCAAGTGGATATACTTCAGTCAAGCACAAATTAGGCCATAGTCTCTTACAATCTAGTTGAGAAAATACAGCCATGATAGAGAAATTTGTAAAGACAAAGCAATATTCCATTCTAGTTTCATGTTTTATGGATGTGTGAAGAAAGATAAGAAGATCTTGTTTGCAAGTGTAATTACTGAAAAGTTCTATACCTGAATATGTATAAAAAACTATTGTTCAAATTCTCATGATCAAAGGCATGACACTTGTAGTAGTGTGGAAGCAGTGGCTCATTCAAGCAATGGAAGGAGCATGAAGTGTGTCCAAGGGAGTGATGATCGCTGCAGAGAGTAAGTTAAAATACAGATGATTGCACAAGACCAGGTCTGCCAGCCCACTGTGCAGCCAGCTTCTTGTATTTTCTGCTTCAACTCTTCTCTTTTGTCTTGACTTCACTCCTTGTTTCTGATTTTTATGCTTCTTTTGCTGCTATTGGTCTTTCTAGGAAGCAATATTTAGAGCAGATCGAGGGCCTTACCTGAACACGTCATACAAAACACTGACTACATCAGATCTATTTGGTCTCATTAATTTGCATTTGCAAATTAATTAACCTCATTAATTACTTCCACTATTGGTTAAAGCTGCTGTTCTTCCAAAAACTGAAGTCTGATGTTGCGCGGCAACAGCTGCCAAAGTGAAGTACCCCTTCCCTCAGAAAGTCTGAACGTGGATTTTCTAACCACGTTCAGTGGCAGAGCTCTTGTTCAAGTTGCATGCTAAACTGTCTGATTGCTCCCTGTAGGAGCTCCCGGGTTGTGGTGATAGGTTCTGCCACGTGCCCAGGTAAGCTCAGATTGCTGCAGAGACCCAGTGCTGTGACTTTGCACAGTACTGGCTTGTGCATTTGCAGGGCAGAGTAAGAGTGAGAGTGTGTCTTGTTCAGTTCTACCTAGGTGGCAGGAAATCTGTTGTGGATTTCATGCTCAATAAAAAAAAGACAGGAAATGGCACAAGATTTCTATGTATTGCAATAGTACTCCCAGCAGTTCTCTGTTTAATTAGGGCCATCCTTGTTACATGGTGCTTGTTTAAAATGTAATCTGGCTCAAGTTAAGAAAATTCTCCTTATTTACATAAAACACAATAATGTTACCAGGAAAATGTTTACAATGTGGACAATCTGTGAGGGCTTGAAACAAACAAAATCACATTTGATGTAATATTTAGATGCCAATAGCAGCTTACTTCTAGGATTGATTTTGAAGAAAATTTCAACTTCTCCCTAAGGCTCAGACATTACTCAAAACTTAAATTGAAACTCTGCTGTGAGATTCTGCATGTTAATTTAACTCATTCTTCCCAATACTCCTCCCTTCCTGTTGTGTTCCTCATCTAGTCAGATTTAAATTTTTATGTTGCTTTCCTGATATGATGCATGTCCTGGCCTAGCTGTTTTTTTGCAGTGATCTTCTATTCATCAAACTCTATATATCATCTTGCTGCACTCAGGGCATACCTTCTAAGTTAAGAAACACTACTCTACAATGTTGTTACAATCCCTTTTATTCTCATATATTATAGTTCTGGGTAAAAATTTGCTTCAATAAGAAGTAACTTGAGGTAAAATATTTTCAACCAAAGTTTTGTGTGTCTCTAGATGCATCCACTCCCCCCTTTCTGCAACTCTTTGTTGACATAGGTGGTCTTGCCACTTCTCAACAACACTGAGCATTTATGTTGGTCATTATAGTGCATTGCCAACGTTCATGTTATGCTTCTCTGGAATACATGTAGTATTTCCTTCCAAAGCACAATAGACAATTATTATGTTTTTCTCACTAAATTTGTTTACTAAATGAAAACAATGAAGTCTTGTTTGGATACTGTATTCCAAATGGGTAAATATCAATTTACTTCTAATTCTTTCCTTAACCTTTTGAGTAAAAAGTGCAGTGTTCTGAAATACCATCATGTTGACATACTTCAAGGATTATGGCCTATTGTTATTTGGCTCAGATGCCAGCTGCACTGAGTCCCTTTATTATGAGTATTAAGAACACAGCTGCTCAAATCTTTCTTCTTCACAGGGCTTGGCACTCAATATTTGTCTTTCTATCTTCGCCCACCCATAAAGAAGAAGATTCCACCAAGACTTACAGGTTTTGAGATATTAGCTGTGATTGTTGCTTCTGCCTCAGTATGTTTGCAGGAGTTTTGTTCATGTTCCTTCCTTTGGACTGAAGAAAATAAAATCCAATCCTCTGAATGGAAACCTGTATAATCTTTGTTTTTTTAGTAAATCACTCCTTGAATTCTATCTCTTCAGTAAAAAAAACCCTAAAATCCTTAAGATGCATCTTAGAAGTATGCATAATAATACTTCAATGATGACACTCATTTATTTATTGTTCACTGTCGTATTCCACCATATCAAAACAGAGATGGATCATTATTGTGTATTAACTTTTGGGTTTTGGCATCGAAAACAATGGAGTTTTGAAAACAGGAGTAGCTGTAGCTAACATCTGTACTTTCACTATGAACAGCAAACTGCTAGATGTCAAATATACAGAGAAATTATAAGATGTGCTTTAATGGTTTTGAGGTCCGAGACTTTGTCGGATGGAATTGTAAGACTTATGGAGTTTAGAGCTGGAGATTATCTTTGAAGGTTGCTGATTAAGCAAACTTCCTACCTGAGTTGTAGAAGCAATAGCAGGGAATAACATGGTTGCTTCTCCAGAGCTAAAGAAAGGAAAACAATAGAATGAGATTAGCAGGAAACTGCCAATGGTGCAAGCCTCTGTGCTTGTGTGTGTTATTTATAGCTGTTGGGTGTAAATACTATTACATGTTATATACATAAACATAGAACTAATTTAAGAATATGACATTTAGAAAGTGCAGCATACTATATATTTCATGATATATCCATATCTGTTAGTGTTACAATTAACTGGAAGAATAATTTTTTGCTCTTCTTCCTGTATTTTAATTATGGTGAATCTTTGCCATGCTTGCAGAGTCCAAGTAGTAACAAAATAGTCATGAACATTGTGTATTTTCCCTTTTTCACTGTGTATATTAAAATTGTGATACAGACTGCCAAAAGAAGAAATTATAAGTGGCTGAGCTATCCCCAGTATTAATAGAGGGCTCTATGTATGAAGGGTCAGTCTGCTATTTGATCAATTACCACACTTTGTTTAAAATTAACAGAAGGAGAAAAACATGAAATAAACACTACAAATTATTAAGTTGCAATCAGATCAAAAATTACATTAAATATGAAAAATTTTTGGAAGAAATTCCTCATTGTGAGTGTGGTGAGGCACAAACAGTTTACCTAGAGAAGTTGTGGATGACCCATTTCTGGAAGTGATGAGGCCAAGCTGAACAGGGCATTGAGCAATCTGGTTTAGTGGGAGGTATTCACTTTCATTTCTCATTACAGGGAGGATGGGAACTAGCTGATCTTTAAGATCCCTTCCAACTCAAACCATTTTATGATTCTGTGATTCTATTTACAGGTTAATTTATAGTGGTGTTAGTTAAAGCTGAAATAAGTCAATTTTCTTGAATACTATCCATAAGTCAATTCAGACTAGGAGGACATGCATTTTGAGGAGTGTGTTAATGAATGATTTTATTAATTGTGATACCATTCTCGCAAGAACCACTGAAAAATATAGTAATTATCTACGAAAATCATCTTTTGCTTTTCATGCAAGTCACAGAGTGCTGGAAGGAGGTGGGTACTGACCTTTTAATTTTGTAGCTGCTTGTGTCAATATTTCCCCCTGCAATCAATGGAAGCTTGAGTCAGACCCAGATTGCATCTCTCTACAAAGTAAGATGGGACCAAAAATCTTGCCGACGTTTCCCGTAAGTGTATGCTCTGTCGAAAAAAACTTGTTCTTTGGCTGCTTTTAGTCACTCTGATTTCTTCTTAGAAAGATTTTAAATACTGATGATTCTCTCCTGTTGCAACACACTTGCATGAAGTAATTGGGTAACTGTATGGCTCTGGATAATTTTAAGAGGACCTCTACATGTTACTGGCTTGAGTTTGAACTTGTTGGTAGCAACTGAAAGTTATGCCTGCAGCTAATTTTCTTGTGTTTTATATAGATTCAGTAGATGTTTAATTGGATCATACAAAATATTGCTATAAATTACTTTGGAAGAGGTCTGCTTCATGCTTGTGTCTATGGCAGAATCAGCAATGTAAACCATTCCTGATAGCTCTTACATGCCTAAAACTCAGTGAGTTGTACAGTTATCCAAATCAGCTTACTTCAGAGCTCTTAGTATTAAGGAGGTTTTTCCAAATAACTTAACTTGAATTTCCCTTAATTCAGTTTCATAATTTTATTCTTAAATTACCTGTGGTTAAAATAGAGATATTTTACTTATCAACCTACCAAAACTACCAGCTCAACTTGTATCAAAAATGAATGCAACCAGCTATGACTGACTTCATATTTGGAGAAGTAATTTAATCTAATGTTGTTTCTTCAGTAGTTTTGAGGTTCTACTTCAAAATCAGAAGATGCTCTATGTGCACAGTGATATGGAAATGCTATTGTATGATGATCATAAGATTTGTGATTTTTGAGATGACCTTATTCTTTAGGATTATACATTTCTTTCTAATATCTTATCTAAACTTATCCTCCTTCAACTTAATTCAACTTTTCACAATTCCCCGTTGTGAAAAATTTCTCTCCAGCCTTTTTGCAAGCCCCTTTCAGGGACTGGAAGGCAGCAATGAGGTCTCCCTGGAGCTTCCTTTTCTCCAGGCTGAACAACACCAGCTCTCTCATCCTGTCACCACAGAAGATGAATTTCATCTTTGTGGTCAGTTTCGTGGCTATCCTCTGGATTTGTTCCGACACAACCACATATTTCTTGTGCTGTATACTCCAGATCTGGACAGAGTACTCCAGGTGGGGTCCCATGAGATTAATGTAAATGGGGAGAATCACTGCCCTTGAACTGCTGGTTAGGCTTTATGAAACCCAAGATGTGGCTGGCTTTCTGGGTTGCAAGCAGGTGTCCTGTCATGTTAAGCTTTTTGACCACAAACATGCCCAAGTATTTTTCTCCTGGACAAGTCTTGATACATCCTCTGCCCTGTCTGTACTTGTGCTTGGAATTGCCCTGGCCCATGTGAAGGACCTTGCACTTGGCCCTGCTGAACTCCCTGAGCTTTGCTTGCTCCCACCTCTTGAGCCTGTCCAGGTCCCTGCGGATGCCATCCCTTCCCTCCCCTGTGCCCACTGCCCCACCCAGCTCAGTGTCATCAGCAAAGTGCTGAGACTGCCCTCGGTCCCACTGTCCACGTCACTGACAAAGGTGTTAAAATGTGGTGGTCCTGATACGGACAACTACTCTCCACAACACTATTAGTGCAGCCATGCCACAATTTCTTATTTTTTTTTATGCTGAGGAGGCCATCTCTCAAATCCATGTCTCATCAGTTTACAGACAAAAAATTTTCTTCTAAAATGTTTTGTCTCCAACAGTGAACACAGAATTATGGCCAGAGGAATTAGCAGAAAAATTGAGAAATTTTGTAGTATTTCCTTAAAGTACTCTTCCAAAGTCCAGCACTAAGAAGATCAAGTGCTTCTTGGGTCAAAACTGTGTGTCTAGTATTAAACACCATCAGTGGACAATCTCGTTTAACTGTCTGAATGTTACTGACATTCTTTATAACAAAATAGATGACAAGTTTGAAGAAAATCTAATACAAGTAAGTTTTAAAACTAAGCATAATGCCTGTCACATTAGTGCTGAGGACTAGTCTGCGGTTATATCCAGTTGTGCATGTCACAGGCTGGTTTTCAGCAGTGGCTGTGTTTGCAAGGTTCTACCTGAGGGTTTTAATTGGATTTTCTTCACAAATGAATTTTCATTTTTAGTTGGTATAGGTAGGATGTGCTGCTAGAAACCTCAGGCTGTATTGCATTTTATCTGCAATGAGGAAAAACTGTGTCAGGCCTCTGACAAAACTCCAAGGAAAATGTTAAATGTTACAGAGTGGAGAGGAAGAAACAAAAGATTGCTGCAGTGACTTAAACTCAATCGCTGTCACTTTCTGACTGTCAGTGGAATTGGCTTCACATTCTACACCTGTACATGTAATCAGATTCAAGTTTGTTATGACTTTGATGTGAAGAATGGTTGAGACACTACACCAGTAAGGGGAGCAAAGGGCCATCCAGAGCTTCTGTATAAATGACTTCCTCAATCTTGAGGGCCAGGCATTCATCTTCAACTCAGTAGTGGCTTTCAGTGTGAACATATACATATGCTGAACCTTGCTGCAGGATTTTGTATTAAAGAGCTTTAACAGTTCTGACACTGTACCTTCCTACTGCATCTCCGAATTACCATAGAAATGTAATAATTATGGCTATCAGCAAGACTTTTCTCTCTCACTATATCGTTCACTTAATAACATTTAAGAAGCAATCAGTTAAATAAATAAATGGATTAAATCTTATCTGTCTCTGTCAGGCAAAGGATACAGTACTCATTTAACATGATAAACAGAGCCATATCTCTTCTTCCAAAGCTGGAATCTTATAGCTTGAGTTATATTTAAGTGAGCACAAACTGCATGCTAAATCAGTAGCACTCAGTAAGTTGAATTGCCTGACCATAAGGAAGAGAAAGAGACTGATCTTTTTTTTTGACAAGATTGCTGATATCTCTATCCTATTTCATCACTGAAGCAAGATTCAGTCAGACCAGGAGAGGTCATGTATTGGCTACTAATTAATAGGAGCAATGAAGATTGTAGTAGTAGTAGTAGTAATAGTAGTAATAGTAGTAATAAAAATAACAACAGCAGCAATAGTAGTACTAATGGCATAATATCCTTTCCTCGAGTGCACCATGGAAAAGGAAGGAAAGTGGCAAATATGTTTTCATTTGCAACATATCTTGTGCATAGTTGTTGTTAAAGTTACCAAGTTATCCTCAACATATACTTATCTTTTGTGCCTAATTAGTACATTTACTGGTAAGTGTTTGTGCAGTTTCAGGGGAGACAAGGGTTATCATAACACTACAGGATCACAGGCTCTCTGTGTCATGTCCTACATGGAACCAGAAATTAGAGTGGTCTGTTTGTGATTTTGATGACAACATGCTGCAGATGTCAGTACTGTAATTTCCCTCAGTGAACTATTTAGGAATCTTGCTGTTACATGTAAAAGAAGCAAAAAACATAGGAAATTTCCACAACTGGACAAGAAATATACTGCACATAGCAGTACAAGAGTGATGCACATTTTTGAAAACATGTGAACATGAGAAACTTCAAGAGTATTTCTAATGCAGGAAAATATAAAAATTATCTGGGCATCATGTAAGCAGTGGGAAAAATATATCAATTTTTCATTACACTCACTGAATCACCCAGCAATATGCACTCAGAGCCCACAAAACCAACAGAACTGGGCTGTAGCCAGGGCAGTGTGGCCAGCAGGTTGAGGGAATGGATTCTGCCCCTCTGCTCTGCTCCTGAGGTGCTCTGAGGTTGAAACCTCACCTGGAGCACTGTGTCCAGCTGTAGGGATCCCAACATAAGAAGGACATGGAATTGTTGGGGCAAGTCCAGAGGCAGCCACAAAGCTGATAAGAGGACTGGACCACCTCCCCTACAAACACAGGCTGAGAGAGTTGGGGCTGTTCAGCTTGGAGAAGAGAAGGTTGTGTGGAGACCTCATGGCAACCTGCCAACATCTGAAGGGGAAATACAGGGAAGCTGGAGCGGGACTCTTTGACATGAGCTACAGTGATAGGTCAAGGAACAATGGGTACAAACTGAAAGATGGTAAATTTAGGTTAGGTGTATGGAAGAAATTCTTTACCATGAGTGTGGTGGAACAAGTTGCCCAGGGAGGCTGTGGACTGCCCCAATAGTGGAAGAGTTCAAAGCCAGACTGGGTAAAGCCTTGAGCAGCTTGGTCTAGTGGGATGTGTCCCTGCCCATGGCAGAGGTGCTTGGGACTAGATGATCTTTACAGTCCATTCCAATCCTTAACATTCTATGATTCTATTCTGCATTAATGAAATAGCATACAGTGACATGACTAAAGGTCCTGGTGAGGAATTTCAGGAGTGGAAATTATTTTCATTTGTACTGCAGTAACTCAGAAATCACTACTCCCTTATCAATTACTTGAGGTTTAGTCATGGTTTGTTTATTTTGCCTTTCACAGGAGCATGTTTTTATAAACTGTTGCAGTACACAAAGGACACAAAACTTTTGTTTTCTGGGATTAAGAAGTGAAAATACATAAATTAGGTATGACATGCACTATGCTTCATCTAAAAAAATCCTAAACTTATTCCAAGAAATCTTCCATATGGTTAAACGTGGGATTCAAAAAGTTTGGGAGGTAAGGGTAAATATGAATCATAATTTATAGGTTGAAAGCCAATTAATTTTTCATATTGTATTTTTTGCTAACAATGCCATGGGAAACAACTTTGCTTCTGTTACTTGAAGTTGCATTGGAATTGTTTCAGTCAAGGATCTTTTTCTGAAAAATACCATCAGTATCCAGACATTGACTAGCTGGAGCAGAAAGTGTTTGTTGCATGTTACACTTTTCTTTCTCCAATTTATTAGGAAATTAGGAAGATGAATTTGGACCCACAGTCTAACTTAATACTTGATACTTCAAAAGAAGGGTTGTTTTCATACATTAGTTTCAAGATCACTCCTTGAAACAGTTATTGTTTGTCTGAATAGAGACAGCCAGTTACAGGAGGGGCATGAACTACAAAGTTGTGCTCCGACTTCTAAAGCTTGCCAACCTTTGGTGAGCTTCATAAACTGAAATGTCTTGAATAAAGTCTTATAAAAAATGTCACTGTTTTTCCAAAATTATTAGTATATGCTCTTTTTCCTAAACCTCCTCTATCATTCATCAATCATACTTCCTCTAAATCCATTGCTTTTTTCCACTGTATAGGACTAGGTGGATTCAAGTACAGGAAAAATCTGGAGCATTTGGTTGTTATTAGTGTGGAAATAATGGTCTCACACATACAAAATATTAAAAATACTGAGAAATGTTAAAATTATTTTTGTTTGGGGAATATGCACCACAAAATCACAGCCCGCAATACAACAGATCTTTTCTTTTTTATTTTTATTGTGCAGTACAATTTTAGGTTAATAAAACAAACAAAGACAATACTTTTATTCTCTAATCCCCACTTTTTATTATTTTTATTTAAATATAACATACTATACATTGTTGCTCAGTGATTTTGGTATCCCTTTTATTTTCTAAACCCCTCCCCCTGTTTTCCTTTTACTCAGGAGACTGTTATGCTCAGGGTGACAGAAAACAGAGCTTATGGTTGAGGACCTGGGATACTCTAATATCTGCAGTTTGCTCCCACTATAGTGGGTGTTACAGTATACCAAACACACAGGAATCATTGATTCCTTCAAGGGTTTTTATTTTGGTTAACTTTCAGAAACCACTCTTCATGTCACAAATGGCTCCTGGCTCACTTTGGAAAAGTGATATTTCCTGATCTTGTCATTTGAGCAGCATGGTGTTTTGAGTACTATGATAATATTTATGCATAATCCTCCCCTGACCAAGTCATCTAGGTAAGTCTGTAAGAAGAGAATTTCATTTGTACCCTAAATGTTCCTTAAGTCGTCATTCAATACTGCATTCATCCAACTCATACTGAAGGTTCAGTATGGGTGGTCCATTATGTCTTGTCAGTTTTAATTAGTGATCACAAATTTAAACAATAGAGACTCGCTTTTATCATGGTAGTTAAATTTTGCTGTGAGCTGCAATTACATTTAAAATCTGAAATTCTTATTTCTCTTTCTAGAAAAATGTCATTTGTGAAGAAGACAACTGGAGATAAAGTACCATGAAATACAACATCAGCTATCAACTAAAAATATGTTGTCTCTCAATGAATTCCTAGTTTTGAAACAGCTGACTTTATTTAAGGACAGGAAATATAATCTGACCATTTTGTATTTTATGGGAAAGCTTTTTTTTTTTTTTTTTTTGTTTTTTTTTTTTTTTTTTTTAAAGAGCTAATACTTAAATAACAGATTAAGATTGAAGTGCTGGTTAAACATTGACTTAAATAAGTTATAGAAGATTCCAACAACACCAGCCTTTATAGAGGTTAAACATTCTCAAAAAGACACATTAAGCAAGGCTCTCCTTTGTACCAAAATACAGTCTCCAAACAATAAAAATAAAACCAACTTTTTCACAACGAGAAATATTGAAGATAAACTGCAGCATCAATATAATCTTATAGTTATCAGTTAAAGTATTTAAAACAAAATAATATTATACTACTTTTGTTTCTTACTAAAGACACTGCAAAGGCTTATTTATTTATTTAGTGGAATACAATGTGAAGACAGTGGTACAAATTGTTTGATGCACTGTTTTCTATTTCTCTGCTCTAACAAAATGAATCTCAATATGGTTACACTGGTGAGCTATCCAGAGCTCTCTAAAATTACTGAGTAAAGCAAAATATAAAACAAACCTTATGTACCTTTAATTGAACAGACTTCATATTATGCTCAACTTTGTTATACTGCAGTTGCTCAAGTTAAGCCACGGGACGAGTAACACTTCATAAAAATGTGCTGGATATTATGTATTTTGAGCCTTCATTTACTGTGATAGTTATGAAAGGCATGCCAAAGCTGGAAACCAGCACAGCTTTTCAGTTTGCTCTCGTATATAGTATACACGTGAGTAATAATCTCTGAAAAACGCATGAGCAGGATTTTGGATCACATGAGGATGATTTTGGTCTTGCCCTTAGCTACATACCACTCCCACTCTACGCCTGTGGTTCTTCAAGTTGTTACCAAAGGCAAATAGGTTGAATAAGAGCATCAACTGAATAAGGTGTGCAGGACCGTGTTGCCTTCTTGCTTACCTTTCAGCAGCCAAATGTTACACTTAGGAATTAAACACTACTGTTTTATTTTAACGCTTGCAGTCTCAGTGATTTTAACAGGGCTGACCACATCAGGGCTCCAGCCCAATGTGTGCTGCAGAGTATCACACTGATAGCAGTGTGTTAGATCCTAGCTCCAAGCTGAAATCAAAGTCAGGTGAACATACACACAGATGCATTGACACCCAAGTACAGATGTGGCTCCTTCTCTCAATTTCAAAATAGCAGAAAGACCCTTTGAACAAAGTATTTCTTGAAGGTTTTTCTTGAGTGCTGATAAGTACAAAAATTTCTCCAATACAAAGACACTCAATACCATAAATCCAAGCACTGCTTGTTTGGTCTTATGCTTAAGTGCAAGACAGTTTAGGAAAAAATGGAGTATACACTCTAAATTCTGCCTTTAAAGCCTTGTCTAATTCTCTGAGTACTTCTGAGGTTCTGACATTTTAATCTATCAACCTCTCTGTGAAGTACTAAGAAATAGGGAAAATAAGAAAGAAGCAAATGAGGAAACATTTAAAATAAAAAAGATATTTAACATCCTATTAAATAAATAACTTAGAGAGAAATAAAGAGAAATGAATTTAGGACATAAAAGCAAACCATACTATTCATTTTGTTAGAACAGTTATACACTACTTTGCTTATCCTATCCATTTGTCCACAAGGCTTCTCCAGAAATGTCATTATTTGTGCATATGACCCAAGTGCTTCCAGTAAATGCTTGTGTGTCTAACTTTTCATTGAATCATTAGGCTTGAATGAGCAATTAAGGACTTTGATAAGAGTTAGTATTCCATAAATAGCATTCCCCATGAAGATCACGCAACAGATTGTCTTATGTCCATCAAGGTCTGTTGCAGTGATTAAAAAAAAAAAGTTCACACTGGCAATAAATTCCATCCCCTTTGATCCAGCTTCATTTTGATTATAAGATATTACAACAAACTAAATAAAGGTATTTCATGTGCCAGCAATAAGTACAAAACTTTCAAAGGCTTCCCCTGCTCTCATGTCAAACATGCAGATGTCTGTGCTACTTCTCCGCATCTACCTTTTAAGAGTATATTCTTGACATAACAGCCTTTGGTTCAACTGCATCAAAAAAAGTTTGTTCATCTACGACATGACTACCATAGGAAGAAAGTGAGCTGAAGTGTTTTTCCTTCTTGTTTTCTGTCCTCTCTTTGTGGTTCCCCTCCCATTCAGGGCCACAAACATTTGCCTTCCATTGTGCTTCCAATTTAAGGACGCGTATGTGTTATATCCATTTTCTTCTATTCTTTCCTTCAATTTGCAATCGCTATTAAACTCCTTCTGTTAAAAGAAGAAAAAACCCACAGATTCAGAACAAACACAATATTTCAGCATACTGAAGTCAAATACTTTTAAAAAATGTTTCAAAAAATTGTAGTCTTTCATATGTGACACTCTTTTAGGATTCCAGTGTGCTTAAATAAAAGTTTCACTGTGTTCACAGCATATAAAGCATCATAGGTTAGACTGGAAAAAGTGAAATTAAAAAAAGATATAATTAATAAATTAATGCGTAGATATAGCAGTTAAATTATATAATTCATTAAGAACTGAACATCAGCTTCTCTGTGTTGGAATATGGCAAGAATATGAAATCAAGTTCTCAGTCATAAACTCAAAAGCATAAGGAAGCAAACTTGGAATCATAAATCACATTTCATTTCTAACAAATATAACTTAAATATCTTGAATGAGATTATTGATACCATACATTAAACAAATATTGATGGAATAGGACTATTTTTTATTTAAAGTAAGAATCTTTAGACCACACTGGTAAAGAAAAAGGGGTTTTTATGAATAGGTGCAAATAATTGTTATGCTGCTATCACAATTGATGTGAGGCCTGTTCACTTGGCTGACCTGAAAAGATGCTTAGCCTAAAAAGGAATAATGTATGATCCCATATCTTATTGACTAAACAAGGTTGGAAGTAATTTTATGTATGGGACCAGGGATTAAGATTTTCTATTTTTAATGGAGAATCAGTTGTCAGGCTGTTAGAATGAGTCAAAAATACAAGCCTGTGGAATCATGTAGGGGAGCCTACTTGTTTTTTATACTATTAAATGTAATTTTATGTAGATGAACTTTTCTATATAGCAGCCAAGAATAGTTCTTTTCATGAACAAATAATTTGTATACATTAAGGCATCCAATTTTCACAAACTGCTTATATTGCATTTAGAAGACTTCTTAAAGTGGGGTATTTGAAACATAATTAGATTAAAATGAAAAATCAGAATTTTGTTGTTCCTGCATTTCAGAAAATAAGATGCTGTTGCACAGCGCAGGAAGAAGCAGGTTGGAATCTCAGAGTATGACATATTAACTGCATGCACTATTTTTAATGTGACTGTGAACAAGACAAGAAATAAGTCTTTCTTGAATAATAAAGCAAGTTTCATGTTAATGAAATCAAGTTAAATATATTTTCCATATCTATTAATTTAAATTAGAATTTTTAAACTAGTTAATGTTAAGGATTTTGATTCAGTGAGAATCTTATGTGAACAGTTTATGTTTCCCTTAGTTGCTTCAAGAACCATTGAAGACCTGCTTGATGGAATTGTATGCAGTCAAATTAAATTTGACTCCCAAAGTGCTCCTTAATTTCAGGATTAGTAGTTATTTGAACAATGATCAGTGGGGAAGACACTACCAAGGCAAGACTCTTTACAAGACCACTATTGGCACTGCCTTCACCACAAAGTCACCATACAGATAATTTACCAGTTATTTTCTGTAATATGTCACCTCTGGCATCAAGGTATTAAAAAGGGAGGTGCTCATCAATCACAGTTCTAAACCACAGTTAATTCTCCTGTCTTAAAGAAGCTAGTTTTGCTAAAGAAACCTAAGAGTGAGTCTTTTCCCCCTCATTTTAACCAAAATTGGTCAAATGGAAAAGTATTTGATTAATGTAGAAAGAGCTTTGCTTGTTTTCCTAGATGCAGAATTGTACTCAAATCCAACTTGTGCTTCTATTCTTAGATAACAGAACAGATGATTTTTTGATGTGCTTAAGAAGTCTTACTGGCAGGGGTCTGAGTGCTACGCAGGACTGCTTTGCTCATTTCAAACAAATTTCAGCATAAGTCTGCACCAATGTCTATTGTGCATGTGCTCAAGGGTGTTTTTACAATTTTTATTGGTTCTGTTTTTGGTATTCGTATCCATCTGCAAGCTGCCACACTATAGTAATATGAGGCTAACTGCAAGTTCTGGGATTACGGGAAAAATAGTAACAGAAGCATTCTTGAAATTGCTAAAGTATTATGGAATAGCTTCTGATAAATCACTATGTTGTGATTTTATGATGTGAATATTGAAACATTATCTCAGCTGGAATTAAAAAAAAAGGCTTCCCACATTCGTATCTTCCTGTCAACACTACTTCTAATACACTATGAATTACCGAATCTGATGGCAGCAATTTCCATCTATGGTACATGAAAGCTGCTTCAGTGTCTTTTGTAAATATACAGTGTTGGGATAGACTCTAAAGAGACTCTCACCACACCAGGCAAGGCTGACAACTGGGGTAAGAGAGTCTCTCTTGGGCTTTGGGATGGACCATCACAAATGACTGAAGTGCACAACTGAGATGTGTGAACTGAAGGTGGTGATTTATGCTAAAGCCTTCACCTACATATAGAAGGATACCCATGATCCATGACTGTACTGAGTAACTCAGTACACAGTTTTCTCTCTCAATAAGCACTGATCATCCTGTATTTCTGACCATTATAAATCTAGAAATTAAATCTACATTTACAGGAACATAAGAAAAATGTCTTTGTTCTTGTCTCTCCTTTGACACTGTCACAGAGTTTAGAGAACCAGAAGTATGTTGTTGAACCAGTGACTAGCCACAGTGCAGGTGGGGGAGGACAGTTTATATAGTTTGTATGAACCAAACACACTGTAGAAATGTTTCCTTAAGAAAGAAGGTCCAATGACTAGAGGCCCCTCGAGTCTCACTTAAGATTACCATTACTTCATTGCTTTCAGCAGAAATAGGAGGACTAGCTACATTGCTCAACCATAAACTCAGTCCCTATATGTGACATCCTTTCTGTAAAGCATATGGATGATCTGAACATTAAGCAACCTGCAGAATGGCTCATAACCTTTCCAGGAACTGGAACAACATTGCAAAACTTCAAGCCAAACCAGATGTAACACCAGAACAATCTGGTGTTTGTGTAATCATGGGGATGTGTGAGGATATATTTGAGTTTAGTTGTTAGATTTATAGATCGTATTGCTTTCTATTAAAAAATATTTGGATAGTTTCTGAGTTTCCTTGTGTTGGTTTGTTTTTGTTTGGTTGATTACTTTTGGGTTTTGGTGTTTGGATTTTTTTTCCCCTGCAAGTATTGGTAACCCCAAACTTACACTAATACAAATTAAGTATATATGGACAACTTTCAAGTGTTAACCTGAATTCTGCTCAGATAAATCTTAGCTGCTGATATTTCAGTTCATGTCTCTCTGTAGTGTCCATAATCTTAATCATTAGTCAGTATAGTCAATTTAAAGCTACTCTAGGAATCTTCTTCAAAGTTTTAATTTAATGATTTGGTCATCATCCATCAGCTCAAGTTTCCATGATTTCAGGAACCTTTATTCCTTCCTCCCCCACCCTCAAATTTCTGATAAGTCTGATTGCACTGTAGGAAAAAACAGGGAAAAAAAGCCTTAAATATTACATTTTGTGAGACCCTTACTACTGAACACTCCTTAATAAGCAGTGTGACTGAGGCAGTAAGCATGATAAATCCCAGCAGCTATGTTGGTATGACATGAGCTTAGCAAACAGCAGGAAGCTTGTGGAGAGGGGTGAGTCTGGTTTATCAGAGGATGAAATTTTGATGAACAGCTCATTTCAGCTCTAATTAGTAACAATACACAGACAAGCAGTGTTTCAATAGGCAAGACAGGGAACTGTGCTGACTCCTGAAATCCATTTGGAATGTGAAAAGGTACTTACAGAGCCGTAGACTTTTCCTTTTTTGTTCATGGCTAAATAGTAGTTGCTCTTAATAGACTTAACCGCCACAACTCCAATTTCTACAGATGTTATCTCCAATATGCCTAAAAAATATAAATTGAGCTATTTAATCACTTTGTTACAGGATTTTCTCACTATAGAAAGGACAATAAACCTGAAAAATACAAAACTTGTAATATTTAGGACCAACTGACCAAAAAATTCAGCAGAAGTATTCTTTGAACCACTGCAAGAATATACACAAACACTTTTTCTATTAGCATGTTTCCTAACCCTGCATTTTACACCCCAGAGATACCGAAACAACTTTATTCTTCCTAGCATAGATTTTACTGCAGTTTATCAGAAGAGACATTGAAACCACAGCATCAAATTAAATATATAGCATATGTCAATAGAATATAGATTTTCCCCAATCTTTAAAACCCTTGGTAAACAATTTATTCATTTAGATAAACTAAATCTCTTGGTTGCACTGAGCTGACAAATTCACTTTTGGCAAGTGTGTTGACAATATGGGAAATAGTAAGACCAGCACTAATGGCCACACTGTCTTTGTCTTCCAGATATCAGAAACATTTGGTCTGTTTGTAATAAATATTATCCTCCCCTGCTTTAAAACAGTCTCTTTCTGGGTCACTGGATAGTTCAAGGGATCTGTAGTGGGAGATACACATTTTCATCTCTGTTTTCTGCCCAGGAACATACTGATTTGGGAGTAGGAGACTGCATGCTTGGCTCCAACATTTCTCCTGTTCTCCTGACATTTATGTAGCAAGAGTTAGATCAATACCCTGGCTAACTCAGTGTGGTACACTGAGGATGTACCAATAGAGAAATGACAGGAGGGGCAAAACTGTCCTCCTTGATCAGGTTGTGTGATCAGGGCCATGCTGTGGATAGAGGCAGGTCAGTGAGCCCGTATTTGCAGGGTTCTAATCTGTATTATTCTTAAAATGTTGCTCATTTTCACAGCAAAGAAAAGCCAAAGTTGCTTTCTTGATCTTCTGAAAGAGCATTGTTATAGAGGACTAAGCTGCTCTCCCGCAGGACATCTGCTAAAGTAATTGTGCTAAAAATCGGAGTAAAGTGGACTAACTTGTGGATAGCAAACTAATAGAGGGCAAGAATGTGATGCAAACATTACTGCAACACCATGACTGATGCACTTTTTTTTTTTTTTTTTTTTTTTTTTTTTTTTTTTTTTGTATTTTTCACGCCAAAAAGTAATGAGAAGAATTCAGTTAATTCTTTCTACAGAATTGTGTTCTGAACTGTGACTGGGTCCATTTCTAACACCAGTAACAAGACAAATAACCAAACCAAACCAAAACACAAACGTGCAAGAAAAATACTGGCATAACGTGCCATTACAAATTTTTATGTTTAAAGGAATGAAACAGATTTAGATTTTGCCATACTATCATTGTAACAATAACATCATATCAGGAATTTTCAATTAACTATTTCACTAACAGCTGAAGGAGAGCAGTGCCTAAATAAGAAACTTGTACAGAATTAACTCATTTTAAGTGTCTTGCACTTGAATGATGGACATCACTGCTTTTCAGTAAAATGCTTAAATTAAAACAACACAGGTATAATTAATGAAAATATAGTCTGGTTTTTCTGGTAAATTTGTTTGCAATTTCATACCTCATTATATTCCTGGTGGAGCAACTGTAAGGACGTCATGAGGAGAAATGTTACAACATTTATTATATCCACAACAACTAGCTTGCTTTTAGCTAGTTAAGCTATTTAGTTGCAGCCAAATATAGAAGAATTGTTCCAAATTGTTGTCAGTTTGATAATATCATCACTAGTCATCCTCTATTTATTCTCACTGTGTGTGTTCTGTGTACTTGAAAGTTGAAAAAGGTATAATTTTTGTTGACAATTTTGCATATTCTATCCTCTACAGTATTTCATTTGGGAGAAGAAGATATTTTAATGGATGTTTTTCTTTCAGATCAATTTAATCTTGATCTGTTAACCCTTGGGCAATAGCAACTTAATTTATAATAAATACTTTGATACTTTGCTACTCTGTAGTCCCCCTGCTAGTTACAAGCACAGTTACAATCTAGATTTTGTCCAGATTGCAAATTATTCACTGTATTTACAGATGGTCCCAAGAGAAGAATCTCTAATTAGACAGAACTCTTTTGAAGGCAATAGGAATCTTATATTGGTTTCAGTGATGTAGACAAATTTCCAAGATCAGCAATCACCTACTCATCTGACATGAATCTGCAAGAAAGTCTAAGAACTTTCGAGAACTTTGAAATAATTTAATTTGAATAAAAATAAGTAAAATGCATTTGATGTAAGTGTGAAAATATGCATTTGATTATTCTTAAAGTGTTATTAAATTTAGAAGGATATATTAAAAAAGGAAATTGAGATATAGAATATGAAGCTTAAAACTACAATGTTTTCCGCTTTCCCCATCCCTTTATTTTTTTTATTTGTTGTTCTATTCCCAACAATATTAACTTTTCATTAGAACTCTTTTTTCTCTTCTCTAAGACTGAAACAAAAAAGATATTTCAATATGCTTCCTTGCAGGTTTCTTGTATTTGAATTTATACCATTACTTGGGTTTAGGTATTTCCAAGCCTTAAGACTTAGGTCAAGAAGATCTCTAAGGTAAATAATTTCCATTATATAATGTGACTTGTAGTTATTCTGATAATATGCAGTACAAAAAAATTAATGTTGGGGTAAAAGTCTTAGGAGTTATTTAATCTGGTTTAATGATTCTTAGGAACTTGGAAATGAAAATGAATTAATTAAAAAAAAAAATCAAAATGCTCTAGCCTCTATTATTGCTTTAAACCAGATAGCACACCATTATTTTACAGCAATAATTCTGTAAAACCCAACAATTACAACTAATCCCCATTGACCACATCCAGTGTAAAAGCATAGCTTTCAATATGCAAACCATTTCCAATTCATTATAATTAGAAAGATTTCAAATATCAACATGAGATGTGCCCTGTAGCTATGCATGTGTTCTCTTTACAGGTCCCAAGGGTTTTAAACATATTCCCAATAGAACCCAAATGTATTTACCTTAAATAAACTTTTTATAGTTTATAAAAGTGATCATTATACATATTACAAGGCAACAGAAACCTGTTTGTCCTCTTGCTTTGTTTCTGTAAAAACTACAAGTGAAAATTGCACTTCCTTGGTTATATGTTAATTAAAAATGTCCTATGTTTTATAAAAATGCTGATAATATGAAGCAAAAAACCTACAAAATATCCTAGAAACTGAATGAAATTAAGTCAAGCAATTCTTAGGAAAGGCAGTTTGACAGAATATCAGATCTGTTGTCAAGGCAGAAGCGCAGTGAATGTAGACGTGGTCTGCCCCAAGAAACACTTGATTCTGGGACCAAATTCAACTTCTTTGCAGTGTGAGACAGTGGTAATTTTCCTGTAGTTGTATCATTTGTGTAAGGAGTTCTTATGAACACTTTTAGCACATCTCCAACACTAGTTGCAGTCCTATTCATACAGAAGAACGGAACCACCATGCATCTTCCTACACCTTTCAGAAATTACCCCGCATAGGCAGCAAGCCACCACCAATCCCTCCCCGCTTTGAGTTTTCTTCTGTCTGCAAAAATATTGTAGGTGAAGAGTGAGTTCAGCTGGACAGAATGTGATGATGACTGAGAGCTTGTGAAACCTTTTGATTTCCCATTTGGGAAAGCTGTTGGGCCCATGAAGGAGGCTGCAGCTCTTGGTAGGTAGCTGGAGAAGACAGGGCTTGGTGTGACTGCAGGTGAGACTAAACTGACTTTTCAGGACTTTGGCTTTTGTGCCCAACAGGGAGTTTCTCTGAAGAAACTTTGTCTCCCACTGGTTTAAGTCAAAACAAGTTGGTGTTCAGGCATAATGTTGAAGATGTGGTAGTTCAAAAAGCTGTTCTTAGTAGATGGCCTGAAAAAAAGTGGTTTGAAGCAAACAGATTTGTTGGATGTAGTCATGGCAGAGTGAAGTGCTAAGGTATATTAGGCCACTGCCTCTGTTTCCACTCTGTTTCACCGACTATATCTGTGCAAAGCAAGTTGAAAATATCCCCAAATGACAAATTATACTGATGTTCCTATATTTACCTGTATTTTGTGATAACAGAAAAAAGAATATGATGGATTAATAGATAAAAAAAAAACATAGAAAACTGAAGATGGCAAGCACATCTTGCCTTTGAAAGCTTTTTCAATTAACTAAAGTAGTTCCACTGAAAGGCAATATTACAGACTTTGTGCTTGACTTTGAAAGGTAGCTTAAGATACAAATCACACAACCCACAGTGCCACAGTTATGGGCAGAAACTTCAAATAATAACCAACCTGAATGATAACCTAAGCTTTGACTTAAAAATTAAAGTTTATTTGAAGTTGAACCAGTTCTTTTTTTATTAACACTTGATTCTGGATTTTATTAACATTTGATTTTTTTTGAGACTGCCATCTCAGTCTAAATCAGAAGTTAATGTACTGAAAGACCACAAAGCAATCTGCTAATGTGTCATATTTAGATCAACCACAGCCAAAATATTAATGGTACATTAACTTTTCTTTCCAATGCCCACATCTAATATGTTTGGATAAGCCTGAGATATGTATCTAAACTTATGGAAGATTATGGTAACCAAACCTCTGAGCCTTCCTATATCACCATAGTATCAGCATAAGGCATGACATCTGCACAGTGCATAAAAATCACATTAAAGGCAAATTATTAGAGCCTGTATTCAGATCCAGACAGTCTGTACCAATTTCTTTTTCATTTTTTCCTGCTTTTATGGCTTTAATTTCAGAGCAAAGCACAGATGACTCAATCAATGGTTCTCTGTAGACCAAGCAAATAGAAGGGTGGCACCTGGGATAAGAGAATCTCTTAGTGATAAATAATGAGAGCTGTTGGTTAGCACAGAAAGAGTTTAGATTTAACTACAAAACTGGCAGGAATCAATTTAGCTAGTATACATCCTGATGTGTAATAGAAACAATTAATTCAGGATCCCAGTTAGCCTACATTTTTCCCTCTGGTCAGTGAAGACAGGCAACTTCAAAGGACAGTTCTAAACACCACTACTCCCTCTATTAAGTTTCCAAAGCTAGATGGGTTAAAGGAAGCAAAGGAAATGCTGAAAGCGACTTTGAGGGCACATCTATCTTGCCAGTTATGATGAGTTCAGATGTCCCCTCAAGGACACCATGTCTGTCACTTTCGTCACTAACACACAAGCATGTAATCAGATTTAGCTGAAGTGCTAGGAAATATAAACATGTTTGCTTCCTTCAGACGGATTTAATTCACACTGTTCAGATGGAATGGCTACACATAGAGCCAACAGTACCTGATTCTGTTAATCAGAACTCAGATTTGTTGAGCTCTGTGTTTTTTTGAGCTGAGATGGGAAGACATATAAACAGCTGCATGAATGTTGACAGAAAATGTTGATGTCTGAGCATCTCAGCCTGCTTGACTCCAACACTGCAAGATTTGGTAACTTTTAGATTAGACACAGACAGTGTAGGAATACATTATCTGATCTGGTTTTGGGACAGAGGAGATATAAGTGACAACTCATACTAACCAAGGAAGAGCACTGATTCACATGCCAAGAGAAAAAATGGAAAACAAAACACCACAACAGTATAGTACATATGATTAGATGCAGGGTTGCAGTTATCTGATTAGATCTCTCGACAAAGATGCCTTAAGGAGTTTCAGCCCTCCCTGGCTTCTTTTTCTGCCTCTGTGCTGAAGTTCACCAACCCTTCAAATGTAACTGTTTGTGGAGCAGCACTATAAACAAAATCATTGGAATGATCTGGCTTGGAAAAAAACTCTCAATAGAAAACAAATCAGCTTTAAACCCTAAGGACTAAACAATCCAAGTTTTTGCAGTCAGTTTTAGTAGTATATATTTTCTGGACCTTCTAGTGCTCTCTTTTTGGTCCCTTTCCAGATGACTAATTTTTTTGAACTGAGGTGCCCAAGACTGGACCAATGTTCTAACTAAGGCCTGATGGGTACTGACTTGAGCAGAATGACTACTTCGTGTGTTTATAAGGAAACTTGGATCCTAATCCAAATCCTAATCGAAACTTGGCAGTCCATGTATGTTTCCATTTTGTAGACAGGACCAGGCACTCAGGATTTCTGCCAAATCTTAAATTTCCATGTCTCCACAGAAACATGCAGGAGAATGGAAAGCTTGCAAGTGAGTAGTACAGATCAGTACATTTTCTGAGGGCTGTATGGATCTGCCTATTTCAACCTGGGTGAAATCCCAGGTTATCTTTGACATTCATGTTTACTTCATTCACCTCCTGCATTTTATCACTTATATAAGATTCACATTGAATAACTTTAACTTGAAGAATTAATTAATTTAACTAGATAGAGGTAAGTCTATTCCATTTAATGTCCAGCCCAACAGACTAGTGAGGGATAACAGACAGCTGCACTGGAGAAGAAGCAGCCCAAATGCATAGTGACTGGCAGAAGCATCTGTACATCACCTGCAACCTGTCCTTTTCCTCCTGGGGAAGGGAGGATCTTCCAGCTGGGTGGAATGTATTGGCAAGAGAACTAATGGGTGGAAATCTGCTATCAGATACAATACCTATATTTACAAATGGGGTGCAAATGACGATTAAATGGAGCCAAACACTGACAAATACGAGCAGATGGAAGTGAGCCAGGGTGCTAAAGCAGTCAGAGTATATACAAACAGATGAAAAAACTCTCATGAGGCATTGTATAGGCGTTGTGGGACAGGAAACCCAGTGTGGTGAGGATGTCCTCTGCAATTTGTCTACCAATGATCCTTATCCAAATGACAAGTTTGTTGTCTGCTGTTAAGACTGATACATACCGTGGCTGTTGCTCTAGCTAAGGCTGCTAGAACAACAGCTAAATGGATAATAGTTCTCTTTCATCAGTTTTGTTTCATTTTGGACCTCATTTGTCCTTATGGTGGATCTTGACTCCCCTTGACAGCAAGAAAACAGGACTGGAAAATAAGGTCTGTTATTTCCACATCTCAAACACTTATCTTACTGTGGAAGATAGGAGACAGAAGTATAACTACCTGCACAGGTATCACAAAGCTTGGCAGTGTGCACTGCACTGTCTGTGGCAGGTAGGATCTTCTCCAGAATCTCTATGGGCATAATAACTTAGTAATGGGGGAAAATAGAAAAAAAATCACAAAATTCTACAGGCTCCTCTTTAAAATACCATGACTAAGAAAAATTTCTACCAGTATTCTGCTAGTGCTATGTTTCTCTGGGAAAAACCCGATGTTTTAGTGTTTTCCCTGCAAATCAGAAAGTTGCCAAACACACTAATCCACAACATCAATTAGTTGTTGGTTCTAATGGTTTTTGTCTGTCTTTGCCTCACACGGGAAAAAGGAATCCATGGTATTTTAAAATATGGGATCCACATGTTCGTAATGAAAGATTACCCCTGGACAGCTATAATGATCATTATTTTTCACATAATTATATTTGGTGGTAGTTACTCATCAACACTTTCAGCAGTTTTCTTCTGCAATGCCACAAATATTCCTAATGTTACTTGATCATAACAATCACTTTTGAAACAAAACTTTATAAGGACTATGGGAACAGAATGAATATCTGACAAGTGTAGACTAGGGCAGTCGTATGGCTTGGGTAATCAGTATTTAGAAAATCAATGCAAACAGTATTTCACTGTATCTAAAAATTCCTTAAAATTCACATCTGTTTTTTGTCCCTCCTGGCTTTTTTTTTTTTTTCTCCAGAATTTTTTTTCTTAGCTAGTCTGGATATGATCAAATAAAAGTCAGGCCTCTGACCTTAATACTTATATAGTTTGGGACAATATTGTATATGATTTGATGGGTGATTTTGAGTAACTCATAACCTGGTTGGTACTTTGCAAACAAGGTACTGTCTAAACTTTTTCAGACAAAGTATTTATTGAAAGAAGCAATTGTTATAAAACTTGTTGTTCAACAGTCGTGGAGTAAAGAAAGAGAAATTTATTGCATGTTGTTACTATATGATAAGATATTAAGGCCCGCAGTTTAGCAGCTGAAAAAAACCATTTTGACCTCTGATCACCAGTTTACTGTTTTATCCATTAATTGCTTTTTTTCTCTGACATAAATAATTCTGTGTACATAATGCATCCTAATGACAACCACTCAAAAGACACCATTCAATAAATGTATTATTCTTGTTACAATGCTATGTGACCCACTTCTCAATATTTAATGTTAGATTTTTTCTTTGTCTTACCTATTATATTTCCTTCTTCATCAAAGGTATGCAGTAAAAGCACGCAACAAAGTCTGCATTCTAGCACACATATGTAAACTATGGCCTGCTACACTGCAACCTGATATATGTCTTTCACAGTGTTTTCATCTTTAATACTTGACTGTCTCTAACCTGGTTAGACCTGGTATCTTCAGACTGCTAGCACAAACAGTTCTTTTTAAACTTTGATGAGCACTGATAAGTGCTGTCTTCTTAAGCATTCATTCAACACCTCATAAAAAAGCAGGATTACAAAATCGTCAATCTTGCACAGAAACTTAAAAGGCTGATCTGAAGAGCACAATCACTTCACACCGTTCTGCTTTTATTATCTTCTAGTCTTCTTCTATATTGTTTCCATCTTCCCTGCTGACATCTTCAGATAACAGCTAACAAGCATGCTTTGCACACAGGATTACGCGATCTAATTGCACATGCTTGCAACTCACATCTTGTCCTTTTATAAAAACTAAGGTTCCCTAGCCTGGATTTCTGAATTTTTTTTGGGTTCCTTCTCCTCGGACTGTGTAAGTGTGTGCACAAATGCTCACTAAACTATGTTTAGGATGCTTAAAAGACAATCCACAAGGTTTGATACATTATTTCCAGTTTTTCTGCTCAACATTCTGTAATTTAGCGGCACAAAGCACACTCAGCCAACCAACCCAAACCAACCACTCAGCTGACAGTGAGTGTGATTTGTGCTGTCATACCAGCAGAAACTGTGCCCGGAAATGTGTAGAGAGCAGCCAAAGAATGTCCCATCCTCTCTGCATATCTCTGTGTCAGGTTCAGAGATACTTTTGCTTACACCACTGCCTAACACTGCAAAGAGAACCTGCCCCTAGGCCATTTGAACAAAACTGTCCAGCAATCATATTCACACCTTATGGGGTTGGTCTGGTGTGTCCCTGAGAGGGCTTGGTTCAATATTCCTCAGAATATTACCTCTGGAGACTTTACCTGTCAGACACACCTGTGGATTTTCTGTTCTGAGTGTCTGACATGTTGTGAAGACTGTGTGGCAGCCCACCACTTTGGTCTTTGTGTAGTCTGATGGCAAGGTCATGTAGGCACTGCTTTGCAAGGTCTGGCATCAAACTGTTAAAAACCAAAGGAACTAAGACTGTCTTGGTCTTGCTTAAATGGTCCCTGCAGTGAATTATATTGAAAATTTTATGGAAGTTGATCTCAGTAGAAAACAGTTCATGCCAAATAAAGCTAGGTGTGAGCTAACACATGCAGTGTAAAACAGGAGTGCTGCATCCAACAGCACTCCTTGGGAAATAAGTTATTTGACAGTGTAGACCTGCAGACAGCTTTGGAGATGAGCAGCTGAAGAACAGAGCAGCCATATAATGGGATTTTGCATGTGAATGCAGAAACACCTGAGAATGTCAGATCAATGGTGAGCATGCTCCTTGTACAGCCTTGAACAGAAATTAAACGTAAAATTATCTACAACTGCTTGTGCATGACCAACTCAATAATTTTACTCCAGGTTTAATCCATTTTTCTATTTTTCTACATTTTGTGTAGCTGGTGTATAGAAGACAATAAATAAACAAGTTATGGGTTAAAAATAGGGGAAAAAGTATTTTTTCTTGGGAAAGTAATCAACAAAGTTCTGGTATTTTCTGTCCTCAGTGTATTCATTAATGATTTACAGTAATGCCATGAAAAACCCTGCTGATCATATGAAATTATTCAGAGTACTAAATCTGAAGGAATTGGAATAATTGCAAAAGACTCTCAGAACCCAAGCTGATAAGGCAATAAAATTCCAGAAAAAAATCAGTGTAGGTGAATGTTGTAAAAAGTGATGCACACAGGAAAAATAACTTTAGGTTTATAAACATGGGATGTGTTACAGAATGGCTTATGGCCCAGCTGCTAGCTCTTGGTCTTATACTAGGTACTAAAAAAATTTGGAATTTACTGGAGAAGAGTAAGGAATGTTTAGGAAATGAAAAATACAGCCACAAAGTTTAAATCCAGCCCTGACTGAATTTAAATGCAAATGCTACCATTGTCTCTTGTTTCATAAAAGAACAGAAGTGGAAAGGCTACAGGAAAGAGCAACGTCCATGATCAGAAATAATGGTTAACTAATATTTGAGGAATACCTAGACCACTGGCTTTGCAGGGTGGAACAGAAATAGCTTCAATAGCAAAAATCTATAAAACTGTATGCAACTTTGAGAAAATGAAGAAGGAGTATGTATTATGCACTGAATATTAAATGAAATTACTGGCCAGAAAACAACACTTTAATGTTTAAAACGAAGTGATTTTTTCACACTTGTCAGATTACAGCAGTCATTGTTAGGATGTCCGTTTACTGAACTGAGAATCAATCAGAGCAACTATCTCCAAAAATATGTTCCTAAGACAAGTAAATCAATACCATCATTAGTCTCTGAACTGCATATCGGTGCACACTAGGGAAGCATAGCAGGCAGTTAGCACTGTCTGCTTGCTCTTCTCCTCTTGGGGCTTCTCCTACTGCTACCAGCAGAGACAGGAAACCAGACTGACCTTTAGTCTGGAGCAGTGGAGTCACCCTTTAATTCTTACATATACGTTCCCCCATATAGAGAAATGAAAAAAACCAGAGAAGCAGCCAGCAAAGACCAGTCAAGAGCAAATTCCATTAAATCTAATCTGATTTTATTACAGCGTAACAGGTCACGTCATGACCTGTTACAAGGTTGTTACCCTTTTGACACAACCATATTACATTATCATAAATACCCTAGTTTAATGTAAATTTATTTTAAGTAGGATGAAAAATAGGCTAGAAAACTGTATTTAGGCAATTGTTGCCAATGATTCACTGCAAAAATGGAATGGAGTGTTGAGGAAACACAAATGCAGGAAGAAGAAGAAGATAACTATTTTGCAGAAAAGTTTCTGAGTGGCTACTGGTGAACAGTGTGGCCTTGAGGGAAGAACATGAAAAGTGAATAGCTTCCTGACACAACTAAACGTGTTGAAAATGCAAAAGAAAATCTTTCCATATAATCCAGCATTTGGAAGGATTCATCTGAGTTCTTTGCTCATTTCAAGGTAGCCTACGGAGAGCAACCAGCATAGTGATAGGCATAGAAAAACAAGATTTGTAATTAATTGAAAGTTAAATAAAGTTTTTCTTAGGAAGAGGAGAGTTGGGAGGAAAAAGTGTAGCATTAACTTTCAAGTACTTCAAAATTTCTGGGAAGAAGAGGAATATTCCATGAAAGAGACAAAAGAAATAATGGGCTCAACTACACAGAAGAGTAAGAGAGGATGTTAAGAATAGTAAGATTTTAATAAGGGTGATAAAACTCTCTTTATTCATTACAGATACTTTGGAGTGTGTGCAGACTTTAAGAGCAGGTGATAAAAGTGTCCAGCTGAGTTAATGATAGATAGGTTGTGGGACAAGGGGATGTACCACATGATCTCTTGAGAATGCTTCCAAGCCCATAAAACCCTGTTTTCACACACAGGAAGCCAATCAATTATTTCTGAATATGCTGGACTTACTACACTAAAGAGCAGTATTTTTTATGGTATTTGCACTTCAATGTGTGCATGGTGTGCTGCTGATTTTTTGCTACAAAGAAACCAGTCATAACTACTGTATGATATTTCTGGTTAGTTCACTGGAATTCCAGAAGTGTAAAGAAACTCTAAAAGACCTAGGCAGCAGCAGAAGGTGGTTCAGATATAGTGGTAGTCCTGGGCAATAGCAGAAGTGTGATCATTCACATGCTCACAAAAAATTCAAGACCATAATTTTTTCACATTACATTGTCTTTACAGATTATATATACTTTGGATACTTGCCTCTAAATTGTGAGATTCATGTCCCTCAACCCCATGTTCTTCATTTGCTTATTTTGTGCTTATGATCTGATCAAATCCAATATTAACCATATTTACTTTTTTGCTTTATTAGACAAATAAAGCAAACTATAGACTCAAACACTGAGTCTATACAGTGCTGTTTACACAAGAGGCATTGATTTTTGTAAATAAGCAAAAATTGACAACTGTACTAGTCCTGTTAGACTGAAATGTGAAGGGAATTCTACTTAAAAACAAAATAAAAAATGTCTTTGAATACTGGTAAATCCTAGAGAACCTGTGATTCAGTACATGAAAACTGGACTTCCAACAGCAGTTCCCACAAGAATTACTAATTTGTGGGTCCCCTTTCACAAATCAGGCTCACAGACAGCAAGTATCCTACAAGGCAAAGCATGAAGATACCACCTATGAAAATTTGATTCTTAATGGCCATTTTTTTTCTGCCCACCTCTATAGAATTACTTCTTGTTTTCTATTCTTCACTTTCCAGTGCCTCTTTTTATCCTCAAGCCCACACTATAATCTCCTCCCCTTCCCTCGTAGACACTAACAAAAGAACTTGATAGAAAAAGAGTAAGTTGTGCCACTAAGGATCACAGTGGCTTCCTTTAATCTCTCAGTCTATTTATTTACTTTACATATTTTGCTGTTTTAAAAATTTTGTGCCAAGATCATGCTTGGGAGCTCCTTGCTGGTTTTAAACTAGCACAATAAACAACAAATACAATACTGCTGAATCTATTGTCATGCATCTGCTAAATCATAATTCACTTCCATGCAACTACAGAGCAGTTGAACAGCCTGACCCCATTCAGTCCCACCAGTTACATTCTCAGCTGCCTATGAAAAACACAAAAGCCTTCAGAGAGAGCAGAAAATAAAAATCTGGAGGGAAAGATAGAAGAAATTTTTGTATCAGGGTAAAAGAATTATTTTCCAAAGATTTTCTTATAACAATAGTGTAACATAATTTGAAACTATTTGTGGTGATTTTTAATTTCCAGGTCTCATATATTTCACTTACATAGTGAGCAACAGCAAAGGCTCTGTAAAATCTTTAACAGGACAGAGATGATGAAATCCGTGTTGGCAAACCACCTTCCCAGCTCTCTGGTGTCAAAATGGAATAGTTCTGGTGCAAAGGGATCTAGCATGTTGCCTTAGGCATCTCAAAGCTTCCAGTGCCATTGCTAAAATATCAGCTGACAAGATCCAGTGCCTACTGACCTCAGAAATCCCTTCTAATTGATCTGATGACTTTATATATCAATCTCTGATGTCAAAAGCAAGCATTCCAGTGCTAATGGGGCACATAAAAGGGAGAAGTGTGGCCACATTCAGAAAGAAAGGCAAGTACACCCAATCAAGAAGATGGTGAATTTCCAAAGGGTGGGGTAAGTTTATGCCAGATATACCCTTCTCCTCAAATTCTATGGCATGTCAGAGAGAGAGGCAGGCACTATCCTCAGCTATTTCACCACTGTTTGCTCGAAAACATTTTAAGTCTAAGGCTCAGAAATGGAAAGATTAAGATTTTAATGAGAAGTACGTTATGTTTTAGAGAAACTTCAGACAAGCCTTCTCTCTTCTTAAAGGTGTAACACATATAACCAGCAATCAGTACTATCACAAATTATACAGCAATATAATTTGCAGTTGACACTTCAGCAGTTCCTGTGCTACTTCCTATGATTTCTGTGCTACTTCTAACGAACCATACATAGCTTGAAAAACTATACAAAACACGTTCTTGCAAATCTGTAGCCTGTGGTGGATTAAAATCTACCATTTTTCTTAGTGCAGAACTAAAAATTTGTAACTTCTCACATTTCTTGCCTAGTTTCTCATTGGAGCTACATCCTCATTTACATGAAAACTCTGAGTTATTCATTAACAAAAGTGAATAAAAATTTCCAACATAAGTGAAAGTTATTAGGAGAAGCTAATACTTAAACTTCACTTCTTCAAGAAACCTGGCTTATGTCTCAGTAACAAGGGGCTAAGGCAAATCACTGATGGATTTGTTATGGGACCACTCTAAAATGTCTTCCCACTCTACACTCATAAAAAGATTTTTATCATGTACATTAAAAACAGGCCATTACCTCTGTAAGTGTTAACAGACATGCCCCTGAATGCCATTCCATTTATTTTTTACATATTAGCATACATATTACCACACCTGGAAAGCGTGTGACCCTCATTGCAGGATCATTAGCAATCAGCCAGTAGGATCAGTTTGGGAAGCCAGCAAACAGTTGATTCAGAGGGTTGATTGATTTGCTGCAGTGACCTTGCAGAATAATAGCAAAACTTGAAAGAGGACTCTGCTATCTGAGATCTATGTCAGTGTTTTATCTGGTGACACTACAATAATTAAAAAACAGAATTTTCCTAATTATTGCAAATGATTTGAATATCAGTGTCTGAGTCCCAGCATAACAATTTCAGTGTTCTTGGACACAGCAGAGGTTTCTAGATCCCTTTTCAATTCAGACAATGCTACAGGTTGAAAAAGCCTTTGAAGGTCTGCTGGTCAAAACCTCAGGGGCCAAATCCAAAATTTTCATATGTTGTTCTATTTCTTGTTTTTTATTATCTATGTTATATCTGATGTGGCTGTCTTGAAAAAGAGTTAAGTGACTCCTGTAACTGAGGGTCACTGGAATCCATCTCTACCAACTACACCTTTCCAAACTGGATCTGTCACATGCAAACTGAAACCTCAGTGGATGGCACTGTGTTGAAACTGGCATCAGATTTAGAATCTGGTCCTGATTCCACTGTAAATGAATTAGAAACATTAAGCTCAGAGAAGATCACTGACTTTTGACAAGAAGGTGGCTAATGGGGCACTGTAAAACATATGCAGAAGATAGTGACAGCTGATTCTGATTTCTCTTCCAACATGTGGATTATGTTACACTCACCCAAGCGCTAAGCTTTCATCTCAAGCAGTTGTGAAGGTGAAGGTTTCTAGGGGTCTCATTCTCTAATTATGCCTGACTTAGAATTCACTTAACTTAGACTAACACAGATAGGAAGTCAAGTTCTGTTAGCTGCTCCACCTTTCACCTTACCACACATCTGGGAAATATTCAGATCAAGATCATAACCTTGCATTTTGGCATTAGCTACCTAAAAAAACATTAAGATATCACCAACAATTTGCCTTTGACTGGGAAAATTAGAAGCATATTTGAGATGTAAACACTGTTGTGCCACTAATATTGCTGGTAATGATTAAAGGCTGCTACTTTAACTATAATGGAATAAACCAAAACTGACATTCTTAGTCAATGCCCATTTTCAATTTAAACAAGATAAGGAAATCCCAGTGGTATATCATATTCTGAGCGAGGAGGAAAGCTGGGAATATTTACAGATGAGTATTTTCAATGAGGTCTACAAATGGAAAGAAGTATGTGTGAAGTACTGTAACAAATTTGTGGTTACTAAGCAGAAGTGAGGCTAGTACCCAGTTCTTTCTGCTGCAAGAGGCCTCTCTACCACTTGAACTTATAATTGTAAACAGGACCTATGCACATCCTTAGAATTATTGCAGTAGAGGGCAACATTCATTACCCAATTTGTTTTGTATTAATTAGTCGATTTATTAGAATATGCTGACCATAACTATCACTATATTTCAAGAAAAGATATCAGCAATCAGAAAATAACAATATAGGAGCACCAGGGGAAGCATACCTGGGGCATCCTTCCACATGCAGGAATGGGGAGTCTCAAACTCCCTTTCCTCTACAGCTTCCAATTCAAACTACAGAACTGGAATCTAGAGTTGGGTCTGTGTTAGGCAGGATTTGTTCTAACAATCATAGTGGTTAATTCTGCTTACTTCTAGGATTATTTCTGTGCTGAGGTTTCTGCTAATTAAAAAAAAAAAAAAAAAAAGTTACTGCCTAATGTAAAATATTTAGAGGCTCAGCAGAGATCAAATTGTAGAAGCTGAAGTCAAGGTAACTCATTAAGAAAGAAACCAGTTAAGTGAAAAATTTGGATTGGGATTTGGTACCACCTAGCAAACAAAAAATTTAGTTTTTTCTAAAAATTGATGTCTAATCCAAGATTAATGCTTGTCTGGTTATATGATTATAATCATAATCATATGCACAGATGCTAAATGTGGAACTTACTATTGTCTTTTTAGTGTTAAATGCAATGGGTTGCAATACATGAACTGTCAGACTAGATGCTATTTATCTTTCCATACAATAAAGAACCCTAAGATTTGGATTATACTAATATTTTTTTACCTACTTATTGATTTTTAAATTTTTTTCTAACTTTGCATGTTAAAACTATAATTCTTGTAAAAAATCAGAATTTTATAGTGAAACAAGAGGTTTTTACTTTTATCAAATTTTCACATTAATAAGCAGGAAAACAGTGATCATGAAACTGTATGTGCTGCTGAAGATTGTAAAATGAGATACAGCAGACATTAACAAAAGCATCTGTCTTGCATGTTTAGTTTCTTGAGCCTTTGATGTGTTTCAAATATCAGTAGAGTCTTTTCCTCAGCTTCCCCATTGCAGTGTAAGTTCAAAGAAAACATATTATAAAAAAGCTGAATTGTAACAAAAGCTTTCTAGCAGCTTTGAACTGCCACATACAGTTTAACAATATAAGAAATGCCATAATATATAAGTTGATTAAACAGTTGTTTTATTAATTGGTGTTAATTTATTTTCCACACTGTGGTAGAAAGAAAATATAGATGCTTGGGGACACCAGAAATATACAGGCTGTACACTGGCCATGGGATTAATTGTGAAAAATCCAGATCTAGAAAGCAAATGTAATAAAAACTTCAGGCAGAAGAAAGCAGAAAATCCTAAGTATGCAAAATTTATTTCAACATAAAAATATCTATTTTATCTGTAACCACATCATTGCTTCTCATGAAAGTGGTGCACAAGGCACAAACATGAGGGAACTACTAAATATATAGCACTCTAGAAAGGGTAGAAATATATACAAAAATCTGAGACAGGAGTTTGCCTAAGAGAGAATTTAAAATACCACAGTGTAAACTGAATGCAGATCTTCTGAAACCCTTGGAATTCAACAGTGGTTGTGACTAGAGAAACTTGGGTAACATCACTTACCAGAACAATTAGAACTACAAAGATTTTGCAACAGTTGAGGCATTAAAGAGAAGAATATTTTAAAAGAAAAGATACTTTTTCTGCTTTTTAAGACATCTCAGTATCTGAGAGAGCAAACCTACTTGTGTGACAAACTTCCATGCAGGCTAGGAGCTTGCACTACTTAATTTAAATAGTTCAACTTGAATGTAACACTGTACCTGATAAATACCCCTTCCCCCAGTGAAACAAATAATGTGTTTAATTTTACATTTTTTATAAATATGTCCATGCTTTTTTAACTATGTTAAATGTATTTATTATATAACTTTATATATATTTTGTATATATGCAGCACATTTTTATCAGAGCAACAGTTTCCTATCTCGTACTGGTACTGTTTAGCATGGCGGGATTAGCACCATGGGGCATTGGAACTAGATGATCTTTAAACCCTTCCAACCCTGACCATTCAATTATTTCCAAGTGCTCACCATGCCACTGCGTCAGCTCTGCAGAGGGATTCAGCCCAGTGGCTTGATTGCTGTTAATTCTTAGGCTAGCTTATTTCAAAATAATTTTAAAAGCTTTGTAATATTGTAGTGAACAAATTGTCTCTTCTCTAGACCAAGGCTCACCCTTTCTGTCTCAGTAATTCTGATTCTCTGTGCTTCTGGACCATTGGTCCAGTTGAGCAATGATGCTTCTACTTCTGTTCCTACCTTATTTGTCTTAAATGGCAGCATTTTAGACTGGTATCCGGCTGCAAAGGCTAAGTTGCCACAAAAAGTTTTACATTACTCTTTACTTAAAAGACACCAGAAAAAAAAAAATTAAGCTCAGCAATAAAACTGAACTGACAGATGTGATATCTTCAGCTACGCACCAGCAAGTGTCTAAATTCACTTGTCACAGCATTAAACTGCATGCAGGAAAAGGAATTCTTTTCATATATGTATTTTTGCACATGTACTAAACATACTAAACATTGTACATAGAAGTACTTCATTACGTTGCTGATGTTAAAATATAGATCAACAATATGAATGCTAGCTACTGATGTACTGTTTATGAAGACATATATATACATATGTCTTCATGACTTATATATTTACACACACATATTGAGCGTTTCACATTTAATTTAAATATACTCCTTCGCTCTGAAGTTTACTTTTACCTGGATACAAAATCCCTGGTATATTTCCCACTAGAGGCCAAACTGCTACATAGCTGTCAAATTGTTCATACTCTCAAATTGGATTGAACCTGTATAAAATGAACTAGCCAGTGATATTAATATTTTTGATACAGAAAATGGTGTAGAAAATGAACAGTTAAGGGATTCTACATGCAGGCAAAATGATAGTGACAAACTGCAAATATTACATGTAATCCTAGGGCACAGGGTGAATTTGTTTCCCTTAAAATTTGATATATTTCAGCACAGGCATGAGACATCATTTATCTTCCCTTCTCATATTTCTACCCACAAGACAGATGTCAATGTTGTCTAATGGATAGATCTTGTCTAAGTTATTTCCCATCTGGAAGCAGGCCAAACAAAAGTAATAACAGCTAGAATGAGAGAATGATATATTTCAGAAAGTATTCCAAGCTTTTCACTAATTATGAGCATATTTTCAGCTTAGTTGTGTTTAGCTAACTTTTACCAAGCATCCATGAAGACCATGGCTTTGTTTTTGTAACATCAGATAATACATGTGATTACACAGACATATCCCTAAGATAATAATATCCATTACTGATAATGTTTATGAATATTAAGGTCATTAATGTAGGTGCTTGCATCTTTTTCCATACCCCAGAAATTGCCTGCCAGATGTCCCAATGTATGATTTTTTTGTATATTATAAATAAGCAGGAACATCATTAAGTGACATCAAAGCAAATAGATGATGAAAACTGAAAGTGATGGACTGTATTCCAGTGTGCACCACAGCACAGGGCCGAAGTGTAGTCACACAGGATGCTCACAGACTGACTGCAATTACATCAGCAAAGCGCCATCAAAAAATATGTCTGGACAAGGGACTCTTAGTTAATAAAGAGGTGACAAAAAACCTTTGGCTTTGCTATAAGGGAATTGTTACATGCAATTATGAAGTACAGTATCTGACAATATGTGCACAAAATGACTGGATTTATTGATTTTCTTCCTGTGAGCCGTCAGCACAGCTGGCAAATACAGTGGTGACAGAAGTTTTAGTAGAGATGTGTCAGCTATAGTCAAATCTCTGTTCTCTGACTTCTCCACATAAGATATTGTCACTTGCCTGGAAGTCTTGTTAACCCTGGAAAAACACTTGAAAAAAGCCTGAGGCCACTGAAATCATCATGAATAATTAAAATTTTAGTGAATATTGCAGAATTATTACCTAACATAGTACACAAAAACACAGTTCATCGTACAATTTCCAAGGCAACGTTATTTTGCCTTGGTTATTGCAGGAATATTTTATTTGTGCCACTAGGGTGGGCATATAAGATAAAGGCAGAATGAATTTCAAGACTGGCCTAAATCTAAAAACATTAATAGTAAGTCTGCTCCACTAAAATCACAGTGGTATTCATTTCAGCCCTGCATCCCTCTATCTCTTTAGAATATTTTGCCTCCTGAGTGTCTAGTGATCGAGCATTTGGCTCATAGGTCCATCAAGAGATACTATGATTGCAGTAGGGTGTGCAAGTCTAAATGCAACACTGGCCTTTTTTGTACTTTTTTTTGGCTGACGTAGAGTTACATTTCTTCATAGTAGCTCAAATGGTGCTGTGTTTTGGGTAAGCAGTGAAAACAGTGCTGACAACACGGAGATGTTTTAGCTACTGCTGACCAGGGCTTACAAAGCCAAGGCCTTTTCTGGCCCTCACTCTGCCCTGCCAGTGAGGAAACAGGGGAGCACAGGAAACTTGGAGGTGACGCTGGGGCAGCACTGATGACAGGGATATTCCAGCCCATACAGTGTCATGCACAACAATAAAACTGTGCTGGGGAGGGTGTTTGGCCAGGGCTGCCATTGCTCAGGGACTGGCTGGGCATAAGCTGCTTGGTTTTACCCTTCTGATTTTCTCCCCAGTCTCACTGGAGGAGGGAGTGATTGACCAGCTGTGTGGAGCTTTTGAATCACCAAAGTTGCTTAAGTAATTCTACGAAGTAATTCTCGGAAGTTGCTCAAGTGGTCCTATGATTCTATTACTTAACAAGTTTAGTTGTATGACAACATATTAAGACTGAAACTAAAATTATGATATTAAAAGGAGTAGTGCATTTGCTAATAAAGTTAGGTGTCAAATACTTAAATAGCAAAGGATGTGCATGAAATCTTGTGTCAGAGTTTTATAGAGAAAATAACTTCATTATGATTTACTCAATTTATTTGTGTCACCAAGTCATCCATTCAAAATTAAGAAGTGATTTAGATTTTAAAAAATATTGGAATTTGTTACAGGAAAGAAATCAATGACTAACAATAAGAAAAAAGGTGTCAGAAGATGAGTTCTGCTACTTAAGGAAAAAAAAAAATAGGAACAGTAACCAGAATCAACTAGTTTAGCAACTAACGGCTTACTTCTCTTTTGCTTAATAAATCAGTCAAATGAAAAGCAATTTTGACAAATTTTTACGCTTCCAACAGAATGTACTTCTTGTGCCTCCAACATAATGTCATTTAATGTAATTTAACTAAAAAAACAATGTTAAATTGTTGGGTTTGAATTTTTTAGCTACATGTTGATTTCTTTCCAAATGTGACTTGACAAAAGCCATATGTAAATCATTATCTTGCAAATAACTAACTTATCATCCACCATTTTTCAGCAAAACCAAAAATGAAAAATTACGAATCTGAGTAGCTGTTATTGAAGTCATATAACTATGCATATAAAAATCTGCAGATACTTTGTGGTTCATAAAAAGAGTGTTAAACAGTACCAAACACTGAGAACAACAAAATTACTAAAACCAACAAAAGCAAAATTATTATTTTTAAATTACACATTCATGTTGGATGCTTTAAATCATATTAGTATAAAGAACTAATGGCAGTAAAGCTGAGTTAAGTTACTTGTGTAAGCCATTCTATGCTTCCAAGTTATAATGAACCATAAAAATTACTGTATGCTTGGGATAGATGACAAAGCATTAAATTTCTTGCTTTGCCTTGGAGACAAGCATGGATCCTCCTGAAAAATGATCTTAGATAGCAATTTCGACATGACTTTGAACTCTTCCTTGCCAGCATCTTAATCTGAACACAGTTTTATCTCAAAGGGTCCTGCTGGACAAATGGCTGTCCTCAAAGATTTTAGTCTCTGACATCTGGAGGAATTGCAGAAATCCTTGTGTATATTAAGTTCAGATGACGCATAATTACAAGATAAAGGGAATAATTTTGTCTCTTTTTTTTCTGTTTATATATTCATCTCCTACTCATGCATTTACATTCACCCTTTGGATTGCATGAAGACAGCAAGGCTGTAATTTGACTTCCATCTACTGATAGACATGGACAGACTGTGACCCTTTACAGTGCCCATGTGCTTGTGTGGGACATATTGTTCCCCCCCCACCCCCCACCCCCCCAAGATGAAATTGAGCATTTTTTTTTCAGAAAAGCATCACTTGGTGAGGTGCTCCAAGGACACAGGGACTTAGAGGCAGATTTTGACAAAAAAGTGGCATCCTGAGACTTCTGTCCTGTGGTAGCTGGCCACATCTGTCCATTACACATTCTTTACAGAGTGGAATAAAAAAATAAATTGAATGCTTTACCACTGGATATTACCAAGAAAAAAAAACAAAAACACCCCAGCAATGTTAGGTTTTACTTCTGATTCAGGAGAAAGAAGACTACTCTTAGTATTTCTGAAATTATATCAAAATCATAGTATAAAATTTTTCCCTTCTTCTGCATTTACTTAAAATGCATGGAAATAAATGGAAAATAGCATAAAAATTTAACATGTTTTTTCCAAAGACTTTAATGTCAAGGTAATCTGATAACTTTCTTTGATGACTGGTTGGTTTTTTGGGAGAAGGAAGATAAATGGGATGCGATCTATCTGGCCGGACTTCAGGAAAGTTGATACATTTTCTGTGTTTTCACTAGTAACTTGAACAACAATGCCAATTAAATTGGTCGTGAGACAGTTGTAGTATATAACAAGCATTTTATGAGACTGGTGATTGGAGAGGTGGGATGTAATTTGATTATTTAAAGAGGATACACATTTACACATCTGGGGTACTCTAAAAAACTGTACCTAAAACAGGTATTCTGCCAAGACAACCATGCTAGAAGTTGATTTTTCTGGAGTTCCACCTAAACAGAATTTTAAAGATCCCATTTAAAAGTTAAGGTAAAGAGTTGCTCTTGCAGACAAAAGGCTCTAATATCAAACAAAATAAAAATCAGCTGTATGAAATATTTTTCCATCTCTTCACCTCACAAAGAAGTACCTGCTTTTTAATATCACATTATCAATGTAGGAACAAACTTCTCTCATGTAAAATATTGTTTTACACAGGAGAATTGGAACTCAAGTGTTTAAGCTAAATGTTGTTATTGTCCAATTGTGAACCAAAACTACAGGGCAGTATTTCTGAGTAATCTAAGAAAATAAGACAACTTTAATTAGAAATTCATTAGGAATCAGATTTAAACTTCATGGGAGCCAGTGGAAAAGTTTCCATGAACTTCAGTCTGGATCCTTTAGTGGCACATATCTCAGTGAAGTCCATTTCCTTGCAAGTCAAACTCAACTCTCTATTAGATATATATTACTTTATCACAATCTGAAAACACACACAAAAGACAGAAAATGTCTGTAAGACAAAACATAGGAAAATTATGTATTAATGTACATTGATGATCAACTACGTCTCTGCCAAATACAACCAACAGTTGTTTTTAATCAATCTACAGTGAAGGACATATTTTTCTTCAAAGGAAAAAATTATATCACTCTATCAACTGCTCTTAGCAAACATATATGAGGGGACATTTCCTATTTGACCTCTAAAAGGAAAATATTTGAATACCAAAAACAAAACAGCAAAATACTTCCCACTCACAAAGACAAGCAAAAACTGAAGTAACTCAGTAAAATAAAGGCACCAAACCCTCATCTACTTGATATTAAAGCTGCTCCCTTGGAATCAGTGGACATCCTCTTTTATATCATTATGAGGTACTTCACCATTTATTAATGTTCTACGGGTAGTGTAAAAAGTTTTTTGAATATGAAGTTGTTTGGGACTGTGATGATGTGTAAACGCATTGATGGTATGTAACAGCCTAATGAAGTATTTGATTTCTAGAATTTCAGTGATTTAGTGACTTTCAAATGGGGACGTTCAGAGCTTCTGTCACTTTTTGAATAATGTTAGTCATCCACGAAGAACTAATATCCAGAAAATGTTTTTCTTTTTTATTTCTCTGACATGATCATATTTAGAGGCTACTTAAAAACACACACACCCAAATAGCCTCAGCAATTTCAACAGAGATAAATAAGCCTGAAGCCAATGCATACACAAAGCAGTCTCAGATTTGTCAATCTGCACATTGCTACATTATTGCAGCAGCTGCTTAAAATAAAATGTCACTGTAAGACAAAAAAGTGAAGGTTTTCCTTGTTGCTGATGAAGTAATCTCCACTGGGACCTTCTATGCACAAAGACCACCCTTGGAATGCCTCTGTCAGTGACTACTAAGAGTGCTACCTTCTCAACTGATTAGTTTGTATGAGATAAAATCTGCATGACATTCTTAAGACTTGAAGGTTGTGAAAGGTAGTTCAAGTGTTGCTTTAGAAGCATCATTCTTCTTCAGAAATCAGTGGTTTACACTAGTGAAATGTAAACTGGCCTCGATCCCAATGAAGCCAATGGCAAAGCTACAGCATATTTGAAGGAGAATGCTATCACGTCCTGCAATTCCAGCTGCTACTTTCTTACTGTGGTGTAATACAGCAAACAGATGCATAAAATTTGCTGAGGACATGATATTGACTTTATCTCTGTCAAAAAAACTAACTTCTGCCAATTTAGGAAAGAAAATGAAAAGCGAATATTTTGTTACTCTATCAAAGATAAGACATTGCATCAATGTGTCAGGGAAAGACCTTTGATTTACATTACAAAGAAAACATTTGTCTTTGGTTTAAGAAAGAGTTCTCTAGTGCTTTCCACCAAAGAAACACTCAAAATTACGTGTATTGCTTTCTCTTTTAAGGTTTATTCTGAACACTTTTTTCTAAATAAAGAGCATTAAAATGAATGAACTGCTGAACTTTCTGCTTCCCTTGCAGTCAGTTGCAATATTTAATATACTGCCACGAAGTTACTCAAGCAAGCAGAGGGTCAAGGGCCCTTTTTATGGCTTTTCAGTGCTCAGCTCCTTTCATTCAATCTAATTCTCTGAGTATCCATCAAGAACCAGCTTCCTCTGGTTCACCTTTCAACAAATTTGGTAAATGTGTTTGGAGCTCAGCTTACTCAAGAGCAGGTTGCAGTTGTTCTACTCAATCTTCTCTTACACTAAACTTACAACTAGTGAAAGAAATCTTTTATTCCTAAAGCAGAAGCAAAGGCTTCATTTTGTAAGATTAAGGTCCTACAATTATGACAAGAAATTCTGAAATCCCCAGTCTGATAAGAGTTCATGACAAGTCCTCTTCCAGCTTTTCTTATTGCTGTTTCTAAAGACACGGGTGAAAGACTTCACTTGTACTGAAAATTTGCTTTATTAGTGCTGGTACAACACCACAAAAACCAGCCCTTGTGGTCCCAGAATCCAGGTTCTTCACACAAAGAAAATTGCCTCAAATCATTAAACAACTAAAAACCATGAAAAAGCAGCCTGACCTCTTTTAAGTATGCTTTCAAAAATATTTAGTATTTATTTTAATGAGAAGATTGAATCAGGGTAATGCTACTATAAAGTAGAACATACTTCATGTCTTTGAATTAAAAACCATACAAAATTCAGTTAATTGCAGAAGCAGAAAATCAGATTATTTTGTAAGTTATTTTTCATAGGAAGAATAAGTTGCACGCCTAGCTGCTTAATTACATATTAGGTAGGAGGGCAGGAAGGCTCTGCAGAGAGATCTGGACAGGCTGCATTGATGGACAAACCTCCTCCCAGTGGGGGGGAGGTTCAACAAGGTGAGGTGCTGAGTCCTGTACTTTTGTCACAACAGCCCTGGGCAGTGCCACAGGCTTGGGAAAGAGTGGCTCAGTCCATTTACACAGCAGAAAGGGACTTGGGGTGAACCCAGGTGGCCAAGAAGGCCAATGGCATCCTGGCCTGGATCAGCAATGGTGTGGCCAGCAGGGCCAGGGCAGGGATTGTCCCCTGTGCTGGGCACTGGTGAGGCCACACCTCGAATCCTGGGTCCAGTTTTGGGGTCTTCATTAGAGTGAAGGGCACTCAAGTGCTGCAGAACGTTCAAAGAGGGCAATAGACTTGGTGAAGAGTTTAGAAAACATGTCCTATGAGGAGCAGCTGATGGAATTGAGGCCGTTTAGTCTGGAGAAGAGGAGACTCTGAGGGGACCTCATCTCACTCTACAACTGCCTGAAAAGTGGCTGTGGCCAGAGGAGGGTTGGTGTCTTCTGCCATGTCTCAAGTGAAAGAACCTTCTACAGAGCACAAGAATTAACAGACCCAGGAACAAGGAATCAGGCAAGGAAGGCAGGAGATTGAAATGGCTGAGTAGGGAACTGGTGGCCAGAGTAGAGATAGAAGCAAATGCATAGACAGGTGAAGCAGGGAGATGATGCAGGGAGAAAATGGACACAAAGATTGATTACATAGGGATGGGGTGAGGAGAGCCAAGGACAAGCTGGAACTGAACACAGCAAAAGATGCAAGGAATAACAGGTACATACTTCTACAGGCATGTGACTCACAAAAGGGAGGTGAAAGAAGGTGTAACCCCCTCTGGTGAACAGTGTTGGAAAGTGGTAAGAATGGATGAGATACTCAACAAGATGTTTGCTTTGCAGTAGCACTTGTGAAGTAATTAAACACAGTGAGATGATGATGATGATGTTCATGCAATTTTAAGCTTTTAGAGGAGAAGAATTATTTGAAAGCAGTCTTAAAAGCAAAAACTCAGACTTGAGCCAGATGATCAACATAGGTGTACCACATGAGGTTTCTGCATGGACACCAATACCTCCAACAGGTATTTTTATATCAAATTATCATACAATATATTTAAAAGCTACTGGTTTAAGAAACATTTTGGCCTGTGGGTATGAAACCTCCAATGACCTCCATGAAATGAAGAAAAACTCTTAGCAAAGCAACACTTATAGCTGGCCACCATGAGTGCGGTAGGAGTGGAATAATAGTAGTCCATGCACCCTGCAAGGCAAGAGGAGGTGGTCACCTGATATCTCTAGCAAGGGCATCTGCTTTTGGACCAAAACACAATCGAAAATCACAGTGTGTATTAAAAGGCTTCTTGCATCCCAGGTCTCAGCTGAACCATGCCTTCCTTATTCTTTTGCTTTTCCACCATGATTTAAAAACAGTATTTCCTCAAAATAAGCAAATGAGAAACATTTGCCAGAAAGTTATCATCTAACTGAGCTAAGATCTGTTTGTACTGGACTGGAGCCAAAAAACTTCTCAGCCCCTTGCAACATATTAAAAGCAAAAGTCAGGTACACATCTAAAATTCCTGGATTCAGCTCACAAGTTAACACCGCACAATATGTCCCACTCAGGCTGGCTCTGGCCAATCGTTATACAATGTGAGACATTTTCAAACTGGTATTTATCAATTTCAGGATGACCCCTTTGCTCTACTATTTCCGTGCCATGAATTTCTGAGGAGTGCTGACTTTAGAGCTGACAAAGATGCCAAAATCTGACTGCTCTCTGCCCCCCACTATGTACACAGAGCAGCGCAGAGCTCTCATCTGCAGGAGTCAGCCAGAGGACTCTGTTTTTGTTGGTTCCTTGCTTTCTGCATGGCTGACGTTTTCAACCCTCAGAGTCACCAATTTGCCTCCAGGCTGGAGCTTGTAATTAAAGTCTTGGTGCCAGGATTTTGTACATTCTATTCTGCCTCTAGTCAGGATGAGGAAACTTTCAAAATAATTATCCAATTTTAAAGACAAAAGTAACAAATGGGTATCCAAAGAGATGTAAGGTTCAATATAGGCTATTTCATCATACAGTTAATACAAACACCAGGCCTAAGTTTAGCAGTGATTAAGACTGAAGACTCTGCAGAGCTAAAAAGAAATAAATCTGTATTGAGGGAAACTGCTGTGGTGGGAAATCTGCCCTCTACACATTACCACCCACAAAGCCATATGGGGATTCCATGGCTAAATATGTGACTGCTAGTTAGAGCTGGGTGGGAAACCATCTCTCTATCCCAGGAAACATTTCCAGATTTCAAAAATGTTCCCATTCTGCACTATGGAGGCTCACCAAGCTACTGCTAGCACTGAAATTAGATAGGTGGGCATTTGCATCCAAAGTAAAATACATTACAGAGCAAAATAATACATAGTAAAAAGATAGGCTTCAAAATCTAGCGAGATGGGAAGAAATTAATTAAATATCAGAATTTCTGATCCCTAGAGTCAGGGAGCAAAACTTGAATAGGGAACACCTTATTGCAGTCCTGACTGACTGGCAAAAATAGCATACAGGAGGATGAACAAAGTCCAGAAGAACTACAACACACTTCCCCTTTCTCTTTTCAAATACAAGTTCTTTATGGTTTTTAGGATCTGGTCATTGGATTGTTTGGGACTGAACACCACTGAACAAATCCAGACCACCATAATTAAGCTGGTGGCCTATGCCTGCTTTCCTGATGACTCTGTGACTAGAGCCACAGGAAAAACTAACTGTTCTGATGTATGCTCTTGATCAAATCACAGAAGAAATTCCATTCCCAGGTCAAATGAACGGTGATGGTGATGTCAGCTCCTCCAGTGTCTCTCTACTTTTCACTAATGAAAAGTTTTCATCATAGATTACCAACTACATCAGTAGACTGCCAGTGGAGTATTAAATACCTCATTTTACAAATGATAAACAAACTCCATTTCATATTACCTACAAACAGGTGAATTTTCTGCATTTTAAACAGTAAAGATAGTAAAAGTCTGAAATTTGGAAGGTTAAATGGTGGTAAATGATGACCACACTTACCACTATTACTTCAGCTAGTATTCAAGACTATTTCTCATGCAGACATGAGAAAACTGATTATGTTATCCTGCTGCATCATATTCAAAGCACTACAGGATTTTTATTGCTTCCTATTCTTCCAGAACATTAATTACCTTGTGCTGCTCTGGCTTTGAAAATCTGAAGTACAATTGCTATGTATTACTCTCTTCAACAGGTTGATGAATATTAAATTTAGTTTCACAGTTTTTCTATTTCAAGTAATAGACATATACAATTCAGGATAAAGAGGGTTTTTCAACTGGTGTAGTGTGCCTGTTTTGTACTTTTTTGGTACACCTTATACCAGGAGAAAAGCAATACTTTTCCCAAAGCCTCATGATTTATATAGAGAAAGAACAGTCTTCTCTAATGATAAAAGACATTTTGGAAAGCTGTATTTGAATCCAGTGCTGCAGTATCATCTCAGCAAAATATTCCTCCTAAATATACAGGAAAAGAGCTATCAAAGCACTTTGATGAACTTGAGTGTCTGTTGCATACAATGCAAATATTTTAGTAGCAGTGAAACATTGTCCAGCTGTCTCTTCTAAGCTTTCAATCTGGTCTAGCAGGAAGCCAAGTGGTCCTAGGCTGCTACATAAATTTGGTGCCATCTGAAAGAAGTGGTGTGCTCAGTTGGACAGACAGGTTTTGCATGGGAATATGTCGCATTAGGAAAGTTATAAAGCAGCTGGAGATTTAATACAGAATCTGTGATGGATAAAATCCAGGGCTACTGGCTGTGCTACTGACTGCCCTTACTCACACCATCTCTATTCAACAAACACATGCAACATATTAACAATGCAATAATTAGTACACATTCCTGTCTGCTACTTAAAACTTCACTCCCAGATGCTGCTTTGGTCTGATCTCATTTTTATTACCTTTGATGATTCCCTGCACTTCATAATACCAGGCTCCATTGCCATTCATTAGACTCAAGAGTGGTTAGGCAGACACTAGCTGAAGCCAGGTTTCTAATAGAAATGCCCCTGCTTTTATTTCATGTGGCTAACTTCTGTGAATTACTGTAAATCCTTCCTCCAAATTCCCTGCAATGTATGTTTATGCATATGTGTATCTGGGCAAAACAACTGCAGCCAGGAGAACAAAACCAGGCAGCTAGATAACATAAACGACTTACATAAAAAAGAAAACCAAATCAAAACAAAACCAAACTGAAATGAAAATCAAACCAATCAAAAAAAACCCTCACTCAACCCAGAAAAATAAAAAAAACCTCACTTTATTTTGCAATAAACCACCTTGTGTAAAGTATCTTACATCCACCTCTACCCTTTTCAATTCTCTTAGTTTCTGTATACTGGTAACACTACAAGGCACTTAATGCCCTCCTACACCTGGGCACTAAGACCTGGTCCTCTATATGAATAATTCTGCTAAGCAAATGTTCATGATCTATATGGCAGTGATGATATTTTTGTTTAAGGTATTAAGGTATGCACATTAACACTGATAATGACAATGTCACTGATTATTGACACTGACACTGATAATGTCATGTCAGTTCGACATGCCATTACCAGTAGATACCCAAAGGGTTAGTTTCTAGCATCAAAGATTTTAAATTTCATTCAATTTAAAATAAATATGAAGGAAAATGTTTCTTACAAATATAAGCTGTCAAGGTTTGGTTTGGATTGACCAAAAAAATGATATTTTAAAACTTCTTTACCAGCCTCTGCTTATTGCTGTAGCAAAATAGGGGGAAACTTTAATTACCTAGTTTGCAACAATTGGAAATATTCACAGTAAAGCCAGAAATTTTGAGGCTTAGCAGACGTTGACTTTAATGAATATCCTGGGACTGAGTTGTTGCAAGTGTTTATATAAGTCACTCAAAAAGGAATAGGGCTGGAATTTTTGTCTGCATGAAAATATTTTTAACATTTTTTTTTCAGTAAAACCCAAACTAGAAAACAAATGCCCAGAAGAAAGAATAGTATATGTCTTGACTGACAGCACAAATCCTTTGAAAGTGCTAATGTTGATTTCCAGACAACTTTATTTCAATCTAGCTTAAGTAGATTACATTTTCAAATTTTGACTGACTTTCTTTTTGCCTCAGAAAGTGTCTAAATTCACTTTCAGTTTTTTTGTTATATCCCTAATGACAATTTCAATCTTTTCCTGGCTTTTTCTGATATGTATTTTACAAGAGTGTCGTCTCTCACTGCACAATGAACATGAATTTAAGAATGGTGCAATGGTCAAACTTCTGTTACCTATGATGAGAAATTTTTCAACATGAACGTTTCACATAATTTTCTGTTTCCAAATATGTTTTACACTTCTCTACTTGCTGATGGGATGGAATAAACAAACAAAACCAACAAGCTACTCAAATTCTTTGGATGAGACAATGACTAATTAAGTGTTAGTGTCCATGAAGTGTGTCAAACCAAACAAGGGACGACCGGAGCCTGTTTGCCACACTCTTAAACCTACTTATGAAACATATAACTGGTCATCTTGATAATGGAAAAATAAACAACAAACAACTCATAAAAGTTGGGGTGTGCAGATTTTGTTCAACTGAAAATGCTTGGGCAACTCACAAAGAAACCAAAGCTGATCCTGCAAACTCCCTCATTCACATGATATTCAAATTCAAGAAAATTATCCAAGTGACTGCAACAGGGTTTTGAGATAAAGAACAAGATACTTAAAATTGTACATATACTCAAAAAAATGGAAAAAGCTGTACTCACTTGGAGAATCAAGACCTCATCAGACATAAGACAATAAGGCGTGCAATATCCCATAGGCGATCTTCTAGAACTGAATATTTAATTCTCCTTTTTTGGCTTGCATTATGAGTTATGTTTCCTCCAGTATATGGTTGTGGGACCAGCAACATCTAACATGTCCAAAAGGGATGTTATCTACACATGCTCTTGTGGGGAATAAAAACTCCACTTTAGACTGTTTTATTTCAAAGCAAGCACTTTCTGAGTTGTCCTCTTAGAAAAAAACTACTGTCACAATGCAGTTAATTGCTATTTAGAGGCATTATTATATGCTTAGTTGGCTTCAATTAATAAGAAATAGAATTCACCTTTCCTTCCACCCAATGCCCCAAAAAAATTAAATATAAACTTAATTTAACAACACTGCCAAAATTTAATAATTTCATTAACTGGACTACCTAACACTCTTTCATTACACAACATACTAAATTACATAAACATAATTTTTGGCATACGCTTATTTTAATTCAAAACCAGAGTTGGACAGCACAATGCAACAATTGGCAAATCACAATCTTATCTTGGCTTTTGTAGTAATAGTGTCCAAACAAAAGTAGACATTTACTGGCAACAGCAAACAGCAGAACTCACGTCTTTTTCTTTTCAAAATTCACAGTATCATGTTGGCATTTGTTATACATTTCTAAGCACATTTTGACAGCTAAAAATGTCCCACATCATACCTCACCATAATGGCTGTTTTACATTATATTTATGTATCTAATCCACTTAGAAAAATGATGATCCAATTATTTTTGGTACAAAAGAATTCCTTAGAAATTCTGGTAATTAAATCTAGCAACCTGGAGAATTCCTTGAGTGTCTTAGGATTTTTTTGTTTTCTGTGATCTCATATAGGCAAATTCAAGACAGCTCCTATGTAAGCAGAGTCCAAGTTGCTTCAAGCATACGAGCCATATCAAACAGATTTAAAAGATTATTGTGCTGCTGCTCTGAAGAAGCAGGAATGAGGTGAGACAGAAGTGAATTGCCACACTTTGAGCTCACTGGCTGACCTTCCAACCCTTCCTCAACTTGTTCCTGCACACTCCAAAGCATAAAACTGCCTCCTCTCTCTTCAAAAACAGTAAAGAAAATGGTGTTGGAATGTAAGAAAACATTATAACAAGAGATAAAGGGAAGCAGCTACTTGCCCTTTCATTTCTTTGTTTTGCATAGGAGATAACTGATTTAACTGGAGTTTCGTCTGAAATAATCTTAAATGAGACATGATTGTTCTGAGGACTGCATTTGTTTGAAAACCTTATGCTTTCTGATTCTTAACCTAACACCTACATGGATTCCATTAAAAAGAAAGGAAATAATTATCAGGATGTTTGCATCGCACTCTTGATAACACTTCTGTTTAAACAGTTTTAATATTTTCCCCAAAAACTTGGCATTCAGCTCAACAGAGAAAAAAATTCTCAAATTTGAAAAATATGCCTACCGCACCTCAAAAGTTCTTGATAAGTACACTATATGAAGGTGATCTACCAAATTTACTACAAGATTTTATTGAAAAAAGAGAAAGATTAGTACTTTGAAATAAAAATGAAGAATTTAAAAAGGACTGTTTGGCTGTTAAATGTTTGTAGGACAGGTAGGAATCTTTTTGCTTATATATATGAAGGAAATATCACACGGAGGCTATGCAGCTGACTTACAAATTTATTTCTATGCATAAATGGGTCATGCAAGATGCACAAGCATGTATGAAAGCTTTGAAATGCAAGTGCAGGGGCTGGGCAAGTGCAGCACTCATGCTTTGCTAATGATAGCTTCTCCCAGATTGTTTATGTAGTGTGCTGAGAGTGTCAACTGATGTGGAGAGTACTGGAAACTTTCAGGCGTAATTAACCTCCACAGCCTCTTAATGTAGTTTCACCTATAATCCACAGGTCCATATCAGAGAAGAGCAAAGAGTTTGTTCAGGCCCAATTGAAACATTTCACAGAGAAGTGACTGATTAAAGCCAGACATACAGACAACGAAAGAAAAGGAAAACAGAAAAAAAAAAAGGTAAAAAAAAAAAAAAAAAAAAAAAAACCCAGGTGGGCCCCCTAATACCCAAAAAAAAAAAAAAAAAAAAAAAAAAAAAAAAAAAAAAAAAAAGGAAAAAAAAAAAAAAAAAAAAAAGAAGTCATGTGGTGCCCATTATCTCCATATATCAGCTGCAACAGTCCACACTTCTGTGACATCCTGACACATCAGGGGAGGACTAAGAATAGCTTTGGCTGATATATCCACCTTAGAATGACAGGAACAGGTGAAATTATACCTAAAGGCTTCAGGAAATACAACTTTTTGCCACAATATGGAAAAAAATCACAATTCTCAATGTTTTCTTCTGTCCCCTCATCAACGCACAAGAAAGAGACCTGTATTATGTCAGATACAAACACACAACCCCACAAAGTACACTGTTTCCTAAAGTGCTTTCATAGATACAAATGTGTTTTTACCATAAAAAAGATACAAATTCATGAAAAATTATCCTGGTTGCTCAGCTTGCACTATATCCAGAACAAAAGGTATTTGTCTTGCTTCTCCTGAAAAAATGTCAGGGAAAGCAATGCTTTGCTTGGGGAGGAGAAAACGAGTATATTTCCTAATGTTTATATGAAATCCATTCACTTAGCAGGAGGAATGAAATAAATGTGGAACGCTACCTGTTTCCTTCTACATGTGGGACAGAGACAGAATGACCCATAGGGAGGTTTCTGCAAGAAAATCAACAGTTCTGTGTGCAGTGTTAAGCCATAATGGGTATGTGCTGCAAATCTCTAGCATTTCTAATTCAACAGGCCCCAGCGACAGAAGCTCCCTAAGCACTGGCTGGAAATGCCTCCTACTTCAGCCACACAGGCATCAGTGCCTTGAACCTCAAGTACTGACTTAGACATTTTATAAACCATGAAACTTCTTGCCTGGACCAAGAACTTGGACACAGGCATGTGCAAAACACAACACATAGTCATTCTCTGCCTTTAGCATCATGTCAGCAAAGAGCTTGATTATTTTGGCAAAGAATGCTACAACTGTCTTCTGAGCATTTTTTTTCCCTTCAATTCTTTTCCTTTTTTGAATTAGTAGGTTGTACATAGAATTTTTATAACCAAACATTATTTCATTTGAAAATATTACTAAATTAATTTCATTTCCCCATAGAAGTAATGGGCTTCAAACAAATTTGCAGTTCAGCTTTCTAAATATTATGATAAAATCAGTTTCTCATACTTCTAAACGAAACAGAGAAACATCTTTTCAAACTTATGACAGTGAAAAAGAAAATTAAATTGGACAGTTTTCATGATATATTTCTAACTAATTCCCAGAAAATGTCATGCTTCATCTAAACTGACATTAATTTGTACTTTGATTTTGTAAGAAAATCTTTCTCAATATTTCCTATTCACCCTATTTAGAAAAAGCTTTGGCATTTCAACATATTTAAGAAAGTAGGGAAAATAAGGGGTTTTTTTTCCCCCAAAACACCCATTAACTAACAAATTTCAAAATTCAAATTTCATGTGGCCTTACATGTAAATCAATGAGATTTACATTTTTGACATTACACAATCAATATCTTAAATTCACTTTTGTCAACTTCACTCATTTGTCTGCATCACTGCATTCCAACCATCACTCTTGACAGGGTGCTTCAACCTTTTCAACACTTTGCACTGTCAAATTCACTGTGAACCAGGCCTAGGCCGCACTTTGTTTACTAATGGGGGAGGAAGCAGCCATTGCCAAGTGGCAGAAATGAGGTCTGTTTCAAGGCTTACTACTTTTGGTAATCTTGATATTCTTCTTTTAGGTCTTGGACATAGTGCACAGTTCTAGTTTAAGGCACCTAGAAGCAGTTCTTGCTAGACAGGAAATGAAAGCATTACCTCACAAGAAAAGAACATGTCCAAACAGGTCCAAGCAGAGGATCACCAAGAAATACTTCAAATTAAACTGCCCCAGAAAAGGTATTAAACCTGTGACTGTAAAACAAGAAATCTATGTTTTTAGGGTGTGACATAGTAATTAAAATCTCCAACAAGACACATAGCTCATTAACCTATGTGAATGTAGCTACCTGGCTTTGCATTCAGAACTAATGGAAGATCACAGCATAAAAGAATATTCTGAGTTGGAAGGGACCCACAGGGATCATCAAGTCGCAGTGTTAAGTGAATGACCCATACAGGGATTGAAGACATAACCTAGTGTTATTAGCACCATGCTCTGATCCACTGAGTTAATCTCAGGGGCAAGATAGTGGGCTGTGTCTTAGCACACTGTTCTCTGTTTAGCAATGATATTAGCACATCAAATTTAGCAGAAGAAAACAAAAAGGAGACAATACAACATGTACATTGAGTAGTAATCAGTACAAAATAAAATTTTTTGGTCAGTTAAGCATACTACCTGGCTGAAATAACTTAAAGAGCAGCTCTGATTATGATAATATCATAGAATATTATGACATTAAGATTGGGAAAGATCTCCAAGGTCACTGAGTCCACCATTTGACTGAACACCTGGTCAACTAAACTGTCCAGTCCTGTCTTGAACACTTCCAGGAATGGTGAATCCACCAGCTCCTTGGGCAGCCGATTCCAATGTTTAATCAGCTTTTCAGATAATAAATTCTTCCTGATGTCCTACCTGAACATCTCCCCCTGCCCCCACCCAGTGTGGCTTGAGGCCATTTCCTCTTGTCCTTGGACAGTATTTTAGTTGAATGTTAGAACTCTTTGTAGCCCTTCTACTGTGGAACAGCCTACAGCCAAAGAGTATGGTGAGCAAACCTATCTGGAGTTGACTGAATTTGTTAAACTTCTGAATGAAGTTCATTATATAATGAACACCAGTGATAACAGGAGCTGTTGTTGAGATTTCCAGGAGGTTTTCTTTGGTCCTCTTTTCTGTAATTTGACACTTTTAATTAACAGACACACACTTATTAAGTATAACAAATGCCTGTGCCAAGGCTGTTCCTGCAACAGAACTCCCCAGTCATCGTAAATCACAGAGCAATGCTCTTCCTTCCTGATCCTGGGACACAGGGCCAGCCTGGCTACTTTGGAGTGATCCACCAAAGGCTGATGTTACAAGAAGTGAGGGAAAGGTAAGCAAACACTGGTTTTCATACGGTAAGTTCACTGGCTGCCTATTACATGGCTTTACAGGACTTCCCTATTCCAGACCAAGAGCCACAAACCACTTCCCACCTACTCACAGCTCCCAAACTGCCACAGGCACATGTTTGTCAGTGGGAGAGGCCATCTGGGAGTGCCCATTTTGTGGATGACACGTTCTGGAAATATGGTAAAGATATCGTTGCTGCCAGGCAGAGGCTGCTGTTCCACAGAAACTGCCTGTTGGAACTATCCAGTAAGAATGGTTCCAATATGGTTTTGCCTTTGAAATTTATGGAGATAATGAGAAGACAGAGTTTCTACAGTAGTTGGAAGGAACAAAAAAATGAGGAGTTTATTGTAGGAATTGAGTGCTCCTGCCTCCTCATTGCATCTTGCAGCACAATAAATTATTTTTTAATTTCCTTTTCCTTTTTATCCCACAGCTGACCTTTTCCTTTGGCTATTTCAGCCTTCTGCAAAGCTGACATCTGCAACTTCTTCCAGGACTGGCACAGTTCATGAAATCAACTAGTTTACTCCTGGACTAGGTTCTAAGGTGTTGAAAGGATACTCTTGATAGAAATTGAAATCACAGTAGGAATAAATTGACTACTTTACATTGCCAATTTCAGAGATATACTAGAAATACATAACTGAAATTCTGAGATTCTGGACTGGGTCAAAACACCATCCCCTCTTCAGAGAGTAAATGATTTTGGTAATTTTATTTCAAATGTCACTCAATTTTTAATACTACCTTTACTTTTTTTTCCCTTTTAAAACATCTCACATCCCCTTTTGAATCATACATAAAGGAAAAAAAAAATCTATACCAGCCACTCTTTTATGCTATTTCCTCAGATGGAGCTTAGCTGTTTTCCAAACACTCCAATGTATTTTTGCTTTAGGTAACATAATTCAGAATGGCTGAAATCTTGTATTTTTGCCAGTAAAGCTAAGATGTGTGATTTTCCTTGTGGGAAGATTTGAAATGCTAACATGAGTTGGTGAGATTTAGTAACATCCAGCTGAGGAGTAGAACAAGTTGCTAGAGGGCTTCTCCTCTACTCAGTAATGATTCTGGTAATGATTCCCTGGTTGCAATAGTTTCTTTTCAGACTTGTTTCTCCTGTCTTTCTGTAAGCAATTGTCCTTGATTCCTGGGTGAATATATTTTCTTCTATGAAATCTCTCATAAACATTAACTTATCCATACAAGTTTAACAGTATGAAAAGGAGGCAATTAAAACTATGAATTTAGACTCCGTATGCAAAATCTTCTGGTTTTCAGACTGTGTAATTTCAAAAAGACAGACTCTCTACAGATGGTATCTGTAGTGAATACATTAAAAGCACTTTAAACATTTATCTTTCCTGATAAAACAAACTCAGCTCCCAAACTCTTCCAAGGGACACCTTATGGGTTACAGGCAGCTCCTGACTTTGCTCATTAAGAACACCTCATTATCAAACACTGTCAACTTTTTTTACTCCACTGTCTGATGGGCACTTTTACCAAGAGACAACACTTTCTAAAACCACTGTATTTCAACAGAATTGTATATTGTCTCTAGTTAATCACTTTTGTAGACTTTTCCTCTGTTTTCTATCTCTTTAATCAGATACATTATCATTAAATTTGTCATCTAGTCTGTCATACATGTACTTCTATGTTGGAGAAATTTTCTGCTATAGAAATTGAATGGTATTACCCTTTATCCTCCTATTCCCCTATCTATTAAGAATGAGAACATCATCCTTGTATTGTGAACACAAAGTAATGAACAGAGCAGAATCATCAGTCTATGGCTTTACAGCAGAATAAGCTTGAGTAAAGATAAAAGAGTGAAAATCCTAATATTTAAACTCTGCCTCAGTTCTTGTCTCCAAAGAAGAGGAAAATATCACAGGCATATTTCAAGTTTGGATTAGGGATGAAAAATTCTAACATTGGATAATGGATCTAGAACATATTACTAGATTTTCTATAACACATGAGAATTTAAGTACTTGTTACAATTGGTTTTGCTGCAACTCAACAAACTTTTGGCTACTACTTACCAAAAGTAAGCATGGAGTTATTGTTCTGAATACCACTACAGTAAAACAGTCTGTTAGCCCAACACAGGACTCTGTAATACTGTCTCTTTCTAAAGAACTCTTACCCAGTTGAAAAGTTCACCTTACCATATCAGTTATTTTTGTTTAGAATATATTAACTTTTTGTTCCTAATGGAAGCCAGTTAGAAAAATGGGGGTGAGAGGTTAAACATACATCTGGTCTCCCTATTTAACATAGAGGTTTATCTTTTGCATGTTGCTGATGATAATTTAGAAGGGAGGGGGGCACAAAGGAAAAGCACATTTGTATATTTTTCTGTTATGAAAACGGCAGCTTCCATTTTTCATTTGACATATGAAATAGCTCTGCCATAAAAGCCTGTGCTTTTCAGCTTTGTGTTTAATTGTTGGAGCCAAGAAAAGGAGGTGAAGAAACAAGACAGATTTTACTTGTGCTGGTAGGACATAGTCGGCTATAGCAAGCATGGCTCTCATTATGCTTAAGTGAATTAGTCTGTTTCCTTTAAAAAAAGGAGGGGGGTAAAAAAGGAGAGATTAACAAGCCACCAAGGACCTGCTGTAAGACTTTGACACTTTTAGTGGCTTGTGACAAATGACTTGTGAGTATTAGCTCTCCTTCAGAATCAGAAAACAAATCTACCATTTGGATAAGGAGTGCAAAAAAAAAAAAAAAAAAGAAAGAAAGAAAGAAAGAAAAAGCAACAGCAACAAACTCTGCTACAAGGTCATGCTGACTAGGACTCATTACCAGTGGAAAAAGAGAGATAAGTTCTTTAACTGACTGAATTCTGAAATTGCTTTTGGATGTCTAGAAATCTCTAACACTTGTCAACTTTTTCTAGGTAAAAAATATGTTACAATCCTTCTGAAGGTATTCATGTGTTCAAATATTGCAATAATGGCACATATTTCTACTTATTCTCAAGAGGTGTTTTGGGCCTGGGATCAGCTTAGAGGTTCTCCTCTGGACTCATTCCAAGAGCTAAATATCTTTCTCGAGCTGGGGCAAAATATAAGTGTGCTCTTCAGTTAGGCTTCTACAGATTCCTTGGAAGCTTCATCTTATGTGCTACATTAGCTGCACTGTCCTGCAATGTACCCTTGCATTATCAGTATATCTGAAAAAGGAATTTTGCTCCTAGAACTTCTGTAGTTTACACATCTATAAATGAAGAGTTTATATGTACATACTGGCTCTTTGGAAAGTGGAAACATTCTGAAACCTTCACGAAAAAATATTTTGTTGAAAACCCAACATTAAGAGTACTAGAAAATGCCAGACTGCAGTTGACTCAAATACCAAAATTATATTCCCTTCCCCATTTTGTGTTTAATGAAATCTCATCTGTAACTTCTAGTATAAAGTACAAGGTAATAGAAAGAATTAATGTTTTTCTCTACTGATGTTTCTGTCTTATCATTAGATACTTTTTGAATCTGCATTGCTGTGTGAGCACATGTATGTATACATCACATCTGTGACTCCTGTTTAAAAAATTTTGAACTGTGATTAAGGTTTGAGGTCCCTGGATAAGAGACCTTCCCCCCACTTCCCCCAGTGGCAATTTTTTTTATAACATTATTGAACTTAATAGTTCAGACAGCACTCAAGTTCTTCATGAGTATAAGCATTGTGTTCTTTTTTTTTAAAAAAAAAAACATTTTGGGTGAAAGAGTTACTGTAATTCAGTTGGTATTGAAAAGCTGTATCAGTCTTTATTACGTCCTTAGTATAGTTGGAAACAAAAAGTTTGTCTTGCTGACCTTTATGGTCTACTGTGTACATGTACAAAACCAGAAAAAGGATGAGTTCTACAGAAAAATTAATATAGATATTTTAAAATAATGTTTGTCTCTAAATACTCATCTTTGCAAAATGATTCCTGTTTCATAAGGAGAATCAGCTGTAAGCAGAGTCCACAAATGCATGTGTGGCAGAACTAAAGGAATAAAGAAAGCATGGTGAATTTTGAGCAAATCTGGATAATGCTTTGAGGAATTATTTGGTGTGTGGTCTGAGGCAAGAAGCCACAGAGAGGCGGAAGTTAATCTTATGTACTCCCCAGCTGCAGATATGTCTTTTTGAGAGCTGACTGCAGCAGGAGAAACTGAAGAAATGACCAAGAGACCAGATTAATTCCACATGAGCCAAGTGTCAGCCTCATTATAAGTGTTTTCACTAAAGTTGAAAAGACTTTAACTTGGATGGCTGTCATTTCAAAGCAAAGTTGTGACATGTAGATGTAATTGTAATAAATTAAACTGAAAGAATAATGTCTGTGACATTAGCAGGGAAGTATCAATAATTTAAAAAATGGTATAAAATAAATACAACCCAAACAAATAATTCCAGTAGGCTAACTCCAATAGATTGACAGCATTTCAGGGAAAATAAGGCACTTCCAAAAGTACATAATACATTAATACAATAAATAATAGCAGGATGTTATGCTGAAATTTTATTTACTGATAGGCCTGACAGTAAAGACATGAAATAACAATTATATTTTAACATGGAAATTATACAGATCCTTGAGCTGAAACACCCTAAGGTTCATACCTTCAAAGCAAAAGAAATTTTAACATTGCTTTTGATTATAATGTTCATACAGCAGAACCAGATCCAGTTTTACAGGACAGATCCAATATGTGCCTCTACTCATGCTATTTGGTTAGGGGATATTTTTGACATTAATTTCTGGTTTATGCTGTGCAAGAAATCTGTGGGTAATCTTGACATAATGCTTGCAAGAGGGGTAGTATTGTAATTTTTTTTTATACTTCAGAGTTTTTTTCTGTTGAAAGACAAAAATACCTTAGTCTGACAGAATTAAGAAGCAGCCTGTTCTTCCCTGCTCTACTGGAAGACAAAACTGCCCTTACTATTCCTTATATCCGAACCTTTCAGTGAAGAGGATGATTACTCTCTGGGTGCTTTTATTTTTTTTCCTGGCACTCGTCCTGGTGTTACTGGTGTATTTCAGAAATAATTGCCTTTCATAACACTCTTGCTTGTGTAGGAACTATTGCTAACTTCATTTTATAAGCAGCAAAGAGTCAAGGAGAAATTAGACTCAAATATTCTCAGAAATTTTGAGGTGCAAAGGATAACCAACATATAAGACCTAATATTTCCCAATACTTAATGGAATTCCTTATACTCAAATTTTAATTCCTGCAGACTATCCTTATGCCAAATTTTTCAGTCTTCTACCCTCTCTCTTTAAGCAGATTCCTACTCCATGCTACTTGACAATCACCATGAGGACCATTAGGATTCCCTCATCTTCCCTTATCCCCTCAGTATTTTCTCCGCACATGGTGAAGGACAATCATTCCTGCAATCCCACATCATTACTCCAGTCCGCATCTGCTTCAGTCTTGTTTTGAGACAAGAATCCACGGTAGTCATTAAGAATCTTTCTAAAGTTCAAATACACTTCCATAAAGAAAGCTGGTATTGGACCTTTTCTTTCCTAGACAAACTGAACTGCATAGCTGCTTTGTGAGGTATTTCATCCAGATGAAAAGTATTTTCTCACATTTTCTCAGGAATTTTATACCCTGCATTTACTGATAGTAATCTTTCTGTCCATAGAGTGTTCTTAAAATGTTTTTAGTATGTCAGTGCATTCAGTCTTATAGTTTCTTAATATACAATAATCACCAGCTTTTAAGCAATCAGCAGTTGCTGTTCTTGACTGGTTTATGTCATATTAGAAAAGGAAGTACCAAGGAAAATCAAATATAGAGTTGCTACATAGTTTAAATGCCATGGCAGGTACAGGCTGGGTTACAGTTGCCACTCCACAGGTTATTCAGACACAGAAAGCTGTGAATTAAATGGTCTGTTCATAGCACCTGGAGCACTATTTTCTTTTTAGCCTTGTCCCCCTTTCCCTGTCCAGCAGTAGTTCCCACACTATGTCATCAACTGGAAACATCATTACTCCAGGGTGGATGGAATCACCAGTCTGCATTATCTCAGCATCTCCCTCCATCATTCTTTGCTCAGGAGCACGGTTGCAGACAAAGCAAAATCAAGAAAAACAGCAAAACTTCTTATATTGAATCTACCTTTAAGCCTCAGAAAGGACATAACTTGTAATTGACTTACTGAATTTTCTATTAGCTGCTTAAATAGTATAAACAACTCGTTGGACTAAGAAGTGAGCCATTGCTTATGTGTGCTCATGGCTGTTTAGAAGCAGAGGTCATGCTGCTTTATGAATAAAAGCCATCATACATGACTTTAAATGTCTCTGTTCATAAGAACTGGACTTGCATATGTGCTTTCATCAGCATCCTCACTTCTAGGAAGCTGAAACAATCATAATTTCCTCCCATTTCTTACATTCTACTCACTTTCTAAGCTATTTCTATCAGAACCACATGAAGTAAAAATTTAAAGAGCTTGCAATGGTTTGTAGGTCAGAATGCCCAATGAAACTAGGTTTGTAATAATTTTCTATTCCAGTTTACATATGGTGGTGCCTTAACTCAGCTCTTCAGCCAAAGTATGAACTGTTGACCCCGCTACTAAAACAGTAGCACCAAAACTACACATGTACCTTGTATGGGAGGTTATATTTTCAGCATCTGAAGAACAGAGTAACCAGCCTAGACACAGAAGCAGACTAACAGAAAGCAACCTCACCTTGGGTGATGAGGGTAGCTCTAGTCTTTTCTGTATCTTTTCATGTTACCATTAGTTTTGCAGTTACAGATCCTCAGTGAGCACAGAATTTCTGTGTTGCAGTTATTAGCACTAGTGTTTTGACAAGGGAAAGGTGTCCTGTCATCAGAATGCAAACCACATGCACCACTCTGCTTCCTCTGAGACAGGGCAGACGGGCAGAGTCATGAGCCCAGGTTACAGTTCAGGGGAAGGTTTTCATTAGCTTGTCTCCAAGGGAAATGTGCCACAGGTACTGAGATAATTCATGAGGATAAGAGAGGTACTTCCAGATCAACTTCCAGATTGCCCTGTGGAGGATCAGAAGTTGGACACAACAGTTGTTGTGAGACCCTTCTGACTTGGGATATTATACAGTTCTACAGCTTTATGACATGGTAATACTTTTGGTGTTTACATTCAGGAAAAAAAACAGAGAAAAAATAAGTATCTGGGAAATAGATGAGAACAAAATTTGTTCTCTTGAAGTTAAAAGACCGCTTCAGAGAACATTGGAAGCTTTAGCATCTCCTAAAATGTCATAATAAAATTGTGAAAAGAAGACACTAAACAGCAGTCTTATAAAATATTAATTGTGTTAAATGCAGTAATCTCCTATTCCATTCTAGAGCACACATTTTCCATTGCTCACTGCAGCAACAAACTTGTAACTATGTATCTGCTTTCAATCTTAATAATAAGCTTGCAAAATCTGACATATCTGATAACATACCAGCAACCAAAATGCTCTATTCCACCCTATTCCTTGCCCCAAAAATCCCCTGGAATTCTAGAGTACCTTAATATCCTTCAGGTATATGTTTCTCTTAACAAATACACTTTGTAGTATTAGCATACTGAAAAAAAATTAAGAAAAACCAACCAAATAAAACCCCCTTTTTTTTTTTTTTTTTTCTTTAATGAAGAGCTTGTAGCTCTTTCAAATGGTTTATTACTTTCAAGGGTCAATTCATCTACCCTTCTGCTTGCAAGCAGTTAATACGGAATTTGATATTAAGAATAAAGCAGGTTATTAATCCTCTTGAAGAGGACAAAATTAAGAACAAAACTCTAGAGCAGCTACCAAATAGTATCTAATATCTACAGAATAGGGTCAGAGAAGACACAATGAAATTGGGAGTGGAATGTTCATATCCTAACACCAAGCACACACTTTTATAGAAATTCAAAAGGCACCTTAATGTCTTCATAGTTTCAGTCTGTGACAAACAGATGTTACAGTGAGATCAGACAGGACAACTCAACATCACTGGCAGTTCACAGCTGCCAAAAGGGGTAAGCCATGCTCCCCCTCTCCCCACTTCTCTCCCACTCATGACACATGCTGCCCCTATTTCTTTCTTGTCATCCTTTCTAGTACTGATCTGGTACTTGTCACACATCCCACCCACTTCCTCTAATGCGGGCACAATATCATTGATTTATACCCAGTCTCCACTTAGCACTGTGCCTTAATTCCAATTAAATAACATCCTGAACGATTCCAAAATGCTTCAGCATTCCCTCCCCAACTCCCACACATGCTGACTACAGCTGCACAGCTGTGTGTCAGGAACCTAAAAGAAAACTTACATTTCATTTATTTCTATGCAATGTTTGAAACTCTAATATCAGTGGCCAAAGAAAGAAGAGCAAAGAGACTCATCACAATTCCCCCACCCCCCACAACCCCCTCATTTTCACTTCTGCTCTCCACATAGGAAGACGAGATAGGAGTCAGGAACGGCAAAAAACAACTATGTCCTTCACATATGGTTTCCACCATGAAAGGAGAAGACATCATATTGCTTTCCTAAATCAAGGTTTATGAAAGATCTGATATTCTTCTTTATTTTTATATAACATTCACAATCATTCATATTCCTACTATCCACAACCTTTTCCTCTCCTTGACAACACCAAAAATTATGGAAGAGGGGGAAAAGAAAAGGAATAAAACTTTTTGGTGTAGTTTCAACATTTCCTTTTTTCTTGAAAGTCAGCTTCAATGTGTGTGAAAATTCCTCTTTAACTGTAGAAGATATACACTCTGACAGATTATTTAGAGGTAAATGTGAAAGGGGACAGGCTAATAATTCTTTAGGCTAACTATAAAATAGGGGAATGCTTTACAGCTGACATTGTGAGTATATCAACCCAGTAATTGGATGCACGTGTTAGTAGCAGTAAAAAGGCACTGTCCAGTTGTCCACCTTACATGGGAATCTACTTTGAGCATATTCTTTGATTTACTGTTGCAATTAGAACTGAATGTTCAAAGAAAGAACACAAGTGACCTAATTTAAAAACAGTGCCTTTAAAGCCACTATTTAGTACGAGACTTGGCTTACTTGTAACCATTTCTTTCCCCTGCGACTTCTATTTGTTGCACTGTACTCATGAAGCCCCAAAATCAATTTTAATAATCTGCCCAATTAATGAATTCAGTTTTAATATCCATTCAGTGATTAAAGATTTAGCCACTTCCTCCTGACTCCTACCCTTGAAGATTTTAAATCTCTTCATAAACACAGAGAGTTTTCCCAGGCTGACTTTCAAAACTTCATGAAACACTGTTTCCTGTCTCCTTTTTACTGTGTTGTAACCAACAGAGATGTTTTACAACAAATTGGCACAAGAACCAGGAGCAATTAGGGAAGCTGGGGAAGGATCCCTCTGGTTAGCAGAACTAATGTTGGAAGCACCATTAACTACTTTTCCCTGTTAAAGCATCTGAGCAATGAAAGCATGCAAGATAGCAAAATATCACATAAAAATAAATTGTCAAAGAAAAAAAACTTGTTTGACAGGTATAAACAGTTAGACTAGTGGCACTAATACACATGCCATCTGAGAAACAAACATGTGCTAAGATTAACTAAACCATTTCTTATCTGGTAGTTTGGTATACACAACCCAAAGCGATCAAGGGTTACTTTTTCATGCAGCCTCATCAAGCTGACACTGGTTGGCAATGCTGATAAACAAAATATTTGTGATGTTCCAAGTGACAAAGAGGTCATTAAGTTATATACCCCAGAATATGAGGATAAAGTAGTTCAGTGATGTATACAACTGCAAGCAGTAGTAGCAAGTGTTTAAATGAGCAAACTGAAATTTCAACCTGGTGCTACTTGGAGGAGAAAGAGACTGTAAGAGATTGATTCAAAAAGCTCTCCACTGAATAGAAAACAGTGTTTTGTCATGGCATATCAATGTCAAGAAGGGAGTATATAAGAAATCCCAAACCAACCAAGTAATTTCTCTGCTTTGTTGACACTATCAGCCCCAATACTAAGCCTAGAAATAGAAATACAACATTATTTACAATTTTTCCCTGTTTAGAATATTTCTTGTGCAATTACTTTACTTTCTCATAGGAAAAATCAGCAATCCACATCACATGAGTTGTTACTCTGTGTTCATACAGGTACCTGCAATTTTTAACTTATGACACAGTATAACAAGGTTTACACAAAGAAAGGTTTTTCTTTTTTTTCTACATGAAAGGCTCTGCAATAAATGAAAACTCCCCTATTGCAGGATCTGATCTGAGTCTCATTTGAAGTGAAAAGGCCCCTATTCACACACACAGTTCAAAGACATCTGAAAGTCATCTTAAAATGCCTTATTTCAAAACAGAGGATCTTATCCTATGAGTGAATGCATCCAAGATGTTTCAGAAGTGTAAGCACATTCTATACTGCTCACTCAGCTAATGCCATCTTCAAGGGAAGTTTTGACTGAGCCACTACCTGTGAACCTCTCATTAAAACAGAAACATGGCATCTATAAACCTGTATCGCCCTTGTTTTCTTTCTTCTGGGGTTTTAGGAAAAAACTTCCCTTTGCTCCTAACTCTTGGGATTTTTTTTTCCCAAGTGGCTATAAGTTAGATTTATGAAGACAAAAAGACTACTTACAACTGTGTATTTTGAAAAAGATTTATGACAGGGCTACAGTATCAGCATGGAGGGTCCACAAGGCAGGAATGCAGTAAGGGTAACAGGAGAGTGTCATGTAGACATTAAATAGTACAATTCTTTCCACATTCATAAATCCTAAGTGCCTACGGTTTTATACTGCTGGTTATAAATTGTATAACTGAGTTCTACAGACAAAAAACAAAAACCAAACAATAAAAAAAACAAAACTAAACAAAGCAAAACAAAAAAAACAAACAAAACAACCAACCAACCAAACAAAAAAAACCCCAAAAACCAAAACCAAAACAAAAAAACTACCTGAAAGTGAGAAATCATGCCCTTAAGAACATATACATTCCACAGTAAGGAACCATCTTTTCAAATTACTTCACTTATTATTATTTCCTATTTTAAGTATTTTGATTGGTTAAGCCATAAAACAGAACTCTTTGGACAGCAAACGAGCAAAACACTAGTCAGTCTTTAGAAAAACAGTGAAAAGTTCTCACATTAATTTACAAACACATGTAATAAGGATTCAATAATCCCAAACAGCTACTTTTCAAAATGTTCAGTAGCAAAAGAGTCTATTTTATCAATTATTCTAATCTGCTTGGAGCTTCATAACTGATGTTATGGTACCTATGGCACTTTATTATTTTTCTGCACCAGAGGTATAGTGAAAAAAGTGAGTATCAAATGAAGTATACCTAATCAAAACACATTTAATGCTATTTTTCTGCGTATAACTCAACCTATAATACAAATACCTATTTATATGTCATGTACATATGCACACACTTAAAATCCTCATTAGTAATGTTCAGCACTTCTAGTAGTTGAGTGGTTGTTTACAATCTTTTGGGCTAAAGAATGAGGGTCAAAACTTTCTTGCTTTCACTCACTATGTTGTTAAGCTTATCCCACGCTAGCCAAAGCAAAATCAAAGACTATCAGGGACTTCAAGAGTTCCTAAAGCTTAGCATAAAAGATAATTGAATGCTCAGAAGAAAAGCCCAGAATAGGTTAGCTTGTGGGAAGTAGCTAATTATTTCTTGCTAGCTCCCCTGACATACACTTTCATTCTGCAACACAGTGCCTTTTTCTTGAAATAGTCCACTTGGGTTGGTCAGAAGACAAATTTATAGAATATCTTTGCTTGGAAAGGCTTTGTTTGAACTAAATCAGCTTACACAGTTGAGGATGCAGACCCTTCTCGTCCACCTTTGAGCAGAGGTGACACCAGGCAGTGGCTGTGCCGCCATCTACTGTAGGTTTTGCATAGCACTGCTTGGTCCAAAGCCCGCAGGAATCCCTCCAGCAATCCTTCCCCCTCATCTCCAGGCTCAGTGACGCAGACTGCACTCCCTGAACGTGTACCTAAGTAAGAGCCCGATCCTGCAATCTTCGCTCATGCAGAACGCCCTCCACAGACTGCAGGTCAGCTGCTGCTAATGAAGTAATGTGTATTTTGTTATTGTTCTTCAACTAATAAGGTCTGTCCCCCAAATTTGAAGTTTGTGTGCCTTATAGTACTGTGAACGGTTGCCTTAGAAGACAATTGAAAATTGTGTAGCACTGAGACATACATTCAAGTTTTCTTGAATCTGGTTATCATATATCCTGTGGCTTTAATGCATGCCAACCATTAACCCCAGAGAGTTTCTCTATCTTAATCAAGAGAACGGTCAGTGTGGGAGTAAAGTTAGAATCTACCACATGCAGCTCCCTCTCAATTTTAATATATGTCTTAAGATTCTCTTGGTGATCCCAGAGCTGAAGCTATAGTGAAAGCTTCTGTAATTGCTCTTTGGAGGATTTTTGGATTTGTTTGTTCCTCATCTAGTGTGTAAACCCCCAGAAAACACTACAGCTCTCTTTATTTGTGCTTGTGAAGGGCTCTGTCAAGAACAGGGGCAAGGGACTTCACAGCTCTGGTGCTGCAGGACAAGGTAGTAGTTGTATTTTGAGAACCAACTTCCAGACGTAAGGAAAAATAAAAGAAAGTGTCCTACATCTACCTAGTGACAGACACCTCCAGCCATGCCAAGTGCTGCAAGTTCTGCCAGTCTTCTGACAGAACAGTCAGGAGCCACATGGTACTCCACAGGTAGAGAAAGGATGATGGAATAGTTCCAAGCAATCAAGTCGCAATACAGCTGCCAGAGTAAACTTTAATTTAGTGCACTCTACACAATATTTATAGAGCAAATTCATGAGCGCTGCTTGAGCCATTTAAAGGCTGGAGACTAAATTCTCTTTTCTGAATGTTTATCCTGAATTTCTCCAACTGTTCTTCTTACTTGACAGTGCTTAATTGGCAGAGAGCCATGAAAGCTGTTGTCTAATTGCATAACATATCACGATCTTACAGACCTACTGATAAGGCTTTACTGCAGCATAAACGGATTTTAAACACTAGCATATGAGAAAATTAGCCTCCAAATTACAATATTTCAGTCTTGTGTGTCAATAGTCACTCTTATTTAGAAAAACATGGTTTCAGAGGGAGAAACTAATTTTAGAGATTAAATAGCCTATAATGCTAAACAGGCTACAATTTAGTGGCCTCTCTGGCTAACTCTATGCACGGCAGAAATCTATTCACATGTAATTACTTATTTCAGACCATGTGAGAGATACCATATCTTTGCATGGAATCAGTCCAGCTGGGGATTATAGCAGTATTATGATAGCACTGCTACACATGATGCTGTGAAAAACAGATTTAGTGAATCCACTTGCAGCATTTTGCTACACAAACAGCCTTGAATAAAGGCACAATAAATATATTTTTAAATGGTCTCAGACTATGTTTTTACAGAAAAGACAATATCACACTGCATATTATAATGACTATTAATCAGCAACCCAGAACTCTAACTTCTGTCAACAGGACGGTAATAGTTTTGAGCTGAAGGATGTGCACTAGGTCTGCTATTGTGATGTAAGTACAGTAGGGAAGCTACAAGTTTTAAGATGACGGCAGTCCTTTCTTCACTGCATGTAATCTTCAGTGATAGGATGCAGCTATGTATAATAAAGGCATTCTTTTGCTTTTATATGAAAAAAGTGACATTCTCCTCTCTTTCAGCAGACACTCTACAGATGTGACAGTAACCATGACATCACTGAGAAGGCAATTCTCTTTCTGATGCACTGACTGAAAAACCAGGACACACCATGCACATTCCCTCCCACAGTTGTGGGGGAGTTGTTCTTGCATGTAGCCTGAAAAGGTAGAAGATGTATTTGTGTGTTTCAGTGTATTCTACCTCTTCTTGGCAGGATTTTGCAAAAATTCAAGCATGTGGATAAGTTTACCCACTGAGCAATTCTGCTGGCTAAGTGGGACTGCTCAGATGTGTAGCTACTTCCTAGAGTAAACTGCTGTCAGAGTGGGCACCTTACAGCCCTTTTTGGCAGCAGTGTGCTACACAGAACAGTTTGATGTTCTCAGAGATGCATGCAAAGCTTTCAAAATCCCATTTTAGGGCTGCTGTTCTCCTCCAAATCCAAAGGTAATCTAAGAAACGCTGTTCTAGGACCTCATTCCACACAAATTCATCAAAGTTAAGCCTCCCTCACAGCTCTGTTTTTTAAGAATTTGCCTTTCTGTGTAATAAAGGGAGGTGGTAAGCTTCAGCTGCTTTGACATCCAAAGCAGCTAAATGACAAACATTAGAGTGTGTGATAAAGCATGAAGTTGCAAGGTGGAGCAAGTGAAGCAGCGACACATGATACTCCAGCCCTTTTCTCACTGCTTCTAAGGTTATATTATGGGTAGTTACTAGAAGTACAACTGAATTAACAGCAGTGTCTATCATATAGCACGGCAACCTGCTGAAGAACTCCATATTTTACACATTAGCTAACAAGGGATCTACTTAACTCACTTTCAGTTGTTTTAATTTAACAGCAGATTTATTCCTGGGTTTATCTGGATTTACGTAAAAAAAACACAAGAACCAAAATGTGGTTTTTCACCAGTGAAGAAACCTTAGAGTTTCCTCGAGTTGCATAACTGAGCTTACTTTCTCAGCATGTTCCTATAGTGGGACATAGTCAATTAAGATTTGTAAGAGAAAGCAATATATTGTGATCTAGTACAGTTCAATTTGAGACTGCACAGGCAGGAAAACCAAGCAAAGGGTACATTTCTAGCAGCAAACAGCCAAAAAATACATTACCAGAAGCATGCTATTACTAAGCATCTAATTAGTTCTAGAGAAAAGCTCGAAACTTCAGCTATGGAGACTGCCATATGACTTCTGTTCTGAAATAATTTATTTAAAAAAAAAGAAAGAAAGAAAAGGACAATGAAACGCGTGTGAGGTCTGTGGGAAGGCAGCCCCAGATGTTTACAATGGAGCGAGTAGCGGTATAGCGGCGCTGCAGCCCGGGACCGGCGGGGCGCAGCGCGGCACCGCCTCCGCGCACCGCGGGCGGCAGCGCGGCCGCGCACCGGCTCCCAGCGCCGCCGGGCGCCCCCGCTGCGCAGAGCGCACCCAGGCAAGAGCTCGGCCCGCAGGAATAAACACCCCGGCTCCGGCAGCGGGGAGCAGGGAGCGCGGAGAGCGGGCGGCTCGGGGAGAGGAGCGTGCGGGCAATCGATTAATTGTTCCAATGCAGCGCTCTCGTCAAGGCACTCTAATGACAGGGGATAATGGTTTTCAGATTCAGGAGACAATGTCCCCCACACACTCCCCGCCACTTCCTTGCAAATCTTTCTAATTTGCTCTTCTGCCTGGCGAAGAAACAAACTGTGCTCAGCGAGGCCATTTGCAAAACAAATGTAACCGGAGCGATCCGCAGATACGGGCTGGCCGGGAGCGGCGTCCCTGAGGAGCCGAGCCGAGCCCACCCGGCCCTGCCGTGCGCCCCCTCTCCCTTCCCTCCCCAGCCCGGGCCCGGGGCCGCAGCGGCCCCTGCCCGGCAGAGCCGTACTTACTGAACGGGCAGTTCTCCTTCTTGGTGCCGCTGACCTTGCCGTTCTTCTCGATCTTGAGAAAGTACTTGTTGAAAGAATAGAGCTTCCTCTTGCGCACGTCTCCTTGGAGGTGGTTGTAGCTCCGCACGTGTCTCCCCGCACTGGAAGGAGAGGAGAAGGACGAGGGGAAGGAGGAGGATGATGAAGAAGAGGAGTTGGTGGCCTCCGGGGACAGCATGTCCTGGCCGAGGTCATGGCAGGTGACAGGCACAGAAGACACCAAGAAGAGCAGCAGCAAGCAGCAACAAGGCAGGTGGGAAAAGGCTGAGGCACCATTTGTCAGTATCCATTTGCACATTGTACTGAAACTCTGGGCGCTGGAAAATGTCTTATCAAATGAAACATACTGGAAAGGTAAAACCTGGTAAAAGGCAAGTGGAGAGACGGTGGTTGCTGCTTCTGGTTAGATTCCTCTGAGCTCTGATCTGGCCTGAAGTAAGTGCACCAACATCCATAACTCAGGGGACAAATCGCCTCAGAAGTTGCTGCCTTTTAATCCTTCGAGTCCTCCCTCAGAAAAAAGAGCTGTTGGTTGTTGGTTTGGTTTTTTGGTGGGTTTTTTTTTATTTTTTCCTCTTTTCTTTTTCCCTTCCCCACCCCCCCACATGCACACACACTCCCCAACCTGGTTTGAGACTTTCCAGTAGTTATTTTGTTCTCTTCCTCACTCCTTTCTTCACCATCTTAGATGCAGAAAGGTCTGAAAAATAGATGACAGCAAAGTCAATGACAACAACAAAAACAACGACTAAGATAAATAATAACCAGCGGAAAGGGGTGCCGGAATGGATTTTTCACACATACACCTTTACACACACCAGCACTCACACTTTGTGGCTTTGCACCTTCTTCTGATCCCCACCCTCTTGCCTTTTTGCAAGTCCCAAACCAGTTGCACAACTCGTCCTTTTCTCACTGACAACCCCAGAGGAGGAAGTTTCTTTGTTTTGCTTTGAATTCTCCAGAACAGTATTAAAAAAAAAAAAAAAAAAAACCCGAGAGAAAGAGAGAAGGAGAAATCCCAACTTGTCCCCCCGCCCTTCCTTTCCTTTCCTTTCCCTCCCCCTTTGGTTGTAAACAGGTTGGAAGCTGTAGCCTAAATGTCAGCGATTACAAGTCAGAGGTGGGATGTGCCTCTGGTGGTCAGCCCTTATTTGCAGGGGGTCAGGCAGTGGTGGGACATCTGAAACCTTTTTGCAGCTGGAGCGAGCAGTGCCTGCTGCGGAGGCAGCCCCGGGAGCTGCCCTCGCTTCCTCCCGGGCTGCGGCAGCCGCGGCAGCCGCCGCCTTCGGCTCGCTGCTAATTGCTCCTAAAGCGTCCTTCTCCTCGGAGCGCCGGCCACCAGCATGGCTTAGAGACTCATGCTTTACTAATTTCCCTGTCTTCCAAGTTGAACCAATCCCCTCCAGGGAGGCTTCCCTCCCCCTTCACTCTTCCCCCGCTCTCTCTCTCCCCCCCACCCAGCAAAAAAAAAAAATCTCAACCAACCAACCTCGTCCCCTAAAAAACCTCCCCAAACTAACAAAAACCAACCCCCAAAACCCCAACTTGTTTTCTAGTGGAGGGTTTTATTTTATTTTTTTTTTGGCAGTGAAGTGATTGAGAAAGCCACCTGGAGCTTGTTGCCTGCTAGATCTCCCCCTCCCCCCCGCTGGAGGAGGGGTTGGGTGGAGAGGTTGGAAAGGAGTATATACTACAGGCAGACCCTGGAAAAGCAGATTATATGCTGGTCAGAGAGAGTAAAAAGGGAAGAGACATAATTAGCTCCTTTCCCTTCTTCTCTGCCAGCTTGCATGGAGGTCTTTCTCCCTCCTTCAATGAATCACTGATTTCTCGCTTCCGTTGCTGAAATAAAAAGTTCACACTTTAGCTTGCTCTTCCTTTTAAGCCTCTCAAGATTTATTGTGTCTCTTTCCCCACCCTCACTCTCCTTGTCTCAAAAGAAATCAGGGCCCTAAATGACCATTTTCTAATTGCTAACATGAGTCGTTTACTGAATCACGCGTCTGACTTCAAAGCAAAAGGGATTTTATTGGCATTGCAAAGGTTTCCCCATAAAATCTGTCTGAATACTTTGCTGTCTTTTTAATTTTTTTAAACTAATGCAGTTTTTCTTGACAGAAAGAAACAATTTTTCCATTTCCAAGGCTATTTTAAGCAATTTTTCAAGCTATTATTTTTCTGGAGGGGCATATGTTGTTGGTTTTTCCTATGATTCCATCTCTTCTAGTGGATTTATCATTTCACATACTGAATGTTATGACAGATTCATATTTCTAGCCCATCACTGAACTGTTGGCTTTCCCAGTAATCAACAAGCATCTTCCATATGATGTACTTTCTTTTAACACCAGAATAAAGCATCGAAAACTGACAGGGTATGGGCAGCATGCAAGATATTATATTTTAGTCAGTATTTAGTGTTGTTAAATACCTGTTTTGGAACACGAGTGGATGGACCATTTGCTAAGAGAATGGACTATCAGAGAAATAGGTACACAAACACAGTGAGTAGCTCAATAAGTAAACTCAAAACTTTTTTGAAATATAGGCAGTTAAATAATGCAGATCAGTAGAATGCAATGGAAAACCTCCTATGTGATTTCATTTGACATTTGGAGTAAATCTTAGTTTAAACAACAGAAAATGCAGGAAGAACAAACAGTTCTAAAATTAGACAGATTCATTAGATTAGGATGTTAAATATATTGTTAACTTCACAACAGAAATTAGAAATTATTTTCTCCAATTGTGGTGTTTATTCTGGAGAGAGTTGGTTCCTAAATTTATGTGTTCAGCTGCTGGGGGTGACATTTAAACAGCCTTAAAAATGAAACCATTTAATGTTAGAATCAATATGTTTTACGATGTTGTTTATGGTACTTCAGATTATTTATTCTGCATGTATTTGCACTGAGTGCAAAGCATTTCAGAAATCTTTCTTTTTGCAAATCTGATTTAGGCTTTCCTTTTGCCAAAGGCTTTTCCTCTCGGTAATTAATTTTAAAAAAGTAGAGAAACAAGAAAAAATGTAAAGCAAACCACTCCTTTCTGTGAATGCCTGACAGCTTACATGTGTGTCTACAAAGCTTATGTCAATGTTTGAGTGCTGCCTGGCTCATGAAGGATACAAGACATTCTTTCTAAATTTGAAGAAATTTTGATTCCAACAGCTTAAATTATAAACAATTTCTATAATATCTTAAACTTTTCGATTTGAGGATGTCTTTCTTTTTTGTTTTTCTCTTTTTGCTGTCAAATATTGGAAAACAAAGTGAATTGGCATTTTAGGATCTCTGGCAGGAGTTAGAAATAATTTGGGGATTAAACAACTATAATTAACCCTGAAAAAATAGGCACTGTCTTGAATTTACTCAAGAAGAGTTCTGTTTAAACCAGTTTCTAGCTTGTGACTATCTATATATTGGTTGTAAGATTTTTTGCTTAAGAACAGAAAATTCAACATGCGCAGAATTTCACATAAGATCTGCTTCTGGCAGGTGCAATATTCAGGGTAGTACTTTAAAATACTGCAATGCATAGAGTCCTTTTCTATCCTGTGTGATGACAAGGAGGGCATTTACAAAACAGAGTCCAAATGAAAAGCTGACATAGCTTTTTAGATTATATCTCATTCTTTTTTCTACCTTCTGTATAGCCTTTCTTTTATAGCACAGTTGAATCCCTAAATACCCCACTACTTTGTATTGTCAGGTCACCTCTTAGGTTAGATTGAGAAAGCCTGAGAAAAGTTCCACAGGAAAGATCCACTATTTAACGGAATTCAATCTGTCCCAATAGATTTGAATCACTAACATAAATGTATGAATGTAGATTATATCTCTGTAATGAGGCCTGAATCATTCTCAGTTACTTCAAAGGCCTGAAATTCAACCTTCCTTTTTAGCAGCAACAATCAGACCTTAATGGGTTTCTTTATTAATTGTTCCACTGCTAAGCTTGAAAAGTAGCTACCTTCAGTACAAGTCCTAGACTAGAAATGGTACCTGCTGCTCAAAAACAGTAATTCTGTTTTGCCTTTTACCATTGCAAAATTCTGCAAAATATCTCCTGAACTTCAGTTTTATAAATGATGAATTACATTGATCCATCCAGAGTGAAATACAGAAAACATTTTCCAAAAAAAATTTGTAAAAAGTAGAAAATATATTTTAAGTATTTTCGTTTTGAGCTGTTTTCTCTCTAAAGAATATTTAGGGAAATGAGTTGTACAGGTGAATTTTAATGAAAAATAAACTAATTTTTAAAAAAAATACTTATAACAATAGCTTATGCCATGTCTTTGTCTTTTGATAAGCAAGGAGAGATATTTGGAGGTTTTGGGTTGGGTTTTGTTTGTTGTTTTTTTTTTTTTCCCTAGCTAAGTAGGTGACTTGGATCAGACAAGGATTATTTTAACGTAATTGGAATAAATTTTGCCTTGCATGATTTTGCTTAGTCAAGGTCTTATCTTTTTTGGTGATGTAAATAAATTCTGTTAATGTCTTTGGATGTTAATACAATCAAGTTACTCCCAGATGTCACTAGCCCCTCAATTTAGATTGCTAGATTACCATCACGAACATTTGCTGCTTACAGTATGATGAGAGATGCACACACATCTTCTGGTCATGGCACCCAATTCTGTTCTTATTCAAGGTATTGGGAAATTTGCCAGTGATTTCATTGAGAGGGATTTCAGCCAGGATTGTCACTGCCAGAGAGGCAGCTCTGCCAGAAACAAGGTGTAGAATGCCAAATGCCATCAACGGCTCAGATGCCTCCGTACGTCAATTCTAAGCTGCAGAACTTGGTATTATTGTAAAACACTGAATCACGGAATCACTGATTCAATTAAGTTGGAAAAGAACTCTGAGATCGTCAAGTCCAACCTGTGACTGAACGCCACCTTGTCAACCAGACCACGGCACTGAGTGCGACATCGAGTCTTTCCTTAAACAGCTCCTGGTGACTCCACCACATCCCTGGGCAGCCCATTCCAATGTTTAATCACCCTTTCTGTGAAGAAATTCTTCCTAAAGACCAAGCTAAACCTCCCCTGGTGCAGCTTGAGGCCATGTATTCTCCTACTGTCACTGGTTTCCTGGGAGAAGAGCCCAACCCCACCTGGCCACAATCGCCCTTCAGGCAGTGGTAGAGGATGATGAGGTCACCCCTGAGCCTCCTTTTCTCCAGGATAAGCACCCCCAGCTCCCTCAGCTGCTCCTCACAGGACTTGTGCTCCAGACCCTGCCCCAGCCCCACTGCCCTTCTCTGCACTCTCTCCAGCTCCTCAGTGTCTTTCCTGCAGTGAGGGCCCAGCCCTGGACACAGCACTGGAGCTGTGGCCTCACCAGTGCCCAGCACAGGGGACAATCCCTGCCCTGGCCCTGCTGGCCACACCATTGCTGATCCAGGCCAGGATGCCATTGGCCTTCTTGGCCACCTGGGCACACCCTGGCTCATGTTCAGCCCCTGTCACCTACTGGGACACTTTCCACTCTGTCCCAGCCTGTGGCACTCAATCTCTGAATTACAAAGAAAAGGCAGAGGCACATAGCAGCAGCCATCAATGAGACAGGTTGCTTGATTTGAGACACAGTGCTGCTGGCTGAAATATTTATACTGTGGAGTTCATGCCCCCTAACAACAGGGACTGAAGGCCATTGCATTTTATCTAATAAAATATGTCTTAAAGCTGGAGAAAAAAATATTTCAGATTTTTTTCCTTTGGAAAAATCTGCAAATTCACAATTTAATCTCTATTTGTTACCATTTCTTATACCTCCGTGACATTGAAAAAATGTCAGAGTACTAATATTATTTCAATATTATGTATAGAATTAGGTATATAAACCCTGAAGTTGTCAAAGATCAAGCCTGCAGGTGGTGTAACTCATCAGTATGTTTGTAGGTGGCATAAGACATATAAAACCAGAAATCTATTTTAGCTGCCTGTAGTGGGATTTGGTAGTGACAGCATACTCCTTGCTCCTCTGTGTACACTCCTTTCCAACCAAGTATCCTAAAATGCCAAAGAACTGAAGCTGAGTTTAGCAAATGCATGTTTTACCATTTCATTTTTATTTCAAAACTACTTGCGTTTTGAAGTAAAAGGTCAGACATAAATAGACACGGAAAATGTGTCTGACAACGAAAATGAAGTTCAGCCAGAGCTGGCTCCACCAGCCTAGAGTCAGTGGTGAGAATGGCCAAGTGCCCCTGAGGCAGGCTGAGTCCTCCAGGGATGAGTGATATGGCACTCACTCTCTGACATCTGGTGGAAGAACCAAGTGTTGGCTGGGCTAGCACTACCACAGGTGATAGGTGAAGATTAATTGGAATATACCGTCTCTTGTTTTTCTTTTGAGAAACACAAAGAAAAGTTAAAAGCCCTTAGGACTGCACAGTTCATCGTCTTGTGAATAGACATATAAACTGTGGGACCAGGAGGATTTTGCTGCATTACTTAGATTAATAATATGTGTGTCTCTGTCATGGATGCATTGGCAAAACTGTCCGATTGCTGCACTTCAAGCAAACAATTAAGAAAGTGGTTTATTCTTTCTAAAATGCTAATTGTATGTGTTCCCTTGAAATACATTAATGGTTACATTGTGTCTGACAAAAAAAAATTACAAAGAGATGTATGACATTGGAAAATATCTGTATGACTTTTGTTTGGTAAATACAGCTATTAAGAGAAGACGAAGAAGTAAGTAAAAAATGCATCCTGTGAAGGTCAGCAAGAGGAAATTACAGACCCACAGACACTGAGCTGTAGTGCCATAAGTAGCTATGTGTGTGGGTTGGACAATGACCATGTTTAGTAATGGTCTGCTGGCAGCCAGTTTTGCTTACTCTGTGGCACAAATATAATCAAAAAGACAGAATTTTCAAGGAGATACTTTAATCTTAGAGGATTTGTTTTTCTTTTTTCATACTACCATGAATGAGGACCACTTAGATTCTCCTATAAATATGAGCAATTGAGAACAAACCAGCCAGAAAAAGCCAAGAAGGGGCAAATGTCCATTAGGCCTTTGCAAACTATTTTCTCCTCCCACCCAGTGTCATCTAAGCTTACATTTTCCATAGAGAATCCTACTAAAGCTTTGAGGAAATATTTTGTGCATTCTGACATACATTCCTTGTGAACCTATATACCTGTGAGTATTCTATGTAATGTGTAATGGCAAACAGTAATTATTCCCCTCCTCCTCTTCCCCACTACTGTTTTATCTATTTATACAATTTTTTCTCAAATTATGCTGTAGATTTTTTCACTAGTCCAGGATCCAAACAGATGGTTCCAGCTTCAGCTGGAACAAGGTGTCACCTCGTTGGTGACACTGAAGCCTCTATTTTTTTTTTTTTT
>NW_024531266.1:732023-961814 GCF_017590135.1 Pyrgilauda ruficollis
GGGGGTGGGGGGGTGGATATAACAGATAAAAAAGTTATTTGTGCTTTTTCACACACAGAGGTGTGTACCCTAAAAGGTGCTAACTATCCAGTACTCTACCTGGATCCAATCACAATCCCTTTCAGAAAGGCAACAAGGCCGTACTAAAACTCCCCAGTTCCATTCTTCTTGAGTGCTACTGAAAGGGAGCGAATAAGTCACTTCCAGTCTTTGCTCGTGGAACTATTTGAAACAGAGCTGACAGCTAGGAACATCAGCCCAACAGCTGAACACGCTTGCCTCACCACAGGCGACCAGGGTAGCCAGCTGGGCTCCCTCTGAGCTGGTTAATAGCTCACACATTGCAGGGGGAGCTCACACATTGCCTCTTCTTTGTCAGTTAATTTGTAGCAGTCACTGGGATAACTTCTGTGAGTAAGCACCTCTCAGCGTGAGGAAGGGCGATGGGAGTGAACCCTTGGCTGGCAGAGAAGCCTGGGGCACGGCCGAGAAGGAAGGGACAGCTGCCCGTGTCCCGTGCTGCGCAGGCAGGACTGGAGCTGCTGCTAAGCCAGGCTGAGCAGGTGTCAGCCTTCTCCAGTGTGGCATCACCCAGGAGATGTGCAGCAGAGTGTCTGTCATAGGGGACATTCCACCTGCATTTCCACATAATTGCTGTGCAGGGTTGGACACCACCTTTCTGAAGACTGTACCTTTTCACTTATATATGACAAATGCGTCTCACCAATGATACCGTGAAGGCAAGAACCAAAAGCAGAGTCAGCTTGAATACAGGGGATTTTTCCCCTAAATGCTTTGCAGCTCATTAGTACACTTAATACTATATGTAAGAACATGATGACTCAGATATAATTGTGCAGCTAGATACACTCTTATTATTTAGGGCTGGGTTTCAAAAAATAGCCAAACTCTGCTGTTTTCTAGTCTCTGTATCAAAGAGTGAGTCCCCCAATGTCAGCTTATTGCTGAATTGTGATCTTCTAAAAGATGATTTTCGTCTGTTTTATGGTACTCTCCAGCTGCGGATTATGGTTTTGAAAATGCAGCTTAATTAGTTCTATATTTATTAGCAGATTGTTTAACTTTTTATTAAGATCAAACACAGTGAAAAAGGAAAACAATACGGTATCTTCTTTCCAGCATTATTTAAAATGTTTGCAGCATGTTAAAGATTTAAGCAACCCTCTGAAGAGCAGTCATCCATTCTGCAAGGCTTAAGGAGATTATTTTTCTTTATGGCATATGGCTAACAACTGGCCACACAGATCCAAATCATTGCAGACTTTACCATGTTGCCAGTTACTGATGATAATGATTAGATCCTAAATGCCAGATTTGGTAAAATTTACGTCACCTTTCATGTATCCTACATGCTGTTCAAGGCAAGGAACTTTGAAAATGACACACTTTTTTTTTTTTTTTTTCTTTTACATGCCAATAATTGCTAAAATACCTCCCCTGGATATTTCCAAATATGAACAATACTGCTGCAGGTCTTCTTTTCTGGTTAATATCTCTGGTTAATTTCTGGTTTTTTGTTGGGGTTTTTTTGTCTGTTGCTGTTGGTTTTTTTGGTTCGTTTGGTTTTGGTTTTGGTAGTTTAATTTGGCTTAGTTTTTGGGGTTTAGGTGGTGTTTTTTTGTTTTTTTTTTTTTTTAATTTTATTTTTTGGGGTTTCTTTTGGTTTGTTTGGTTGGTTTTGGTGCAGCTCAGACATATGTGCCCCCTAAAGCAGACTGGATTTGTGATACCAAGAGACAGTAATGATCATAACAAGCAATAGAAGCTTTTATATATGGTAAAAGATCATTCTGAGTAGCTTTCAAAACTGTACAAGAACTTCTTGCAGCCAGAGACTGGACAAGGCCAAAGAAGGAGGGTTTATATCTGTTCTTTCTCATTGACCCTGCTTGTGATGCTGCCTTCCTTCTGATATTCCTTCCAGCTCTGAATCATCAAGTTCTTCTATTCATATGATTACTGTGCAGAGAATATCATCTTGGAGCCATTTATATCTATCTAATCAATATAAACAGGAAAGGGCAAGTTATTTAGTTGTGGCAAGTGTTGTCTGTTGACAGCAAAAAGCGCTACTTAGATTCAAAATGCTGTCTAAGCAGGGAGAGCATATGGAAGGGCTGAATAGGTAGGCTAACCTATAAAATCTACAGATCAAATGTGGGTAAAAATATTTGCTTAGCTTCTGAGGCATCTAAGACCAATGTGTTTAATGCCTCTGAACTTCTGTGAGTCTGTTGGACAAACAGTTTAACATTGATGACCGTTGCTTCAGACTTCCCCAGGTCGGCTTTGCTTGTTGGTGCTTTTGACAGATATACATCAAAAGGCAGAAAACATGTCAACTAATTAACAATTCTATTAGTTAGTCAGTTAGTTAGTTAAGTTAGTTAGTTAGATTAGTTAGTTAGTTAATTAGTTAGTTACCTAGTAAAGTGGCAGGTTAATGTTTCCTACAAAAAACTCTGGGCATGAGAGAGAGCTAGCTAGATTCATCATTACTGAATGGCAATTAAAAGAATTTATGAGAGCATTTACAGACAATGTATTGATTCAAACCATACAATTTGATTACTAAACAATCTTTCTATGGTCATGCATATATATTTGTCAAGAAATCATGTCATCAGATAAACCACCATAAGTCTGGTTTCTGAGGAGAGGGAGAAGAGGGAACTAAAGCTCTTAGTTTCTCTATGGTCTGCAGAAATTGTGATCCTCCAGAAGTCTAAGAAAGGTAGCTTATGCACAGTTGCAGTGGACAAGTTATTCCCTGGTGGTCTTCAGAAAAAAATGTCTTGTAATTGTTTAGTATCATCAGATGGGAGCTAGGGAGTAGCCATACATCCTGCAAAATATAAACTTGTCCTTGAATATCTGTTCAGAAACTACTGTGGACCCTTAAAACAACCTATCCTATTCCTGACATTAAACTCTGGCAGAGAAATGGAGGCTAGGACGTTGGCTCCCAGCATTTTGATTGATCAGTGACATATAGAGATGTCATTTCTGAACTGAATAGAACTGGGAGTAGGGAGTGGCCTGCCACCAAAAATTACTACATCCAGACTGGACTTCTGATGAAAGCAAACCAATCAACATCAACTAATGTATAAAATGTATTATCCTCTATAAGAGAAGTAAATATACAAGTTGTATCTATGAAGAAGTTGCTACTGACACTGATGTCAGAGACGTAAGTACAAGTCAATTAATGAAATCATGACATAGAAAACACTATCCATAAATAAGTTCCTCTAATCAGTTAGAAAACTTCAGACAAAACTGGGCATGGCTCTGCAGAGCTTTGAGCCCTTTGCCAGCCTTCTAGAAAAATTCTTAGACAATACAAAACTGGGAGGAGTGGCTGATGCCCTGGAGAGCTGTGCAACCCTTCAGAGGGACCTTCACAAGTTGGAAACAGGGGCAGAGAACTGTCTGAAGTTCAACAGCAGCAAATACAGAGTCCTGCACCCCATGCCTCAGTACAGACTAGGGGGTCCTGCTGGAAAGGTCAGCAGAGAAGGGCTTGGGGGTCCTGGTGGACAGCAAGCAGTGCCTGAGCCAGCAGTGTGCCCTTGTGGCCAAGAAGGCCAGTGGTATCCTGGGCTGCATTAGGAGGAACAGTGCCAGCAGCTCAATAAAGGTGATCTTGCTCCTCTACTCTGCTCTTGTGAGGCCGTGCCAGGGCTGTTGTGTCCAGCTCTGGATTCCTCAGGACTAGGGAGTCATGGAACTCCCGGAGTCCAGGGGAGACCTGCAAAGACAATTAAGAGTCTGGAACAACTCTCTTACATGGAAAGGCTGAGGGAGCTGGTCCTGTTCAGCCTTGAGGTGACTGAGAGGGGACCTCATCAATGCCAGTGTCTGCAGGGAGGGGTCAGAAGAGGGTCCAGGCTCTGCTTGGCGGAGTCGGAGAGCACAAGGGACAACAGTCAGGAACTGATGCACAGGAAGCTCCGCCTGAACGCAAGGAAGAAATTCTTTACTGTGTAGGTGACCACACACTGGAACAGGTTTCCTGGAGAGCTTCTGGAGTCTCCCTCAGTGGAGATATTCAAGACCCTCTGGACAAAATTGTGAGTAATGTGTTCTAGGTGCAGGAGGGAGGTTGGACCAGGCGATCCACTGTAGTCCCTTCAAACCTTACTCATTTTATGATTTTTGTGGTTCTTACACCTGTGCTTAAGCAGCTGCATATTCCAATAAATTTCAACATGACAGCACCTATGTTCAAAGATGCAGGTGCAGTTAAATTCTCTTAGGGCAGATTAATTCACCATTTCCTAGTCATACTTTCAGCTGGCCTGTAAAAAGTTTATCAGATGTTGAATTTTTTTTATAGAATAGTATCAGGAGTGAGATTATAAAACTTTTAAAATATTAAAAAATATCCAAAATGTAAGACTCAGAAAATTATTTTTAAAAGGCATTTTTTCAACTTAGAAAGACATAAACATTTTCTTAACTGGAAAGAATGGAACCAAAGTAGCCATTATGCTTCCTGTCCTCTCAGGAGAAATTCTTTACTATGGGCTGAGTGCTCAATCTTTTGCTGAGCATTGCAAAGAACGAGTAGGTTGTTTGATCATTTTCATAAGAGGTTTCAAAAGGCAGTTAGAAAGGAATTTGTTGGCTTGTTCTAGGTTAACATGATCTGGTGCAAGGACCTGTTTAAATGATTGCTTGATTCTTTATCTATAGGTTTTCTGATTTTGAAGAAAACAAATAGATTTGAACTAAAAGCTTAACAAAATACTTACATTACTAAGTGACAGCTTCTGCAAAACTACAGCCCAAGAAAGAACAGCACAATCTTTCTCATCCTTTCACAGTAATTTATTTTCCATTTTTTTTAATAAGGATCCTCTTTAAAACTCTAATTCTGCTAAACTTGGAGAATAAACAGGACTGAGATTTCAGTTGATTCTGGGTGGATGATTTCAACAGATTCTGTGTGGTTTTCCTGCACTGACCAAGCTGCAGAAGATGCACCAGTGTGTGGCAATTCTAGAAATTCCCTGGAAATTCCCAGCATTAACTAAGGAAGACAGTAATTATTGCTCATTCAATGTATGATGATTTCTTTTTCATTGGACATAAATTTTTGCTAGTGTTTTTAATTGTCCTGTGTCCACATCCACTAAGAATTAGATTTAGCATTTTGTTCTACACAGTGCACTGAATACCTGTGAGACAGCATGAGTGTTTGATCACATCTTACTGAAAAAGATCAATACTGTAACAAGAAAAGGCTTCTACTTTAATTTCTAACCCTTGGTGGTTTTCTCCTAGCTAAGTAAGAGTTTGTTCTTTGGTTAAAAAAAAAAAATGCTAACAATCCATTAAATTCTGGAATATTAATTTCCCCTAGATTAAAAATGACATTTTCTTTAAGTACTGATTTTTTTTCCATAATAACTTCTGTCTGATTTTTATTTAGCAAGACAAGTCAACAACATTTAAAGTCTTCAAGACTCACTATTGCATTACTGCATCATGTGAATAACTTTGCTTGTTAAGTGAACATTTGTAACCAATTAGTCTGAAGAATGCATCCTTAGAGCTGAGAAAAAGAGGACCTCATCAGACCCTTGTTCTGCTGTCTTGGGCATGGGTCTGCTATGACAGCATAGATAGGAACTGTGTGTGATGCACCAAGGTTTTTAGCTGGGGATGGTGATAGCAGATAATAACAGGCAATCTGAGTTCCTTTTACTCCTCTAGTACTGAGCTAGAGCAGGAATCTTTTGCTGGTGATATTATCAGCCTTCATAGAAAGGCTGATAGTTAGTCATAAGATGGTATCTTACTCAGAGTGGGCTTCTTCTGTCATGATGCTGTTTATTTGCCACTCTTACTTAAGGCTATGTTACCAATCCAGGTCCTGTCAGTTTTCCAAGACCAGTTCTGAAGCCTGTTTATTCATAGAACCTCTGCTGTTTTGAATTGTGTCAAAAATTTAACTGTGCTTATGGTATTGAGACAGATTTTGTGCTATTTTCTATAAAGGTAATGGATATGAGAAACAGGGACCAAGAATTGGATCATCAGATATCCAGCATTTAAACAAATAATGCAATAATAAAAACTCAGCAAGCTGTAATTTATACCAAATCAAACTCTTCAGAAGTGTTTGTGCACACACACACCCTCACTTCCTGACCCCTCCTACCAGTTTCTTTTTGCAACTTTCTAGGAATTAGCTGTAATAAATGTGACAGCAGGTTAACATACTAAGGACCTGAACCCGACACATACAGTGTTTGACTCAGATTTGTTGTGGATTATAACTTGACTGTCAGAATGTCATTTCTTACTTGTAAATGTAAGATACCTAAACATTCATTTTTATGAGAAAATGTATGAACTACTAAGGTGGAACCTGAGCTGAAACACTGCAAGGACTGCCAAAAATTACTGGGTATCTGGAGGCATCTTCATGTCAAGAGAGGGCTCTGTTTCTGTGCAGCGCAGGTACTACGAGAATCTATTCACAGTAAAGGGTTTCAGCACTTGTGATGTTCATCATCACAGTCCCTAAGTATGATGCTTGGTTCCCCTACAAGAAGCTACAGCTTGATGCATCTAATTTGTTGTCTGTATAGCTAAGAGAACAACTTCTACCTAGCTACCTGAACACCAACAGAGGTGCTGTTTCTGTACAGGGGCAAGATGCCGTCTTCTCATTTGAATTTATAGGCATTTCAGGTAGATTTTTTCTCAAATGAAGTAGGAACCAGTAATTTGAAATAGATCTGAAAGCAGAAGTGGTGGTCGCTTTTCACCTACAGTGCTTCCTAATGTGATATGACCTCTGGTTTCAAATACTTCCTGAAGCAGATTTTGGTCTTATCTACAGTAAAAAAAAGGGCTTAAACCATGTTAGGTGAAATCTCTCTTTATCTTCTTAATCAGTTCTAATGTAATTATTCTACTTTGTGTGCCTGTGTCCAGAAAAACACGAGCTGTGGCCTAAGCCTAAACCTCTATTCTAGAAGATCTGGATTCCAGTTATTGTTCATGATATGTTTAGGCATTTTATGACTGCCTAATGAAAAATGAATCAATGGCAGTTCAAACAGGCATTGATAATCAGGTCTGTCTTAATTTTCAATCAATTGATTGTTAACACTCAGTGGATTGAATCCCTCAAGGAAATAAGGAGATTTAGGTTCAGAACTCCAGCAGGACATCTGCTGACACCATGATATATACGTTTGTATGATATGTATGTACTAGTATGCTGAGTTCTTGGTCCTGTCCAGTTTTAGGTTCTCAGGTGCATTTTAACACAGTAGAAGTTGATCTGTAGGTGCCAATGCACCTTTGTTGAAGCCTGAAGTTTCTAGGAACATGAAACAGTTTTTGAGCAAAGACTTTCAATTGATGCCTAAGTCTGCCTTAAATCCCATTTTGAATTCTGCAAATAACTCTTGTTTAACACTATTTGCCCAAGGGTAGCAGGGTGGCAATAAATTGTCTCCCACTTGCCCTATTTATATTTTGTCTTTACAAGGGGTAAGATCACATTAAAAGACATAAAACATGCAATTTATGACAGGTTACCAAGATATCACTAAATGTGATGTTTCTCAGAGGAAATCTATTAAATTTATGAAATTGAGCTACAAGTTGTGCTTGCTGAGGCAACTCAGAAGGTCAGTAACAGAAACAAGAGCAAAACCTCCAGAATCTAAGTCTGCTACTTCATCTGTGTAGCACATTCTTTCTTCTCATATAGTGTCCACTTGGAATTATAAAATATCTGACTAAATAAAATCTTGCCCATCTGTTTATTTATTAATTTGCTCTTTTGTTTAACTGATGTAGTTTAAAATTTTAAGAAATAAATAATTGATTTTGTTTCTCTATTTCTCAAATATGTCTTTCTTTTTAAATTACTACCAGACTTGTAGCTCTGTAGCTTTGTACATGGTAGGCTTTCTTTAAAACATGGTAACAAATTTACATCCATTACTGATAAAGTTTCAATGTTTTTCATAAATATTAGAGCCAAGAGTAACTATCATATCTATCAGGTCAATCTTGTGTTTTAACATAAGTTAAAATTGCAGAAAGTCCCTCTTTCCTGCATGTATCTTCCACATAATCCCTGCACCTAATAACTTGTGGTTAAAAGGAGCTTTGCAATAGCCTCCAACAGTAGAATCAACACTATTAGGAGGAACATTCTTTGAGTGTGACATCCACTGTCTCCTGGACTAGAAATTTATACATCTGTGGAACAACCATACCCCCCCCAAAATGGACATTTATACACAGAAAATATGTTCCAGTTACTTAAAATTGAAGAAATTGGTATCTTTATAAATTATATATTATAAATTATATATTATAAATTTCTGAATTATAAATTCAGAAAATTTATTTTTGGATGAAATGTAGAAACTTTTAAATTTTATTTTCTGCTGTATTTTTGACATTTTAATCTTCTCCATCAGTTATAAAGAACAAAAAACTTAGTTGAACTTGTGTTCATAATCAACTGATGCATTCAGAAACAGATTTTATCTCTCTTTGCTCTTTGTACCTGGAAAATGGTTTTTTAACGCTGATGAAAGAAAGATTAGTTTTAATCCTACAGAATGCTGTAGATTTTCTTCAGTGAAGGTAAAGATACCAGAACTGATTCCATTTTAATTTTTGTCTTAGAGTATCAAACCTGTGGAATATATTAATGTCAGATAAAGAGAGGTCTCACATCTCTACATCACTGTTTTTCATATTAGTTAAAATGTTGCTGAGGATCAGATCTTAAAATGCTGAATTTTTTTATATGCCATTTTCTTTGGGAAAATTTACTTGCTCCAATTTAGTGGGAAAAGAAAGGAAAGAAAGAAAGAAAGAAAGAAAGAAAGAAAGAAAGAAAGAAAGAAAGAAAGAAAGAAAGAAAGAAAGAAAGAAAGAAAGAAAGAAAGAAAGACATTTCCAGGCTTATTGGTTGCTCTGGAAGCTTGAGATGTTAGGCTTGGGTTTTATTTTCTTCCTATGAAAATTCTAGATAGAAAGTTTCTAAATAGGGAAGACAAGACCAAACAGCCAGTTTGTCTTTTTTTAAAGATTCTTGCTGAAAATTTAAATGTCAGCAAACATTAGAAATAAACCAAATATTGCAAGAAAAAGATACACCTTGTATTACTTCCTTCCTAATGCTTTCGGATGCTGTATGCCAAAATGTCCCAGGAAAGTGCTGTTATCATAAACTTCTTAATTTAAGTTCACACACTGAAAGAGATGATACCCACACAAATGTCTGTTTACAATTCCTGAACCTACAGTCTGTTACATCAGCCAGAAAAAGATCTCCATTATTATCTGTGTTTTCTGAATCAGGCTAACTGTGTTAACTTGAGGTTCTGTACAAGCCTTTGCAAGAACAGTGACCAGGTTTTGGTATCCCAGCCTGCTATTTGTGGCAGTAAAGTAACTCTGATGGTGAATTTTGACATCTTTCTGTGCCTGTCTCAAGATTTCAGAGTTTCCGTCTTGCCTGGCGAAAGTCGGCGAAGTCCCCTGTAGCTGCACTAACAGCACCCACAGAAGAGGCAGTGCCAGGCAATCTGAAAGATTTGGAAGGGAATTTGTTGTGAAGAATGTCTATTTTTACACTCCTACTCTCTTGTGGATAGTTGATGACAGATCAACTACCCAGCACTTCAGCAGAGGGAAAGAATCTCTTTCATTCTAGAAGACTCTCCACCACATTACATTATGCTAAAAGTTGTATATGTATATATATATGTGCAACTGTATATAGTTGTGTATATATATAGTATATATATATATATAACTATATATACACAACAATAATAAATGGCATAAACAACAACTATACAACTATAATAAATGACAGGTTGTGCCCTGCTGAGGGACTTTGATTTCCTGGGTGGTTGACAGAAGAAATTATCTTTAAAGTACTCTATTACACATCCATTTATAAAAAACCAAACTGGTAACACAAGCTGTTACAGTCAGATTTACCACTGAACCAATACTGTGGCTGAAGAATTTACTGTGCACATCTTTGATGCAGGACGGTTTTAAAGAAATCTGAGACCCTGCTGATAGGCTGTCATTTTAGGACAGCACCTCCAAATCTTTGGAGAGATTTAACATGGCAGAGGTTGGGTATGCCACAGTGTTTTCTATTTCTCTACTATTTGTTTTGTGCTGAGGCCTCCATTTTTTTTTTTTTTTTTTTTTAAACACTGCCCAAATATCTTTGTCTTTCTGGCACAGTTTGGGTCAGAAGAGTCATACAAGCTTTCCTTATGAGAAATTTGCAGAGGTAATAGTGCAACTTTGGCTGTGACATTGGCGTCATTGTTGCCCAGAAGAGCCCCTTAAAATACCTGCTGTAATTGGTGCTTATATGCTTTCTTTTATTGTAGACTTTCATAGAAACTCTTAGAATATGCTGAGTTGGAAGGGACCCACTGGGATCACTGAGTCCAAATCTTGTTCCTGCACAGAATCCCACCATGTCTGAGAGTGTAGTCTAAAAAATTCTTGAACTCTGTTAAGCTGGTTCTGTGGCCACTTCCCTGGGGAGTCTGTTCTAGTGCCCAACCACTCTCTGAGTGAGGAACCTTTTCCTGATATCCTACTTAAACCTGACCTGACGCACAATTCACACCATTCCCTTGGGTCCCGTCAGTGATAATCAGAGTGAAGAGATCAGTGGCTGCCCCTCCACTTCCCCTTCTGAGGAAGCTGTTTTTTTCCTTTAAAATCCAGCTTTAACATGAGTGGGGCAATTTGCCTTGTTGTAGCTCAAGTGGGATTTCCTACTTAAAGAGACTGTTTTTTCTTTCCAAACAAACAAATAACTAAATAGTACCAACACAAAAGGCTGTTGAAAAACATCACATGCATGGAGATTACTGAATGACTATAAGACCTTTTTGATCTTTCAGCATGGACCTCTGTACCCAACAAAATAAACAGCCCAGATTACGTCCTAATTGTTCTTTGTGAGCAGAGCTGCAACACCTGGGTGTGTGGTTTCCCTTTATAAATTAAAAGGTCAAGCTTGCCCCTCCTCCCTTTAGGAAAACATCCTGTGCCTATGCTCTCAGTGGCCTTAGGCAGCTAATCAGTTTTGCACCAGTGGGCTAGTGGTGTGTGTGAGAGTCTAGTTTGAATGTATCATGGCCCCCTCCCCCCACCTCTTTTAATCTCTCCTTTGTAAACGTTCTTACTATTTAATCATTAAAGGGATGATGCTTGACAAATGGGAGCACACGCATATCAAGCCCTGAGCTCTGCAGGCATATGATGTGAATGAACTGATGTGAGCTGCATAAATAGCTACTCTAGTGTATAGAAGGGACCTTGCCTCCCTAGGTCTGGAAACAGGGACTTACACTGTAGGTATGAATTCCCAATCACACCAGTATGCTGTAACAGAAATAAAATAAGAGGAGAAAATAAAGGTTTCTTAGAAAATGGCCGAAATGGTCCAAGGTTAGGGTGAGTATACTGGAAAACACATAACTGCTGCCACCATTTGTAATTTTTTTTTTTTCTTTAGAGAGGTAAAAGCATCCTTTCAGATTATAGTGTTGACAGTCAGTTGCTTCACTTTACACATGGCATGCTGGTCTTTTTGAAAATACATTACATTTTAAACATAACTCTTCTTACAGGGAAGATTGTCCTTTGGGAATGAAAAAAAAAAAGTTTTTTGGAAAACAAACAGTCCAAGTGCTACCACAGAAAATGAGAATATCACATATATGTATTTAGTGTTTGAGTCTTTACTTAGCAGAATGCTGACCTGTACCTGAAGCTCACAAAACCTTACATAATATCAGCTGTAACAAGTAGATAGTAGCAACATGTGGCTGAAAAAGATACTTGTTCTTGAAAGGAAATAAACTTAATATATCTTAATATATGTGTGTAGCCGAAGAATTTTTCTACTAGGCCTTCTAAAAGAACTCTTGAGATATTTGGAGGGGAATGACTGCTGAACTGTTACATTGACACAATTTATTCCTGAAATGTGAGTCAGAATGTATATTAAGCTGTCTTGATTGGGGTTTTTTTGTATGCTTTTCTTCAGAAAGAAACTTTGTTGGTGGAGTCTCATAGACTGGCCTCACTGGTTGTCTGAATTCAGTTACTGGGCTTTTATACTTGATGGGGTTATTTTTGTTCCAAAGATATTTTTTTAAATCTTTGCATTGTATTTTTTATTTGTATCCCAACAAAACTTTTTTGGGGTGGGGAGAGAATTTTCCTTCATGAGCAGAATGGTTTGCAAGTTTCATCTTAAATTTACAGTTCTATATCAACAAAACCCTTCTCAGGGAGCATCACCACAAAAATGCACAGGAATAGGGGAAAACAGTGGCAGGTGAAATCTATTTAAAAGTTACCAAGGCATTCTGTTTCACCATGTAATGATTCTTCAAAGGCTTTAATTGAAAGATCCATAATCTCATTACCATTTCTGTAATGCAGTTAATTAATCTGTTTTATGCAATATAAAAATTATCCTTAGCTATCGGGATAAAATGTGTGGTTATATATCTATATCATCTATATCTATATCTATATATATCTGTATCTGTATCTATATCATCCATATCTATATCATCTATATCTATATCTATCTATATACCATAGTGCCAATGAGCTAATGTGGTTGAACTTGCAAATATGTCACTTCTCTTTCCCTAAGCTTCATATGCTACAGTGTTCCCATCCTTGTTTGCACTCAAGTTCTTTCTAAAGGCTTGCTACTAACAATGACAATAATTAATGAATGTGTTTCAAGACTTCCCAGTACATCCTGTCATTTCAGAGCCTGTCCTCTACACTGTAGGCTCTGAGAGGCAGTATTTTTTTCATGTTTTGTCTTATGCAATGCCAAGCAATTCATTCTGTTCAACAAACAATGAAAGTGGGTGAAATTTTGCTTACTGTTACACTTTTGCAAATCTCAAGTCTTTTAACTCCATACAGAAAGGAGAAAATGAATATGCTCCACATGTACCGTTACATGTCAGTATGTACCTGTGCAAAGCAGAAGCCTATCAGATTTCAGAATGAGGAATTAATTAAACCATGAAAAGCACATATTTCTCTTAACTGGCATGAGTAAATATTTTTTGGATCATCTGAAGCATTCTATGTATTTTATGTTGCTTAAGAAATGGTAGAATATAGAGTAATAAAATTGTTTAGATTAGAAAAGAACTTTAGTATAATTTAGTCTGACTGTAAGCCTAAAAATGCTGAGCCCACCACTAAACTGTGTCCTTGAGTGTCACATCTAGTCTTTTGCCCTACTCTGAACTCACTCCAGCACCTCAGTGTCTTTCTTCCAAAACTGAATACTGGATTCACTGTCCTGTTCTGCTGGCCACAGTATTACTTATCCAAGCCAGGATGCCATTGGCCTTTTTGGCCACTTGGGCACACTCTGGCTCATGTTCACTACTATTGACCAGCACCCAAGGTCTTTTTCTACTGGGCAGCTTTCCAGCCACTCTGTCCCAGCCTGCGGCACTGCCTGGGGTTGTTGTGACCCAAGGACAGGACCTGGCACTGCTGAACCTCACCCTGCTGGCCTCAGCCCATTAATCCAGCCTGTCCAGATCCCTCTGCAGGGACTTCCTGCCCTCCAGCCGAACAATACTCCCAGCCAGCTTGGATGTCATTGAAAAATGTACTAAGAGTGCACTTGCTCTCTTTATTCAAATCATTGATAAAGTTATATATCCCAGTCTAAATCACCTGACTGGGTTAAACCATGACAGGAATTTCTCTTCCACATACTTCAGGAACCTTCTAGACTGTTACCTCTCCTTTGTATTATATTTCTAGTAGACCCCAATAAGTTGAAGTCTCTCGTGAGAGCAAGGGCTAGCGATTGTTAGACTCCTCTGAGCAGTTTATAGAATACTTCATCTTTCTCTCTGTCCTGGCAGGGTGCTCCATAACAGATTCCCACCAGAATATCTGCCTCGTTGGCCTTCCTCTGACCCTTGCCCATAAACACTCTACCCTATTGTCACCATCATTAAGCTCTAGACAATCAAAATGCATCCTAACATATAGGGCTACCCCACTGTCCCTCCATCATTGCCTATCAAATTTAGATTTCTATTACACCACCCCAGCTGTGCAAGTCTTCACACCACTTTTTCAAGGTGTCAGCTGTGTGATAGTTTTCCTGCTGCTCTATGGCTCCCGTTGTTGCCTGTGCTATGAGCACTGGTGTAGCTGCACTTCTCTTGGGCTGTTGATCCCAACACCTTTTTGGGTTTAGAAGCCCTAATTCCTATGTCACCATTTTCAGGTGGTTCCATGGTTTCTAAGAGATCAATAACCCTTGCATCTTTGCTGTTGCATGGATTTCCATCCCTGTCTCTCTCCCCTGAAACAGCAAGACCCAGGACTTCACTACCACACTGTCCTCTGACATTGGCATGCCACCCTCAGGCCACTCTGGGGAGTCTGATTTTATCCCTTTCACTGTTCAAATCTACTTTAAAGCTCTTTAGTGACCCTACTAACTCTTGCACAAAGATCCTTTTACCCTTTGAGACTCTCCTGTTGCAATCAGGCCTGGTGCCACATGGACAGACCTGGGATCAAAACCCCCAAAATTCTGCTAATTACGTCAGGCTTGTACCCTGGTATTAATCTGCTATGTCTCTGACCCTTCTCTTAACAGTCCCTGGAAATACAAGGATAGAGGAAAAACCACTTGCTTCTGATCCCTCAATCAGTCATTCCACGGCCCTGAAATCTCTTCTGATTTGCCTCAGATTCCTTGTTGCAAATTCATTGCTTTCAGCCAGAAAAATGGATAGTACTCAGAGAGTACTATCCCACCAGAGTGGGAAGGTTTCTTTCACATCTTTAACCTGGGCCCCAGTCAGTCAGTAGTCTTCCCTAAGAAATGGGTACAGTTTGTGTATTTGGCCTCTGTTCCCAAGAGAAAACCTTACTGTTCCTTCTTACCATATTATCACACTTTCACACTATGTTACGCATCCATGTATCATAATCCAACACTGAATGAGTAAATGCAGTCCCCTTCTCCCCGGTCTCAGCTGAGCTCTTTCAAAGGCTAAAGAATTTTGTCTGACACTTTTATTGTACAGATGGTTTCTGACCTGTACAGATGTTATATTTGGTAATACACTGATTATCAAAACATGTCTTGTTACTCACTTGAGCATTATGACTTGACACATAGATCTATTACAAAGATTGATAGTCTTAATAAATGCTAATCTACCAATTCTGTGCACAGAGATTTTGCTGTTGTTGGGTTTTTTTAAAAGATGCTAGATGGCAGTGCTAGTCCAGGTTTTATTTTGAACAGCTGGGTTTCATAAAGCTAATTGTGCAGTTATGAAAAGGGTATGTAAAGTATTACTTAAGCTTGACAGCTAGCGCATTCTGAGAAATATACACCATCATGCAAACAATAATGTTTCCACTGTAAGGGTATTCAGGTTGAGGTCTATAAACTCTATTTAACTGCATTAAAACTTGTTTTACAAATATACTTGTGTTTGCATTTTGTCTGGTGCATTTCTTCTTCACATGCCACCTCATTTTGTAGTTGTTGAGTAATGATAGCGTGGAACTTGTTTCATGTTTTATTTTTTTTATTCAAAATGTTGGCTGTGGGACTTTGAATGCTTTTTTTTAAATTTAAGAGTTAGAAATCCAGCAGTGAAAAAATATTTTTTTTCTTTTTACTGGAATAATTTATTTTATAAATATTATGCTACTCATGCTGAAAGTCATAAAATAATTATTTTTCAGTTCTGCATATTTAAGGATCTTTCTAACCACAGTGTTCTTAATTTTATTAATTTACTGTAACTTCTGTTTAGTCTGTGATTTATCTTTCTCTTTGTGTTAGGGATTTGTTGCCATTATCAGCCAACAGGTGAGGGTTCCATTTTAGAAAAATACATTTTACAACTAAAACATGAGTGTAGAGAACAAAACTCACCCCCAATCTTTGCAGTAAAAGACTCCAGTAACATACGAAGTTGCTCCTGCTGCATAAAGATTTGTGACTTGAAAAAGTTGATACAACGTTATTGACTATTCATTCTCTGTTTAGTTAGTATCAAATTCCCTTCTTTTGTTAATTGTGCAGTAAGCTTACAAAGAAACTGCAAATTCTCAGCCTTTTGGGCAGACAGTTGGATACCGTGTCTAAGTGTTCGGAGCAACCAAACGGAACCTGCACTGTTCTGACCACTGGCTGGGTCACTGGCTGGGGCTTAAAGACTCACCTGAGTAACTCGAGAAATCCCTTCAATCTCCCCTTTTGATTTGCCTTTCACACGCCAGTACTTTTTATTTCTTCTCATCTGTCTGCTATCATGTTAACAAGCAAAGGAGAATCTCGGCAGTTCGTTGACAGCATAATAAAATGGGATTTAGATTTCAGTATTTGAAGAATGGCCTGCTTTTAGGGTTTTATGCTTTTGTCTTGTACTTGTATTGCCCCAGTGATCAAAAAAACCTCAGACCCCACAACGTACGTCATCAGCCCTATGAATTGCTCACCTGAGCTGTCCAGTCATAACTGGCAGAACATATAGCAAATAATGAACTTTATGCCAAATTTTGCTTATTTCTCTGTAAAACTGTATTATTAAATAATGAATATTCTGTGAGGCTTTTCTCAGGCAATTATTTTGAACTAGAAAAAGCTGGAGATGCAAATGTAACTCAACACATTTGAATGACTGCCCTCTAATAGAGTACCCCAGTTGTGCAATTCTTCCCATCACTTTTCATTATTGCAACTGCCTAATATTTTTCCTTCTGGACAATGAGACCTGCTTCTTTTCCATGCAGTGTGTGCTGGTGTACCTGCATTTCTGTTGGGCTAATGATCCTGCTACATTTTTGGGGTTAGAAGCCCTAATGCCTATGTCAGCATTTTCAGGTGATTGAAAATAGCCCAGTCGTAAATTAAGTGAACTGATGAGGTGAATTTAGCCCTGTGTATCTCCTTAGGAAAACTCATACTTCCTCTTGGAAACCCAATGCAAATGTAACCTTAGATTATTGCTTTGAAAATCTGTACTAGGTGATGCTCTCAGGTGCTAAATATTTCATTACTGTTGAGAGATGTTGCTTGATAATGATGCATTTAGTTCCTAGATGAAAATAAACACTGCTTTGTGAAAGAATGGCAAAATGAACGTTGGTAGATGGTTATTTGTTGTTGATGGGACAGCTATAGTGCAATATAGTACTGATATATTTGCAAGTTACTGTAAATACTGCAAAAAAATTTATTTTTACCAGACTGCATTATTTCAAGTGATTCTTTTGAATATATATTTAAGTTAACTTTAATATATTTCATCTGAAAAAAAAAAACAGACTAAGGAGACAGGTATCAATCTGAAAGCCAAATGTTCTGACATTTATGGAGAAACTCCATTTATATACTAAACTTTGTGTTTTACACAAAAGTGAGGTTCACCAGGTATGCTGGCTACAAATACAGTGATGTCTATTAGGATAAACAATTATGTGTATTAGTTTGTCAGCTGTTCCTAATTCTGCATAATTTAGATGCTGTGAACAGGAGAGGTGTGCATTATCTATCAATAATGTATGTGTGGATTAGTTTCATTTGAGAGAAAGCTGAGTAAAGAAAACCACTGTAATGTGCTCTATCTATTATTAATCAGTGCAACAGAATAACATTTAAAATATCCTAGTATGCAATAAGCATCAGTAACAATTTTAGACTTGTGACTTATTAGGTACTGTTAGTGATCCTTGTTTAAATAATTGTGATGCTATTTATAATAATCCTGTAATGTAATATTTGATATATTCTTTTAAAAAATAAATGTTTATTCAGCTGGCTGTTCTTATTTTAATCTGTGTCAGCAAGGGAGAATTTCAAATTCTGGCGTCCATTCTTCAGAAATTCCTATAACACAGCAAAGCACTTGCTGAGAATTTCATAGGCTTCCCATATAGCTACGGGGTGTAAGCAGCAGACTTTCAGTGCAAGGTTAGGTCTAAAATTGGCAAAGGCTAACCACATATTATGGAAACTGCATTCTTCTTATCAAACGAGTGCCTGGAAAATAATCCAGAATTAGTACTGATTCCATGGATGGGTCCCTCCATTGGGTTTGGATGTTTTATGTATTTCAGTCAGGATTTCAGAAAGTGATCTCAATTTAAAAGGCTTGTGGAATGTCAGGTGGGTGGGACACTCAAGCTTGGCTACCCCATGAGGGGTGGGGATGTGGACTTGTGCTGAGAGGTAGTTTTCTGCAGAAAAGAAAGGATGCACTTGTTTGCTTCTGGTATCTGGTCAGGAGACTGGGGATTTGCACACCAAGCTGCCTTGTTGCTTCTTGCTGTCTTCATCCAGCTTAATAAAATTCCAGTTTTGTTTTGTTTGTTCAGTGGAGAAGCTTCATTAAGAGGGTCTTAAACTGTCAATTCCTTATCTGGCATGATCATCACACTAGCCAATACCTGGAGGAGGCACAGACAGAAAACTATTTTTTCATACTCTGCATGTGTGCTCTGGTCTATTAGTGTGAAAGAGTTATACCACAGTTATACCACACATCTTTCAAATGAAAGGAGTTCTACTGCATTTTGTGAAGGTCCTACTTCCACTGGTGTTCAGTAGACATGCTCAGAGAATTAATGCTTGCTAATAGAGATAGGAAGCATGACCCCAAATCTAGAGTTCTTTTACCTATCTTTAAGTATCAGTGTCTGAGGTAAATGTCTCATTAACAAAAAGGTGGGTACAGTCTATTCCATAGTTCTGAGCAAACTTTGGGAGAAGTTCAGCTTTGCCTGAACTCTTTTACCTAGAGTGATATGATCTCTCTTGACCATAGAAATATTTCTGATGACAATGCCAGAATGGGGCATCTGTATTGTAGACCCTCACAGCTCAGTGGAAGGGTCTTGGCTCCAGTCTCTATCTGGCCACAGGAAAGTGGTAAGTGAGGCTTGATATATAACATTTAAGAAAGAAGCTATTTAGTCTTTATAAAGAAGCTACGAGTTACATTTAATAGATAGGTTATTTAGTAAATTATCTGTCTATTTTAGATAGATTTTCATAAGAATAGAGGCAATGCAAAATTGAGGAAGGAATTGAAGAGAGATTTTCAGGGCTATTATTTTGGAATTAAATACTAAATTGTTCTCAAACTAGCATCAGGCACCTAAAGCCTATTTTAAACACCATATAGCTATTCTATTGATTTCAAGATTTAAATCTAATGCTAAAGACCTGATCTGCCTGCCCTGGAGACGGACTTTTGCCATTACATTCAAGAGAAGCAAACCGGCTTTCATTTCTGTCCACACATAGTAAATCTGAGGTATCAACAAGCCCTTCCTGACACTACAGTACTTTTTAAAAAACTGTTTCATTTTTAACCAAGTTAATTAGTTTCCAAGTGAGTAGGACGCTTTTATACCCCCTTAATATTCTCTTTGCAGTGTGTTGGTTGCCTGGGGTAGAAGTGTTTTTAATTAACTATATGTGATAATGAAAACCATGAGAACGACCTTATGCAGAAGTTCTCTCTTTCTGATGTTGCATATAAAACAGCGGAAGTCTTAACAATATTTAACACACAGCTTTTTCTTTCCTCCTGCTCCTTCCTCAACACCCTCCAAGCCACAGCTCAAGCTAATAATGGAAGTGTTAGACTAGGTTGTATACCAAGATTTTAGTGTTTGTAAAGTGTATCCAAGCAGAGGGTTTGACTCTTTTTTGCTGGTTAGAAGAGACAGCACAGTCTGAAAAGAGATGAGGCGACTGCAGTGAAAGCTGCTTTGTATACTGCGATGTCCTGGGGTGTGATCATGCATGACAGTCAAGCACATGTATGCTTAGGGCTTTTAATGAAACAAGTGGGATGCCCTGCTCCACTTGCACATTTGTTATTTATTCAGCTAGCTCTTGTTGCTGTTGGATCTCTCCTACACCCTGAGGCCTGTGAGATGGATTATAACTATCCTGTTGGGACTTAATAAGATGGCCAAATGCTAGGGGTTGAGCAAGCAGTACTGACTCTCTGCTCTGGAGTCTGTGATACAGGCCTCATTTTTGTGTTAATTCCATTGCAAAAATACATTTGGATATGGATGATTCTCATGTTAAAACACACATCGCAGGGTGTAGTCCCCAGTAAAGATATGAAAGGATATGATTCTGCTCCTAGGGAAATGGGCAGGAGTTTTGCAATTTCCTTTAATTAGGGAAGGACTGAAATCCCTGAAAAAAGGACACAGCCTTAAAAGGAAGGCATATTTTGCTCTCTCACATGAATTTAAATTTCTATTAAAAGGTGAATTACAGTCTTTGCAAATATTTTAAGGCTATTAAGTTTGCATGAAATTGAAAACCTCAGCCTCTTTCTCTGTGTCAGTAGTGGGCAGAATTCTGTAGACTCTTGGGGGCTAATGGCAATCTCCCAGCCTGCTCTGTTGTGAGTTCTGAACTCTTGACAGAAATTATTCAAGCTTGCTTTGGCGGTGCAGAGGATGGCCAAAATTCCCTACAATAACACAAAAAGGCTTAAAGAGTTAGATGTCTAAAAATAATTGTGGCTCTGCTGCTGAAATATATTCAAGAGTATTAAGCTTGCTGGATATTGTTATACATTGTGTCAAGAGAACACAACACAATGTGGTTTTCTACCCATGAGAATTATGCTGCAGACTATCACTGGAGCAGGAGCTTGAACCCATGCATCACTGTTTGGCACATGCTACAGAATAAGACTTGGGCATATGTTGCACACCCTTGTGATCTAGTTTTTTTCAGGAGAAGAGCTATGCTCAAAATGGAGAAGATGAATCAAGTAAAATTGAGAATTCATTAATTCTCTATCGTGCTAAAAAAAAACAATCTTCAAACTGAAGGAAGTGTAGATCAAAACAAAACTTGTTGTAGATCATGGATTTGAGCATTGCAAACTAAAACTGAAAGTAGTCTAAATATAAGCTATTTTGAAGTGAAAATAATTCTACAGCAGTTGAAACAGGTATGTGTAGTTCTTCTAGGACCATGGTATTAGGGCTTTCTAAAATGCTGCTGTATCAGGCTAAGAATTTCTGTTTGCTTGTTGGCTTGTTAGAGTTAGGGAAACACTTTTGTTAATACATATTTGTTAATTAATTTCCCATCATTTGGCAAATGGGTAACCATTTTAGTGCAGGACTACATGTAACCACTATTCCTGTAGACAGAAAACAAAAAGATATTAAATGAAGCTGAAACAGCCATTGTCAACAAGAGAAGGATAGTGGGTAGTACAGTGATGAGATACAACTGGTTCCATTCTATTAAAAAAAAAAAAAAAAAAAAAAAAAAAAAAAAAAAAGCGTTCTCCTTGTCTCATTAAAAACCTTCCTCTGAAACCACATATTTATCTGTTCCTTCACACATGCTCTACTACAAAAGTACTCAATTTCAGGGATCAAAAACCCTCCATACATTCAGATTAATGTTTCTCTGAAGTAAATACCACCTAAATGTTCAAAGGAGGAGCACTTGATTTGAAAAGGTGTTTGGAATAACTGCAATATTATAGTTATTACTGTAATTTACCACAGCAGCATCCTGATGGCAAACAGACACATCACAGCATGTCACCATTTGGCAAATAGCTTCTGGGCCATAATTTGCATCTCTACTGTGCTTGGGATTCCAGAGTATAAATTGTTGTCAAATTTCTCCAGATCTGTCCAAACACTGAGAATTACTGAGAAATTCAGTAATAATTTTTGCCATTGGAAGAAAAGTAGGAGATCATGCCAAATATGACTCAAAGCCAATTTTCTATTTTTATTTAAATATTAGTACCCTGATACAGCTTAAAACCTCTTATTGCTTTAAAAATCAAAAGTAACACTTTGTCAGATGTGAGAAGTATGAGTCAAGTTTCTACTGGCTAATTGTAAATGGCAAAACCCATATTTTAAGAACATTTGTGATTAATTTAATGTTACTTATTTACTTAATTAGATGACCTTTAAATTCAAGCCCAAATTATTTTATAAATATTTAGCTTTCCAATAAAGCTATATCCAGATAGCAGTCATTTGATAGGAACCATCTGCAACATTTGAACTTTCTGCATTTCAAAATGCTTTTTTAAATTTATTAATTCTGAAGGAAATTTGTTTTTTTTTTACCAATGCTGACAACACAGCAACTAAATTAGATCCCTCCTCTATGGCATGATACAGGCACACAAACTGAGACTAAAGTCAAGGCCAAGCATGGACAGCAGCTCTGAAGCAGACAATGGCTGAAACTTCCTGTAGGCCATGCAGAATTTGGAAATGAGAAAACTGTAGAAGGGAGCCCAAAAAATCACATAGACAATATACTGATTTAGAGATAATGGTTCCTCAACTGGTGTTTTATACAGATAAATCTCTGTAGTACATAAAAATCTCCATTATATTTTGAAACTTGATAATTAATCTTTTCTAAAACGATAGTAAAGCAACCCATGATAAAAGGTACTGGTGATAATAATTTTTTATCTGCTAATAAGCAAATAAACATTTTGCTGGAAGCCACAGGTCTAATGCAGTAACAAATATGTCTTTCAGTCTCTTATGACTTCTGTTCATTTTATCTTTTGTGCCTTCTACTGATATTCCCTTTAACTATAGCAATGCCATCTGAATTTAAAATATAAGCTATTAACAGAACTATTTCTTACTGTTTCACCTGTTCAAATTAGATTTAATAAACCAAAATATCCCACTACATGAGATGAAAGGTATGTATTTCCTGACAACAATAAATACAGTTCAAAAGGGTTTTTGTGTTTTCTTTGATGGAGCTTGTGTTGCTGTTAGGTTTTAAGATAAACATCTGCAGAGTTTTCTTAATGGTGTGATGTCAGGTGCACAGAATAGGACTTGATCCTGCTCAAAGAAATTCCATCAGTGAAAGGTGCTTACCCACAAGTCATGCTTTTCAGAATCGAATCATCTCTGCTTTTTGAATAGAGAATGTAAATTATTGAGCTCCTGGCATGCAGTCACTTCCTATATAACTCCTATCATGTGTGAATGACATTTTACAATAAGCAAATTGCTGCCCTTAATGTAATTGCTCATATTAGAAATGGAAGGATTTTGTGTAAAGATAAAGGTCAAAAAGCTGATCAGATATTTTGTTATATCTTTCAGTTGTGATACTGATATTTTGTATAAATACCAAGACATTTTATTAAAAATTGTGGTAATATCTGCTTTAGTTCATGAAATACTAATTTTTATTTTAATACAAAACCCTACATTTTCATGAAGCATGTTTGGAGTTTAATTAATCCTCAGCTTTTTTATTTTCTGGTTTTTTTTTTTTTTTCCCTGCGTTTTCCACTTCCTTTATCTTGACTTTTTCAAGGGAACCCTTCCTATGTCAGCCTCGTTATGCATATGTTTTTCTTCTCTAGGTTGTGTTACTTGTAAATAGCTTCTAATCTTCTGGTCATAATGAGCATATCTATTTAAAAAGTTGTTGAGTCTGGAGTATCTTTATAGCATTCTGGATATCGAAGCCTTATCTGCTTAGCAGAGGCTTAAAAATTCTTATTAATGCAAAAATAAGGCACTAATTTCTCCAGTTTTCCCCTTACCCTGGGTGCTTGTGTGGGCAGGGGGAACAGTATGAGGATGAAATGCTTTATTTAGCATACTCACCCTGCAGGGCAGAGCATATGACCTCTTGGATCTGGATCTTATTAGTGTGTCATCAAGCAGTGAATCCTCTGAAACTACAGGCGGGACTTTTCCTTCCAGGTTAACAGGCCTCAGAATGAACTCAAATTCACCAAACCTTCTGCAGCTAAATAAACTCAGCATTACTCAGAAGTTTTCTACAGAGCCTAAGACAACAACAAACAGGATAGTCGTTGGTACAACAACCCCATGGAGCTATTTGATGTCTGCAAACTGATGGCAGGGTGAGTGTGAATCTCTCGGGGGCTGCTCCTCCTCCTGCCCATAACCTTCCCCTCCAGAAGGGAACCCAAGTTGCTCAGGCTGCAGTCCTGTGGAGGGGAGGCATGGATAGTTTTTCTGCTGTCTAAGCCAGGGCAAGTTTTGCCTTTGCTACCTGTCCCATTCTTATCTTTCATGTGAGATGGTCAAAATGAGGACCAGGGAAGAGGAATGCAAAATGCCTTTATGTGGGAACAGAATATATAAGTAAACAGCCAGCCTAGAAATCAGGAGGGTGTGGTAAAAGGACAAAAGAAAATCACTCTGACCTCACCCCTTCCCCCTGCTTTCCTGATTTTGTTTCTTTGTTTCATTTGGTGCTTAATAAAGAGGGAGCTCATTTTTATGAAATGCATTAATGATAAATCTGTCAGTTCCCTTTTGTAGTGTATTATATTTGCTGTGAAGACAATGTAAACCTGTGAACGCAGCTTAAACAGATATCCTATTATAATAAGCTGAATGTGAAATGCTTGGGAAAATACAGCTTGAATATCTACAGATTTCCATGGCTTTTGTGTCATGAAAACTGGCTGTCTGTTACTAGAAGATTTTTTCAATAACATGCGGTAGTTATGAATGTCATGGTTAATAAGAATAATCACATTGCATAACTAATGCCAATTTTTTTTCAGAATGCCATCAAATTGCTGGTAAGAATAGATGGCAAGAAATAAATGTAAAATAGACTCTCTTTTATTAGAGGTCCTGAGTGCTGCTATTTTAAAAAATATTGGACTATAGTTAACAAGTAGAAAATACAAGAAATAAATACAAGAGATTAGCAACCCCAGTGTATCCTGTGCTGATATGGGAGTTACAAATTACTACAGATATAAGTGTCATCTGAAAGTTACACTACATTAAGCAAGAGCAACACCAAGACACTAAAAGAAATTTCCCATGAAAAGGGGTGGAGTCTTTCTCCCTCTCATTGCTGCTTTACATTTTTTGGAAAGTAGATATGCTTGCCTATAAAAACTGTTTATTTGTGAAACGGTTAATAAGAGACAGTTGGATTCCAGAGTTTAATTATGTCAAGATATGCAATTTCTTTTAGATGAAACCGAGGTACACAGATAAAAAAATGTAAAAGTGTATGACTATAGTCCAAGTTTCTGGTTTTCAGTCCCCTAAGGAAACAGGCATCCTGTCTCAGTGAATTCCTGTTCTTGGATCCTAGTAAAGCTGTGATGCCTGGAAAGAAAGGGGAAGAAGGTAAGGGTACCCTGCAAAGAAAGAATCATCCATATAGTTTTGAAGCAGTCAGGATATTAAGGAGTAGGGCAGCATGAGTTTGATGACAGACTGATGACAGAGCAAAGATTTTAAATTTTGTCTCATTAAACAATTCTTCATATAGATCTGGAGCCTTTCTTCTAAAGGACCCATGTGGCTTTTCCAAATGAATTCTCTATTGAATATTTTCAAAGTTTGCATTAACTTTAATGTGATCCTAATTTGAAAGCAAAAGCATCTTCAAAATATACATGAAGACCTATATCCTCTCTAACAGCACCACTACAAGAAGCTTGATGTATGAACTGAACCAAAACAGAGTGGTTAAAACTACTTTGGGACTAAGGTAGCTCATATCCTGTATTTGCTAAAGAATGGGTTAATGCCACAATTTTGTCAAACAGTACAATGGTATTTGGTGATGAAGAGTTATTTTATTAGGAAAAGAATCTGTTCACAGAATGCTGCCACCTAGCACCATATTAGGACATCAATTTGTATGGCTGAAAGAAAGAATGTGACCTATTCACCAGCCCTACTCACCACAGAATCCTGGGTTGGAAGCCTTCCACCCAAATTTGGCTAGACTTAGCTCTAACATCTTTGTAAAATGTCAAAGTCAATCTAAGATGGGGGTAGTTTGTGAGTGTCTTTTAATTTCTCCCAGAAAACCTCTCTATTTAAAGTCTGATTTAGCAAAAAGGTGATCAAGGGGAAAAAATCAGTCTTGTAATGCAAAAGCTTGTTCAAGGTTTCAGTGGTGGGCTTTGTCGGATGTAGTATTTTGGTAAAGATTGGGTTTTTGAGGCAGAAATTCTCTAAGAAAATTAAACAAGATTTGGAAGTCTCAGCTAAGTTCTGGTTTGATATCCCTAAAATCAACTTCAGATATTTCAGTACTTTAGTTTTACTCAGTTAATTTATGATGTTTTTGACTTACAAGTGCTCTTGGCCTTTTCTGGATCATGAACTTGGAAGTCTTTTAGCCACTAAGCAAAAATTTTCTCCTGGAACTGAAAGCTGCTTTCCTAGGGGGGCTTACTGGAATTGCAAGCCAGTTTACTACAGTTTTCCAGACATCACATCTGAAAAAAAAAGTGAGAGAGGAAAAAAACCCAAGGTTGTAAACCACGCTTTTAAAAGAACTATGCTGCCCATCGTTTTATTTGAAAAGTCTTGGTTCTGGGTTGGAGGAGATACTCCTTCTACCGATTGGAGGGAAAGGGCAAGAAAAACTATATCTGCCACCTACATAAATTTAAAATATTTTCTCAGCAGCAGTTTAAAAATTTTTCTGAAGAATTTAAGTCTGACATCACTGTAACCAGATGAAGCAAGTTTATGTAAATATAACAACATTACATGCTGTTGATTGAGTGGAATCTTTGAAAGATGTATAAATGAATTGTGAGATTCGAACTCTTGTCATCTAGAGTATGGAAAACACTGAATGGCATCTACTCCTAATTAGATTAAAAAATCCCAAATCAAAAGCCTGAATAACAGTAATTCAAAATTGTCAAAACCAGGTTAATGAATTTAGACTTTTATGTTGCTTTTAAGAGAGCTCCTGATAAATTCACAGTCTCCATTGAGTTTGCCATAATTGCTTTATAGTCTGGATACATGACCCAAGTGTTTCTTCTGCTCAGCTTACAGTGGCAGGGCCTGCTTTGGGTTTGCCTCTGTTTCCTGGCTTTGGTCCGAAGAGTTGGGGGGTATGGGATCCACATAGCTGCAAAACAAACACTTCTATGGACTCTGGTTTGAACAGATCAGAGAATGTGGGAAGGAAGAATTAAACTGGTGATAAAAATTGCTAAGAAAGTGAAGGAGAAGGTTGCCAGAAACAAATTATCCTTCTCATTTTCTATGTGAGAGGAGAACAAGTACTACTGCAGATTATTTCTTTGGCTATTCTGTGGTCCTAGGGTATTATCCTTCTGATTTCTTTCAGGAAAGTGTCTTTGTTGACAGTATAGTTTGAAAGAGTACAAATGAGATGAACAAAGAGCAGAACAAAAGTGGTTCTTGTGAAATACCAGAAAAATTAGAAGATTTGCTTTTTTCTCTGTTATATATTCAACTTGCTGGACACCAGTTTCTTACATTCAAAATGAGGAATTTTTCACCAGACTATGTTTTTGTACCTTTTCCCCCTTTTCCTATGGAAGGATTTATCTTTTTTTTCTTGCTACCCTAAGACAGAAAAGGTAAGTAAGAAAATGAGCAGTAAGGGGATGTTGATGCTAAGTGGACTCAATAGCCTCAAAAAGTAGTGGGATGAGTTGCTGAATCTCATGATTCAGGCAGCCTTTTTGTGGGCCATCTAGATTTTTCTTTTGTTATCAATTGTGTAATTATTTTTGCTAAATCAAGATGCATATAGTTCTAAAGGACCTTCTTCTTTTATTCTTACTAATTCTGGAAGCTAAAATTTAAATATGAAAATATTAATAGCTAGCAAGTACAGGTATGATAAATTCTAGTCCCATTTATCACTGTCTTCTATAAATTTTCCTTTGGAAAGACCCTCCACAACTTCAGAAGTAAAACATTACACAGACCAGGTGTTAATAACTACAGTAAGACAAATTCAGCTTGTAGTTTTATTAGCAAAAATACAAAGTTATGGAGTTGTCTTTCAGTAGGCAATGCGCATCCTCTGAGACTTTCAGAATTATTCAAATTGATGTAGTTGTTCTTGAAACATTAAAGTGAATGATGAAAATGAGGAAGCAAGTGCTGGCCAGAGGTTAGCAAGAGGCAGTGTGCAGCCATGTCCATGCAGCTATGCTGCTTTGCCTCTTCTGCTCATGACCTGCAACGCCCTAAACACTCGAGTCCTGGATCTTTGTGGAAAAGCAGTCACAAGCTGTGCCAAACTCTGTGATGCTTTTGTGCTCTGAATACATGTCCTCCAGGGTCTAGGATGAAACCACCGCATTCATTTGCACTTGAGTAAAAACTACATTGTTTTTGCAGTCATTTGGCATCATGTTCAAAAAATATAAGGTCAAATTCGGCTCTAGTGTTGCAATTCAAATGATTTAAATGGCATTTTGCCCACCTACATCAGAGCTGGATTTGGCCCATCATCTGGATCTACTTAGTGAATACTGTGCTAAATGTTCAATGCCTTGCACAGGGTTTTAGTTATGTGCTTACCATTGAATTAAATGGGAATTGTATTCTTAGGATCTTATCCAAATTATGAGGCTGTAGGACTCTGAAGGGAACTTATTTTTGTTAAAGTTTGTTCAGCACCAAGCACACTAGAACTTAAATTACTGTTTAAAATTAATGTATTTTAAAATTTTGCCTAGATTTATTAGTTACTGGATATCTGCAGTTTTCATGATCAAGGCAGCAGCACATCAAGTCAGAAGTCTTTGGGAACAGATTCATTACTTTTCACCATCTGTTGAGCCAAAAGAGATCAAGTAGTTTTGGTCATATTTGTTTTTCATACAAAATAGGGTTTTTCAAATGCATTTCATTTTTCAAGAAAAAACTTCCTAAAAATCCCAAATGAAAATTCCAAAAATGTTTTTGTTTTTGATGCTCAGAATCCTTTGAAAGAGCACACTCTTATTGGCTCTAATTCACCTAAATCAAGTGTTTGACATGTCTTTCTTCAAGATCTTTATAAAAACAGTACACTGATGAAGTCTTAGAAGGAGAATCTGGTTACTTAAAGCATAAAAGCTTTCTAGAAGAGAAATTAGCAGAAAATTTTGTTTTGGGGAAAAGAATCTAAATTTCATACTGTCCTGCCACTCTTGGCTGATATTGTTTCAGATCTCTATAAATGAAATAAAAGCAATGATGTGAAATTGCCTAGCTAAGGTGATTAGCTTTATATTTATCTAGTGGTTGCTTTCATGTAGATGTAATTAGTCTGTCCTGCCTATTTCTAAATTCATCATTCTTATGATTTGGGGTACTGTTTCATGATCTTGAAGCCTTTCATTAGCTGTAAGTATATGTGAAATATTTGTGCTGAACCTTTCTTCATCGTGTCTGGAAGATCAGTTCCATTAAGGCTGTGTAAGGAATAAAGGAAAATCTGGAGTGAGGTAGGAAGAACATGGTGAAAATGTCAGGGGTGAATTCTGCAGCATTTACACATACAGAATACTGATTAATTATGGAAAAACGATCCTCAAAGTCAGTGGGACAACATTATGGAAAAATGATCCTCAAAGTCAGTGGGACAACATATGAAAAAGGCCACCTCTACATGAGCTTTCTAAAAGCAAGTTAAATGAAATAAAATTGCAAGTGCACAGAAATAGAGTTTAATTGAGGCAGTGAATGCAGTGATGTGAAAGTAAAATCTTTGCTCTATATGGAGAGCTGTACTCCTGAGCAATGTACGATTGACAATACGGAGGTTGACCAAGATGTAGCCAGTCAGAACACAGAGAAAGGATCCTGGGTTCATTGTAGCTTATTCTGCAGAGGTAATCACAGAACAAGAGCTGTGAAGCTCATGTGAGTCAAAGATCTAGGGGATGTTTTGCAAGTCAAAAGGGCAGGAAGCAGCAATTGTAACTAATTGAAAACTTGAGAGATTTGATCTGGTGCAGCATTAGGACAAGCTACAGCATGTTATGGACAGAAAGTCAGCCTGTAGGATTTTATGGTGTATCACCTAAAGATACAAGAAACTAAATAATAAGCTGATTAGACCTCCTTTACAGGAATAATTTTTTTAAAGTATGACCAAAACTGGAGTACGTGTTAATTCTGATCCCACAGATAACTCAAGACTGCTCATAGCTTTCTCCTGTAGCAGACAATGTAACACATTGGGAACAAAATATATAATATATATTGTTCTGACTGTAATTAAAGTGAGGAAAAATTCACTGTGGAATGCTCTGGATTCTCCAGAGAGCAGTAAGTCATATATCCTAAGTCTTTCGGAACAGAAGATGTTCTCAAGTACTTAAATTATTTCAACCCTTTATATGGAATAGCGTATAGTTATTTGGTAGGAACTGGAAACATTCTAAAGGTATTCAAATGAGCGCTTTCAATTTAGAGTTCACCCTTTAACACACAAGAAGATGAAGCAAGTTTAAAGTAATGTCATCTGTGCTACTGGATCTCCAATCCCACAACTGACTGTTAAAAAGGACCCAGAAATTTCTTCAAGAGGGGAGGAAATTCACAGTTTTGAGAGAAAAGACTTTTGTACACTCTGCATGCCTGGGCAATGCCATTGTAGTACCAAGTAATTGAGTGACTTTTGACAGAGGAACAGCAAAAAGGATTTGAATTGGTGAAGAAAGGATTTTTATGAACTAGATTGTATTTAAATTTCCAAGTTGATCCTAGTCACTTGCGGCTTCTGTATGGGAAATTACTTTTATGCAATGCTGAAAGTTGCTGTGGGATTTGCACTTGAATAAATTGAGCTTGATTGGTGTGGAGTTTGGAGGCTGCAAATTAAATGCTTAAAGTCTTGGTGAAGACTATAAATGCTAGAACATAAAAATAACAATTTTTTACTTTTCTAGTGTTCTATTATCCATTGCTTTCACAGAGCTTATTTTTACACTTCTGCTTTTATTTTTTTGGGTTTTTTGGGTTTTTTTTTTTTTTTTTTGCTAATGTAAAAAGCATTGGGAATTATCAGAGTCCTCTCTAGGTAGCTGTTGTGGCAGTATTGTTACATATCTGTCTGCAGCTCTGTATTCCTGAATATAAGGCAGTTCTGAGCTGCAAGTAAAGACAGTAGAAACCCCAAAGAAATGAAAATAATTCTATTCCCAACCAGGGAGAAGAAAATGCTTGGCTCTTGATTAGAAAAAGTAGCCAGAAAAAGAATTCCAAACTTAGACACTTTTGGAGAGAGCCTAGCCCGATAATTAAGAAACTAAACACTTTATTCTTGTTGATTCCAAAAGAAAGAGCTCATTTCTTTGTTGAGGACCTGGTGCAGAAATTTAAGAAACATCCCAGAGGGATGTAGAGGGAATTTGGAATTTTCCCAGTAACTTTTTTGCCTAATAGAAGATGGCTTGTGGAGGAGAAATTGCTCAGAACTTGACAGATTTCCTTGCAGCTGATAGATCTGGTTAAAGTTGCTGATAATTTCAAACAAAGAACAAGCAATGCTCTCTGGCAGAGATTTAGCAGAAAATGAACAAAACTTAGTAAGGAGACATGCTATTTGGATTTCAGGAGTTTGGAAAAAGATAAAACTTCTGTCAAAAATTTTCTTTAAATTAAAGGGGATGGTGGTAGAGAATGGGCTGTAATCAGAATTCTGGGTAACGAAATCTACCAGTTCCTACACCATTGTCTTTCTTATGTATTTTTTCTTTTCAAATTGGGAAAAAAAAATCTGCTTGTGCTACTTGGATTCTTTACTTCCAGTGTCCTAATGAATAATTTAATTTCAATAAGCAAGCACTGTAATATGGAGGTGTAAGGCAGATGGAGGTTTCAGGCGTGATTTTTGCAGTCAGAATATTCTGAGTTGGACTGGACTCACAGAGATCATCAAGTCCAACACTTAAGTGAATGGCCCATATGGAGCACTCAAACACCTGATTTTGGTATTATTAGCACCATGTTCTAAACAATTAAGCTAAGGCAACTTCTCAGGTTCTGCTAGAGCAGTACAAAGTGCTAGTGCTGTCATCACTGATTTGCACTCAACAGCTGTTTAAATTGAACACCAATACTGTTCTGAGCACTGCTTCAATAGAGGTCTATCTATATGCCTATCAGATAGACTGTTAATTTAATAATAATGACTGGCTGTTTTATGTTAGTCCCCCAAAAAATGCATCTAAGAAGAATTGAAATCATAATGATCAAGTCCTAAGTGATAATTGGATGGCAGTGTAAACACACAGAAAAATTTACATTAAATGGATGGTGGAATCATATACATTAGGGCACACAGGACTACATTTTCAGAAATCACTTTCAATTTCTGGGTAAATTTCTTCCTGAATTGTTTAGACACTTAATTAGCTATAAAAGTTTCTTGCACTTACATAGCTTGTAATGACAAATTTAGAATAAAATTTTCTTCTGTGGAAATAAGATTAGCAGATTCTAGGACTCTTTCCTTTCACTTACCTGCTTGACCAGCTCAATACAGGACTGGTTTACGATTTGTTGTGAACAAATAACCTTTCACCTAACACTATATTGGCCTTGCATTTTTCCTTTTACAGGTGGCGTTTATTTTTAAATCTGATTGCTTCAGTTTTATGCAGGCTGCGTGAAATGGCAGCCTAACATCTCTCTCCTGTTCTTGTCACCTTTCTTCTGACAGCCCCTAAAACCAGAACACTGCACAAAGGTCCTGCCTTCTTTTCGTGCACTTCCATTCAGACACAGCTGCCTGGCCAATGCTATTGTGCTCTTAAGCCTATATAAAGCCCCTAGACTCCCTCCGTCCTCCAAGCCAGCTGCCTTCCCTTGGCCCTGATCCCATGTGCTGAACCTGAAGAGCAGGTTCCAGCACTGGTTGTATTCTTGCAGCAAAGGCTGCAAATATACAGGCTGCCAAGGGGTGACCTCTGAGGCACACAGCAGTGATGTGGCAGGGATCAGCTGGAACTGCTGGTGCAGGAGTGCTCCAACTCAGGTAATTTAGGAATTATTTAGGAAACTCTTTAAGCTCAGCAAACCAGTTTTGAAACATCTGCTCCCAAACCTTTTCCTGTGGTAAGGTTTCAATCATTTCCAGCCCGTATAGAAGAATATTTTTCAATTCAGTTTCTGGTTGGATGGTTCAGTGTATGAAAGAAATATTAAAAGCAAGAACAGTTTTATATTTAATAGATCCATTCATATCAGTAGTGTAGTTTACATGCCTTCTTGAATAATTATTTATTTAATTTTATTATGATAGTCCCAAAACCACTGTGAGGTGTAAATAATAGTACAAGCCTGTAAGTGATTATTTTAGGTAAAGGAGTAGTAGTATGATAATAGCATATATTCTAACAAGTACTACAGTAATTGCTTCATAACTTTTTAAATTGGGAGTATATTTCTAATACTTTCACTAACACCTATATTTTGTTGTTATAAACACAGTTCTCCTTTTCTTAAGAAGTGTCTCTTCTACCTACTGGTATATGTGATAATATATACACATACTTATTTTCTTTTTTTCTGGCGTGAAATTGAATTAGCCTTTTTGCTTCCCATTTTTGGCAAGAAAATAAGGAAAGTCCTGTTCCTTCCCATGGAGAGTGATTTCAAAGCTAGATATATCACTTAACATTTCTTAAAATTTCTTTCTCTGTTCCAGAGCAACATAATTTACAGCTTTCTATATTTACAGTGTTTCATAAAAAGAAATTGTGTTTGGCTTTGTTGAATAAAAGCTGAACAGCTTGAAGTGAGCTATCTTCAAAGTAACAAGAATATTGTGCAAATACTTCAGAAAATCAAATAAAATAATCATAATCAAATGTTGCTCAATTGTGTTTGGATCCTACAAGCTAAACTCTGATCAGACGTTACAAGTAAAATGCTGCAAAAGCTGGGATGGGTTTACTAGTGTTCTCTCTTCTGGAGCAAAATTAATAGAGATTTGTGTTCCAGCTAGAATCATTCCAAGAACTTTGTGAACAAATTTAATCAAGTCTGCTTTTGATGCTACTTATAAAAAATATTTATTTAAAGTAAGGTTTTCCTCTCTTAGCCCTGGAAAGGTTGACCTGCCTTATTAGTACTCATGGCTATGATCGCTCAGCTTCATGTTGCTACTTTTTATTGGCAGCCCAATATTTAGTGTTGTTTTTCATGATGCACCACTTCATATTGGTAAGAATCTCATCTTTTGAGAAAAATATAGGGGAAAGAGAAGACCACTATGTGTTCTGAAATATTATAAGCCTTAGAATATTTTGGTATTGCATTTCTGCTGTAAACTCTGTATTGTTAGAAATATTTTTATTTACTTTTGATTTACATTTCTTTAGGAAAGCTTGGTTTTTTCTACTTCTGTATTGCCTTTCTGACACAGATGTGTTGCTTCCAAAGATCATCTTTTTTCATCTTTATTATTGACTGTTGTGGTTTTGTGTGTGGAGAATCCATAATACGGGATGAGACTTTTCTTCATGTCAGTGTTCTTTATCTTTTTTATTCTTTTTTTGCCTAGACTGTCCTGAAGTTTTTTCTATGTGCTGAAGTTTCACCCAAAGGGGACAAGGTATGCCATTTTTGCTAGCATCCTGGACTAGACAAACTGATAATATAATCTCATATTTCCTCGGTGTTGCACCAGATGCTCTTGTTAAAAGTGGGGCTTTCAAGAATGAGTGTGCTGTGGATAGTGGTCAAGACCTGCAGCCAGGAAGCAGGGGTTATAAGGGAGGTTTTCACCCTTCCACTAATGCTTCAAAGTCTTCGAGATGTGAGAGGTCAATTTTGATATCTCAGCATGAAGAGAACCACGCACAAATGTACCCTCTCAGAATACCCCAGTGCTTCCTTCTCTCTGAAGAGCTGGCCAGGTTATATTAATGAATATAACAGCAGAGGTATTTTAATAGTTCTTCTTCTAATCTTTGTTATTCTGTAAAGAAGTTTCGGCATTAAGTGTTTTATTTTGCTTTAGAGGCATTCTATAATTTTGGTTTTTATTGTGCCTTGCATAATTACAATTATAACTTTTACTAAGGATTTAATTTCAATAAACACTTTGACCATTTCATAAAGCATAAGATAAACAGGATAATTTCTTTTAAGGCATCTTGTTAGACTCAGATTTTATACTATTTTTTAATCTTACAAATTGTTCTGTGTGGACCTAGCTTAAGAAACCCATAGATTTATATTATGTATTTAAAATGACATGATTTTATCTGGTTATAGATGAAGAGAAAGCTTGAATAATGGTGCAATTTGAAAAAAAAATCCACAAGCTTCTACAATTTAAAATTTTGTATAATAGGTAAGCTCCTTAAAGTTGTGGGAGTGGAACATAAAGTATTCCTAGTTACTAAATTTGTTTTCTTTTTATTTTTTCAAATCCCATAGTATAGTGTAAACTATAGTTCACATCTGAACCTTAAAATGTCTTCCTCTACAGTGGGCCACACTAGCCACATATGGCAACATCTCATTTGGTGAAGTTTAGACACAGCAAAACCCTTTGGAACCCTGATCCTCTCCTGACTGTAAAATGGTAGTGTGACCCTGGAAGGTATTGTTTGTATTTGAGTCTTGACTTTACTGTGCAGAGCTGCAGAGAACCAAAAGGATTTTATGACAGTGTGGTGACGTTGCCATTGGGACTGGTCCGTGCACACACTCCTCTGCTCTGAAGGTCCTGTATCCACCAGGATCAAGCTGTCTTGTTTTCCAAATCCTACACTTTACCTGACTTTCCAAATCCTCACTTGGCATGACTGATGGTCCTACCCAGTCAATTTTACCATTCTTGGCCCTACTCCTGCAAATCACCCAATTCAAGAAGGAAGCAGGTTAAGATGAAGTTCTAAATAATTGATGTTGAAAGGATAACTTTCTTGTCTGCACTAAGAAAGAGCATGGCATATGCAGGTAAGAGATGTTTTTCTTAATTCTAAGCCCTGCATAAACAAAATTATCCCTCTCCTGTTTCACTGGCTCCTGTGGGGCTACTCATTTGATTAAGGAAAGTAGAGGTTTTGCCCATATGGAATGTGAGTCTTAGGAGTGATCTCCTTCTGATTTAAAATTATTACAGCCCATCTGAGTGTATTTACAGTTCCAACTAATTATTTGCAGATTCTTTAAACTATATTATGTAATGTGTGTTTTTACTTTTATTGCTCTTCCTGAAACTCTAATGTTCTTGTTATTGCTATTCTGAAAATAAAACATCTATGTAACAAGGCTATCATGTTTTACATTTTTTGGGACAGCCTCAAATTTAAAAAGCTTGTCAAGGTGACTTGCATAATAGAATGAGGAATGAAGACCTTCCTTATTGTGCTCATGGGAAGACAATAATCATGATGCCTAACCTGAAGCCAACTGAAGTGATTTTGGAAATGGAAGGGGAAGGCTTTCCACCGGCTACAGATCTGTTGTTCTATATCTGAACAGTTTGCAAGCTGATTGCTTTCACCAGCATCACTTCAAAATGTTTGTTGAAATCTCAGGTCACATCTGGGAATGTAAAGTTTCTTGTAGTATGTCACTAAAGTAATTTCTGAGAAAACACATTTTGATTTTGGAACAGTCTGTCCTAGAGAAAGAAGATCTGGAATCCTTGGAGCTGCTTAGGGAGTTGATTGAGTGAATTTGAGTTAGTACCCCAGGAAGTGCATCAATAATGGCATAGAGTCAAACTCCGGGAACCAACTGAACTTTGCATAAGTTAGTTGTGAGTTGCCAAAATGAATCACTACAATGGCCATTCAGTCTTCTATATTTGCCATTTTTATTGGCCTTTTTATAGAAAAGAAAAAAAAATGGGCCTTTTTCCTGTTTTTCAGGGGTCAGTGATGAAGCTACTACAGAAAAAGAAAATGAAAAAGAGCAGAATAAGCCAACAATAGATTGCAGGCATACACAAAAGATTTCTCCATGGTCAGGAGGACTCACGATTTCCTTTTATGATTTTTTGGCCAGAAGAGAGAACATGTTTTGATATTTGAAGAAGTGCACAAAACTATTAAAACTATTGCAATAGTCAGAGAATACAAAATGGCTGCAATTAATTGACAAAATTACAAAATTGACAAAATTATCATCAGAGCGTATTACAGTTTTTTAAAAAAAATTCCTGTTGTTAATGATAAATGTATCAAAATTAAGATAAAGTTACTTCGATAAAAACTTCATTGAAAATCTCATGCTGAATATTTTGTATAAGTTTGTCCCTCTATTTATCTACAGGGTGAGTGTTACAGCTCCTGATCACAAAACTGGGGCTCTCCATATCCAGTTGCTACAATCTGTAGTTTCAGATTTTGAGATCATTGCTTGGAGGGGTTTTTGTTGTTGGTTTTTCTTACTTCTTTTAAAGTAGAGGCTATAGTTGCACACAATACAGATTATTGAATACTCAGTCTTAATTATGTTTGATCTGTTGTAAAAATGTGGCTTCTCAGGCTTCACTCTGTTGCTTCTTACAGCATCACTAATTTCCAGAGCACTGTGTAATAATTATACAGTGCCTGTGAAGTCAGACTACAAAAATCTTCTGTTTCTGTCTTTCCAAAGTCCTCTTCCACCATTTTCCCTACCACCTACCATTTTGGAGCGATAGGCTCAAAGAAATATCCATAGGAATCTTTAGTCTAAAAATTAAATTGAAGATGCAATAGAACTCTGTCTTACTTGCAGGCCCACCAGAACAACTAATAAAGCTATTTTTCCAAAATCTGCTTTTAAAAATCTATCTCTTTTTTTTTTCTTTAAGGTTTTTTTTTTTTCTCTTCCAGGTCACATTTTATTCTGATTGTGTACAGGGATGACAAAGCAGAAGTAAGACAATAGCATACACTTGACTTTGTGGTTCAGTTATAGTAGCTTTAATTTAAATAATCCTAGCTGGATCTAGTGAGAATGAAGCCACATACATGCAGAAATAGTTGAAGCATAGACAGCCAAGGGAATCTAAATGCATGCTTTGGTTAGCATATGCTGAAATTTACACCATTATTTCTGCTGTGTGAATAGACATACAAGCTAAATCCCAAAGTCTATTAAAATTCTGGAATCCATTTCACTTTATCAGTATGAACTTTTGGATAACCTTTTTTATTGCTTACACAAAAAAATTCTAATTGACTTAAAGCTTATTTAAATGTATAGCAGTTCTTTTTTTTGCAAGCAAAAAGATACTATAACACCATAGTGGACAACTTCTGCCTTCCTGCTCCAGTTAAAAGACTAACCAGCTTTATCAGTGCTTTATCTTAATAAAGGTTAAGCAAGTTTTGCTGGAAGTACTGCCAAGTAGATGATACTCAACTTCTTTCTACTCAACTGAAAAATTTCAAATAAAAAAAAAAAAAAAAACCAAAAAACCAACAAAAAAACCCACAAAAAAACCCCAAAAACTTTCAATGTAAGTCATTCATTATATGGTGAAGACATCACTATAGTAACACTACACTGAGGAGTTCCTATTTATCTTCTAAATGCAGAGATATGTGTCTGTGTACACCTGCTTGAGAAACCTGCACTAAAATGACCACAAACAAGTGAATAAATTTGAGATGCCTCATGCAATACATACTATTGCTTTTTGCTGTAAAACTAAAGGAAATCTGAGTCATTGCAATCTTAGAATGTAATGCCAGACAAATGAGAACCAGACCACAAACAATGAAGCCAAGTACATCATTATAGGTTGAGTAATGTGAACGACTTACATAAACTATGGCTGAAATTCAAGACTTAGCAAAAGACCATCACCCTTAATTGCATAACAACAATTAAAAACTCATTAGTCTGCAAGCTGTCCATCAGGAATAAGAATCTCATCAATTGAAGTCATAAATATTTAAGGAGGACAATTTTTCATTTTGATTTAATTTTTTGTCTTACCTTTCTTAGGCTACGAATTGCCTGTCATTTATCCTAATGCTTCTCCAAAAAGGGGAAATAATTGCACTTTTTCTTCACCTAGGCTTCATTTCCAGCCAGCTTTTCCAGCAAGATTTTCCAGCAAGATTTTCAGCCCAGGATTCTTAATAAAATCCTTCTGTCTCTCTGAAGACCTTTCTTGTTTTACTGACAGTGCTCTGTCATGAGATTAGTTTTAAGTTCCTCATTTGCTGATCCATTGGTTACATATAATAATAGATCAGGTGATCTTAACTTGCTCTTGAAAAAAAAAAAGTGTTATGGCTAGTAGTAAGGTCCACAGGATTTGTGATAATTTTGTTTCTACTCTTCGTTTAATAAAAAGGATAAAAATCACTTATCAACCAGGTCCTGTTAATGCTAGCTAACACCCCTACTAGGCATTTGCTGTCTGCACTGGAAGCCATTCACTAAGAAACACCATTTATAAGATGCACACCCACGTGATGAAATAAACCACAGATTATCAAAGGCTTTGGGAGTTTTAGAAGACTTTGGATGAGACTGTGAAGAGACAAGGCATCAAACTGAGAACAAAACTTAAGTCCTGCAAGACAGTGTTGTAACATCTCCAGTGTGCTGTCACACAGCCACATTAAGAAACTCTCACTTCTTAAGTTGCCTCAAAGACCATGGAAATTGTCTGATGGCAGGAGGTACCAGACACTGAAGTCTTAGTAAGAGCAAATGCATCAGGGATTTTTCTAATGTACATTTGAAGTGGTTGGCCATGTGATCTAAATGTTTGGAGGCAGACTATCCCATAAGACATTTGAGTGTGGTAAACACTCTTGCTGGAGTCAGCTTAAGGGTTATTAAGATTTTCTAGAGATAATCCTAAAAATGTGAAAAGTCCACTGATTTATGAGCTCATGATATTCCTAACAACAACAGCAAATGGCAGGAGATGATTTACAGGGGTGTAAGTACATTTGAAATGTACTAATTTCAACAACTAATGTCCAGAGAGTTCAAGAAAAGAGAGCTTTTTAAAGAGTCAGCCACACTAAATTAAGTCTGGCAATTGTGTGGTGAAAACATTCCTTGGATTTCATAATCATAGGAGAACTCATCATCAGAATTAATGCAGAGAGGAATTTGTTTGCTGCCATCATGGATAATAAGCAGAACAGAACAAACAGTCTCTAAGCAGTAGCTGTTTCAACTTTTTACAGCTCAAGTTTTCCAGTTCCCATTTTAAATACCTTAAGGAGCAGCAACAAATCTAATCTTACTTCTGAATGGTCTTCCTAAGAAAATTTCTCATACCAAGCACCACAGCATTCGAGTGGCAGACAAGATATGGGGATTTGCTGGCATCTGCTGAAAAGATATCTACTACAAGTGATGTGACTTTACAGACTTGTTAAAGCAGATACTTTCCTTTAGTCTCCTTACACCTGCTTTATCATCGATGGACTACTTGATTTCAGAAGAGAATTCAAATCTGGGCTTATTCTCTGATGTAAAGCAGAAGTTCCTACCTAGTTCAGGGGGTCTGGAGTCCTACTAATAGAAAAAGCTCTAGGATTAAAACCATTTTACTTTTTGATGGAAAGAATGAGGATGATCTTAGGGGCTAAAAGTGTATACATGTTTATATTTTTTTGCTACCAAGATATTGCCACTGAGATATTTGGGAAGTCATCTTATCTGATGGTAAGAGGGCTTCCCCAAATAAAATAATCAGATGGATGTTCATACTAACTTGGATGAAGAATACTAAAATACTAAATGAATACTAAAATGTACTCTCATAAGCAACTCTTGCTGGAGCATGCCTTGATAAATCCTGTTGAGTCCTAATTATGCTGCTGAACAATTCTGCTCTAATGAATATTGGCAAACTGGGCACTTTTTCTTCTTCTGTAACTGGTTCCTGATAATGCTTGGTACAGTATGCTCCATCTGGGTTTCAACAGAAAGAAGATTTGATACTATTGATTAATCTCTCTGAGTTCCAGACATAGCACAAACTGAAATATTAGTAAGTGAAAAACTTAACAAATGATTTTTTTTTTAATTGAGGTAGCGAGGCATTTTATTTTCTACAATGAGTGTTATTTGATCTACTTGAAGAGCCAGATGTATTTTTAATCTGACAAAAATAAACTTTGAGTTTAAATTGAAATACCAAAATGGATTTCATTATGCCAATTCTGATTTCACTTGTTTCCAAAAATTACAGATTTATACAATTTTCTGTTTTAATTCCCTGTCACTCTTCCAGGGATGGATGACACTGACCTGTTTTTCCAATTAAATTGCAGATGAAATACTCAAAACTAATAACATGTCAACTTTATTATCCAATGCCATTAATTTATTTATAGAACTATGTCAACTTTATTATCTAATGCCACTAATTTTTCTGTATATTCTGTGATGTATGCTTCTAGTCCCTTCTTGTGTTTCTTGGAAGAAGAAGAGCTCCAAAGAGCTAAAGAGAATCAAAACACTTTCTGGGGTATTTCTGTAGGTTTAATAGAGAGAAAAGGTTTTTGAATTAGAAAAAATGACCTGACTGTACTATCTTAGATTTGACAGTCATAGATATAAAAATTTTTCTGAGTTCTTTGTTTTGTTTTTTTGTTTTTTTGTTTTTTTTTTTTTTGGTTTTGGTTTTGGTTTTGGTTTAATTTGGTTTTCTTCTTTAATTATTATTATTATTATTATTATTATTATTATTATTATTATTATTATTATTTACTATTATTTCTCCAGTCTTGCATTGTATCTTCTTTTGATTGTTGCGTATGTGTCTGTCTGCTATACTATAGATTTTAGAGTCCACTTCTGAGAAATATATATAGGGTAGTGATCAGGTGCAGATCAGCCAAAGCACAAAGCCAAAATGCATGCTGATTCTGGAAAGACAAATAATTTGGCATAAATCCAAACAAGTTAACAGTTTAGTTAAGCAATGTTTTTGGAACGAGCCTGAAATACCATTATAAAATTAGTGCAAGAACACTTAGTGACTCATGGCTTCATGATCTTTGATCTAGAGCTAGAAGCCTTCAATATTGAATTGCATTGCACCATTCAACAGCAGTCAAAAGTGTGCTTTCACATGCCCATTACCATGTAAAGATTATATATTTGTAGATTTACCAGTGCACTCTTTAAGTATACCTTGTCTAGTCTAAAGTATTCACAAAAGATTACATCATGTATCCCAAGTTTATAAACACAACATAAACATCAAAATATGATCACAAATGCAAAGATGTTCTCAAGTGACAGCGGAAAGCATTCAGAATGAGGCTTTCTTAGCACTTAACAACGCTTATTGTTAAAAATATTTGTCACTCAACAAATTCCACTAAGTGTCCCCAAAATGGGAACTAAATTCATACCAAAGACACTTAGTGACTGTAAAGAAGGAAAGGAAGGAGTGTGAGTATTCTTTATCAGCAAGCCAAAACACTACATAACTCAGTGAATTTCTGAGTTTGCCCATCTGAAACTGACACCCTGCACTGCAGGTCAGCTTTTGTTTGTCCCTCTATTAAAGTAAAGCAACTCTTCTCTCAGGTAACAGGTGACAGGAGAAGACGATGTGGCCTGGAGTGGTGACAGGAAAGGTTTACACTCAGTACTAGGAAAAATTTCATCAGTGAAAATGTAGTGAGGCATTGGAACAGGCTGCCCAGGAAGTGATGGAATCACCATCCCTGGAAGTGTTCTAGATGTTGGGAATATGGCATTTGGTGATATGTTTTAGTGGTGACACAGTAGTTCTGGGTTAGAGGTTGGACACAATGATTTTGGAGCACTTCTCCAGTGTTAAATGTTCTATGATTCTGTGTCCATATCTTCTTTTGTTCATGGCCAAGTGTTTCAGATTCCTTTTACTACTTTTGTAAACAAAGTCCAACACGCGCTCACCTCCCAGCTCATTGTCAGCTGAGAGCCATCCCATCCAAGGCTGACTAGCACAGCCTTGCTTTTCACTTGTTGGATATCCAATGCTATAGTCTCCCGTAATGATGTAAATTTGCAGTAATTTTTGTCTCTACTAAAAATACCAAGATTTTTGTTTATATACAAATCTAATCCAAAGATTTCACAGAGATTTACAACATTAATCCAGAATGCACCATCATTCTTTACCAGAGACTGATTTTTTGACTCAGTTCAACTTGCTTTTATTTATATTTTATTCATATTAGGTTTTTTTTTTCACAGTGTCATCACCAGTGTTCAATTTGGAACCTTCATCCTCATGTTTCTCTGTTCCCCTAAATCCTACACCCATGCTTCAGTTACAATAGTTTGTAACTTCTACCATCTCTGGTTTCATATCCTGGACTAGCAGCTCTTCACCTATTTTGTCTCCCAGGTTCCTTGTGTTCATAAAATAAAGGTTTCAGGTGTGTTTTATGAAACATGACTAAAATTTCTGGAGAGCAGGTTTTCCACACACATTTGTCATATGCAGACTTGGCTTCTAGTTACATTTTAACAAAAATAGGTCTTTGTTCCTTTCTGTAAATGTCATCAGACTATAAGCTAATTTTTTTGTACAGCAAGCATAGCACAAAATTGAATAACATTCTAAGTGTATAGACAGGCTTATGAAAATTGCAGTAGGAATAAAATTCAAGTGTTACTCAACCTATTTATTGAAAGACAGGATTTTTCAGTTTGGGTTTAATTAAAATTAAACCTGGATTGAGAAGCAGTGAAATTTTTATTCCAAGTCATAAAACCCCCCAAAAATTCTTATCCTTTAATTTTTTTTTTTTTTTTTTTTTTTTTTTTTTTTTTAAATTTAAAAAAAATTAAACACAAGAACTGCTCTATACTTGCTGTTTTCCTGCCCTACAGCACAATCTGGAAGGCTGAATCTGAAATCCACTCACTGGTAGCAGGCAAGTCCAGGAAGCTTAGCCGAAAGGGGGCTGAAGATGGGACTTTGAGCAAGCGCCTTGCCTTGTTTGGAGGCTGCCAGCCTCCAAGGCTTTCCAGACTCTCAATGCTGGAAGCCTTTCTTTCCTGCCACTTTCCATAACCTCCCCAGAACAATTTGCAAAGCTGAAAATTACCATTTTCATCTTGAGAACATCAATTTTCTAAAATGAAAACATAAACTTCTCCTTAAAACAAAAACAAAACAACAACAACAAAAAAACCAATCCCCCTCAAAAACCCCCAAAAAACAAAAAAAACCAAAAAAAATCCCCAAAAAACCCAAAAAACAAAACCCAAAAAACCAAACCAAACAAACAAACAACAACAACAAAACACCAAAAAACCCCAAAAAACAAACAAACAAAAAAAACCCACCTGAAAGAAAATTCCAAAATAGCCCTAATACAAATTGTATTTAGAAATGTTCCTCTTCTTTTGAAGTCTTTAATCTGTATTTTATTTGGGAGCACTTCAGATCTATCACTTTGACAGACCTATCACATCTTGGGAACTAAGGACTATTCAACCCACATTAATTGAAGGTTTTAATTATGATAAGGCCTGAAATAATTTCCCCCTCCTGAAACATCTCTCCCTTTACCATTAAATTTCAACAGCAGCAACATTAAACCACCTGCAGCAGGTGCGAATGCAGCTTGCTCAGTTCATCTATGCTATACATTGGAGTACAACTAGACTTTATTTATTCTAATGTTTTCTGAAAAATGATTTCTGAATAGATTTCTAGGTCTGAATAGATTTCTAGGAAGAGGAATATATCTGAATGCTAGCAGAGTTCTCAGCACAGGAAAGAGTTAACCATAATTTGGTTGCTTGTATGAAAGTCTGGCTCTAAACTCTTGGTACAGTGCCCAAAAGCAAAAGCTATGACCTGAATTGGCATTATCTGTCTGTGCAAGAAATTAGTAGTTAGCAAAATGATTGTGAAATTCTGACTACTGGCAATATGTCTCTTATAGGTTTAAGGGCCATGGGTTTAACAGTTGCAGTTTCATAGTTAAATTCATATCAATAATTTAAATAATAATTTTACTGATACAATCACAATGTTATCATGATATCTAAATATTAAGTCACTATTCATTCTTTGGTTGGCAAACACGTGTGGTGCAAAACAATCCACAAAATATTTTCAATTGGGTTTTAAAATGGTGGATAGATTTTTGATTAGAAGAGATGGAAAAGCAGTTCTGCCCTTCATAACAATGAAAATAATTAATTCATGTTTTAGTATAATTGAATTTTAGCAGCTGCAATTATAGTATATTAATAACATGTTTTAACATCTGTGTTTTTAATGATATTATATAAAGGTGGCAAAGAGTAAAAATATTATGTAATACCTAGTGCAAACTTTTAGCCAGGATCAGAGTATAACTAGAAAGTCCCATAAATACCTACCTGTGAAACAGCACACATTCATTCCCCTTCCAAATAAATAATTACCAAAAGAAAAAAATATATGTTTTAAAAAAATTTCAAAACTTTCTTATGTATGATCCTCTCCTATCAGTCAGCAAATAAGAGCCGCCTTTTTAAGAAAATCACTATGCTCTCACCTGCACCTACTAGAGTTTTAGTAGGTGGTCTTTGGGGTCCTTGAGACTGGGCAGATAGTGTCAGCACTGCAGTGATCACACCAGGCTGGGGCATTTCAGATTTAGCAAGGCAGAGTAGAAATGAAGGGCTGCATTGCTCACCTCGTGCTTGCTTGTGGGAGAAACAGGTAGAGTGACACTTCAGCAGGGCGACCACTGTAGTTGATGACTGGCAATGATCTGTAGCTCAGAAAGGAAGTTGAGGAGGTGGAGTTGAGGTCCTTCTCCCCACTTCCTGAGTGGGTAGGGGCATGCTGAGGTCTTCTCTCAGGGACAGCTGATGCTGCAAGTACAGCTCATCCATCACGGGCTGTGTTGAGCTGCCGAGGAGTTCACAAATTACAGGAAACAGCCCTTCCAGAAATGAATGCATGTTCCTGCAACCATATTTAAAATTAATTTGCTAAAATCTACTCTGAAAAAACCTAAATTATAGCTTTCTATTTGTTCTTGGTCCTACTACCACTCCTTAGGGACTCCTGATCTAACTTCATGTTGCTCAACCACCAAGGCCAGTAAACACAGCAACGTGTGTCTTTGTCATTTAAACAGGTCAGGATATGGATTTAAGGCTCCAACTTTTTAAAAGTTTCAACAAATGAGGGATTATTTTGCTGACAGCCACTCTGAGTCACCAGCCAGGAATGATGAACCTGGTGGTGAATCTGATATTGATTTGGGCAGCTGTATTTGCCTTCACGGTCAAAACAGGTTTGGACAATATATTAAGGGGGAATAAAAAAGCATTAATCTGTTCCTCGACAGGCATTCCTATGTGTTTAGGTAGATTCAGATTAAGGGTTTTGGCACAAATAAATGAAAAAGTGTGCAGAGGAAAATTCAGTTTAATGACTCAGTTCTCTTGGGTAATCATCCAGCAGTTACAAGATATGCCAGGTTTGGCAACAGGACATAATTCTGCAAACAAGATACTTTAATATAAACTCACTTATATGCCTTTTTCCTGTTTACTAAGGTTCTGGCCTTAAAATAACTCAAATAATTGTACTTCAGACAATTGCTTATGATGAGCCAACTCTGTTGAAATAAAGAGCTTTTGAAATTTCCTCTCGCTTTCCCTAGATATTTCTGTTGTAAAAATGGATTATGATATGACTCTAAGAAAACTTCGTACAGCAGGAGCTTTAAAGCAAAGAAAAATTATGGGTTTTTTGGTAAAACAATAATTTGAGAAGGACTTATCAAAGAGGCAGTTACATTACAAATATTCACTGTACATCTAGGATATCTAATTGAATTATTTTACAATATACATTTAGGTTAGTGATAAAAGCTGTATTCCTGTTGGAATGCAAACTGAGAACTGTCCTAATCCTTTGTTCTCACATGTTTATTGGTTAAATGTGTTGAAATGTCCCATGTTAGCATCTCAGCCAAAGGAAACCTAAAGGAGTTTTAAAACTTTTTTTTCCCCAAAATCCTCCCATTAATAAATTTTACTTTTAGTGGTTACCAACCCTTTACTATACAAAATAAGATATGAAATGCCTAAAGATTATAAACCTGCTTGAGTATTTGATCCCAGTTCCTTTGTGATTACTGGAGTGGAAAAATTGTGCTTTGTCACACCCTGTCTGACACCTCTGATGTCTGAATTTTCTGCTACTGTAATAGTGACTGAAACAAAGTTGAGAAATCCTCTCTGGATGTCATGGGCATCCAAGAAAGGTAAAAAACCTGATAATGAAAAACATTAAAGCCACAGAAATGGGCCCTTAATAACCCATCTTTTTCTAATTGTGAACTATGTTTATGACAGTTCCAGTGATGATCTGTCAGACTGCCTCCAGAGAAAGTACTTTGCGATCTTCGAGATCCTGCACTCCTTCTTGGCTCCTGAAATTCAGACCCTTGGTCTAACACTGTGGCTGAAATGATTTAACACTCCTTCTTAGTGCTAAACCTCACATATGAACCAACTCCAAACCCATCAAAAATCTCTTTTGGTAGCACAGATCTTTTTATTAGAGGAAGCATAATATTAATTTCATAATTTACCGCTGTCCTGAATTTCATGGTTAGTATTATACTTATGCTATGTATGTTATTTGTTTCCTATCTGGAGATCATTAAAAATTGGTCGTTACAATTAACAGTTTCTCTGCAAGACCCCATTCTTGTAATATTTTTCTGTTACTATGGGCATGTTTTTTTTATGATAGATACAAAAATCCACTGATGGAATACTGAGTGTGAAGCTGAGGCTACTGAATCCTCTGTGTCTGTGAGGGGGAAAAAAAGGAGACACTTTTTTATTAATAAGTGCTTAAACTTTTATATAAAGTGGTCTAACAAAGGCATATTTTTCAAAATAAGAGTTTGTAGTTTTGCACTCCTACCAATTTCTTTTTTGGAGAAAGAGACTAATGCAGAATATGTTTCCAAAACACTGGCAGTATGAAGTCCTGAAACAATTGTATATTTAAAATACTCCTTTTCCTTCTGTCTTCCACTTGCTCTTTTGCTGAACAAGCCAGTTTCAATTTTTCAAGACTTTTCAGAAAGCATTACAAAGAATGTAACTTCATTAGCTGCAACCTCATCAGAAAGCCATAAATAAGTGATTATGGCTCCAAATCAGTTTTCAAAGGGTAATAAAGTACAGCTTCCTTCATTTTATCTGTTCTGGATAGACTTGACACAAGCAACTTATATCAGGCTGTGCTGGAAAGCTAGATAATGACTCATATCATAGCTTACTAGTTGAATTAATAAAGTTGGGGATCCCTGTTTTAGTGATCTCTGCTCTCATAGTGCTGCACAGAACATTTGAAGTATATATCAAAAATACACTAAAAAGGAAAAATACTATGAAAATAGAATTTGTAACACAGTTGATATCCTGGTAAGATCACGTAGCAATAGGTGGTGAGGGCCCTTCAGAGAAGCTCTCTCCCAGCCAGAGAAAACTGTGCTGGCAGAAGCAGAAAGCATTGGCTCCCCACTCCAGGTAGGATGTATATCCTTCTTAGAGGCGTCTTTCACATCTGCTCTTGCAATCTGGTCTGGAGTCTCCAGGAAACTCATTCTGTTAGTGTCTGTACTCTGATAATGAGTTTACCAACACATAACCTGAAATTATGTTATGTAGCTTTACTCTGTTGCTTGTTTTGGCTACCAGAAACTGCATTTTCCTTCTCAATCACATTTTATGTAACTCTTATGTTATTATGCATTAGCCTACTCATTGATTTTTAACTGCAGCTGGAACTATTATTTACTGGCAGCACGTGAACCCTGCAATGGAACTTGGAAGTTACTTGAATATTGACCAGTCACCTAAATTAGTTTGAAATAGCTCATAGTGAAGCTGGCAGTTAATTTTTTTTTTTTTTTTTTGTGTGGAAGCTGTGGTCAAATCTAGGTACTCTAGGTGGTTGCTCCATGTGCAGCTATGGAAAAACCTCTGGGGGTTCCTGGTGCAGACTCAGCCCCTCCTACCAGACCCATCTTCTGGAAACCACCCTACAAGGTCAAAGGGATAAACCTTCAGAGGCTCCAGAACAAATAACCCTCCCCCCTGCAGTGCATCTGGAGTCCAGGTGCGAAAGGACTAGGAAGATGAAAGATACATTTTCTTCTAATCCACTTCAGTCTGTCTCTCTGAGGAAAGTCTGATGTGCCAGGGTGGGCGTGATAACATGTCTGAGGCATCACCATAACTAGGCCTACTCTGAATACTGCATATTTTAAAACTGATTCTGACTCTGTTTCAGGCGTTCTGCAGCTGTTGAAGACTGTTACCTGCATAGGATGCTTTAGAGTGTACTCACAGTACAACAGATGCCGCTTGGTTTTTCTTTTGTAACCATGGGTCTCAAATACAAGCTCCAATTAGTGATCTACACAGAATGCTTGTGTGCACGTACATTTCCTCTCTTTAAATGTGACTGTAGATATTTTCAAATCTCAGAGTTCTAAGCCAAGTGAGAGGTGCACATTCCAGAGACTCCAACTGGGCTCTCAAAAAGATTATGGTATTTCATACAAATAATAGGTGAACTGAAGTTTTCTGCTATGAGTACCAAAAAGGCAAAACAGAGTTTTTATCAAAAAAGTAGGCTCTGGAAAATACAATATTATATTTTAAATGTGAGCAAAGGTATTTAATCACACTTGCTCTTGCGTAAATATGGAACATTTCACATACAACTTACAAGTAGTCCTCGTATAATTTCATGCAAGACAGATCATTATCAGTTGCAATCAACTGCACATTCTTTAAACATGGTTATCTCAAAAACCTTAATTTTATTCAGAATGTGATTTTTTTTCTTACCTTAACCTTCTCACCTGTTTCTCCAGTGTGATACAATATTTAAAATATTGTAAAAATATTAAAATATTTACTTTCTCTGCAGGTATAATTTACAGTTGTTTCTTTTCAATCTAAAGACAGAAAATTTCCCCAAATTAAAAAAAAATAAATCTCAAGCTAAACCAAAACCAAACCAGTGCAGTAGAGTTATACTAGTGTAAGAATGAATCTTATGCCACAGTTTCAGAGTTTTATGCCACAGTCTGAGAAGAGCTCAAATCACATCATTTGATCCAGATGTGGGTCTAAACCATCCTCAATCCAGACTCAGGAAACACTAAAATTTAAGACTGCTTCCACAGTGTTTACTTGGCCAAGTTGTACATGTGTTATTTTCTATTCCTGGTTTCCTTATTAAATGGAAAACTTAATGTATCATTTTGTTATTTATGGTCTATCATAAAAACTACAGGATATAAAATGTGAAGAGTTAAAACTAAGGAAGTGAAAGCTTAGCATTTGGCTTTCCTGACTTTGCGTGAATGTTGCTTTATTTGTGTTAGGTCGCATGTATTTTCTTACATAAATTTACTTGCTTTATGGAAATTGTAAGAGTTGCATGGCCACTTTTGGCTCCTTCAAAGCTGTTAGTCTGTTACCTCTTTGCTCTTTAGAAATGATTTCATGTCTGTTTACGGCATGTCCCAGATGTGAATTCTGACCAAATGGTTAAATAAACAGTGATTATTCTATTTGACTAGTATGAAATCTACTATGAGGGCAAAGGGAAAGCAATTATTCAGTTTAAACGACTGGCTGTCTTAAATCCCCATTTTGATTTTGTAATAGATGGGACAGGACTTTTCTCTGCAAACCTGTTCTGCATGTATTGCTCGGTCCCTGAAGTGGACTGGGCAGCACCAGGGTGTGGTCCTGGTGAAGGAGAGCTGGGCGCTCCTGCCGGCATCTGGGACCGGCTTCTCCTGCTGGTCCGGGGAGATCAGGCATGGGCACCCCTCCTGCATCCCACCTGCCTACGCTTCTCTGTGGGCTCCAGCCCTGGCCTGCACCTCAGCTCTGCTGCTGTCATTTGGAAAGAAAAGAGAGAAAGAGAGAGAAAGATGAAGGGAAGGAAGTGGTGGAAGGAAGGAAGTGGGGCAGAAGTAAGTGGCGGAAGTAAGTGGCGGAAGGAAGGAAGGAAGGAAGGAAGGAAGGAAGGAAGGAAGGAAAAGAGAAGAGTAAGGGCAAGGGAAGGAGAGGCAGGGAAGGACATAAGAAGGGAGAGAGAGAGAAAAAAGGAAGGAAATAAAATTGCAAAAAGAAAAGGAGAAAGAAAAAAAAAAGAGAGAAAATAAAAAGAGAGAGAAAGCCTTGCTAGTGCAAAGTGTGGTGGAGGGTGGAAATAAAAAGCTGGTGGGAGAAAAGAGGAAGCAAGATTGCTTTTTCTGACAGCAGTTTACGGTTAGATAAATATAGTTGAAACATCAAGTTACATCCTTAGATAAGAACGGGACAGTTTAACTTTAACTGCATGTTAAACTTATAAAAAGGGTGAAAAGTTACGTGTCAGAAAGAAAATAACAATGTGTAGGAAAATGCTAATTTCCAGTTACTAACAGAATCGCTAGCAGTAATTCAAATATAGATATGAGGTATATACTGGAGAGTGGTAGAACAGAACAGTATCTTCAGTGTCCTTTACTGGAGTTGACTTTTGTGTGACCAAACTGCAAATGAAATGTGTGCTTTAGATATCAAGTAATTTAATTCATTAATTCCTGCTGTAACTCCAAAACATATAATTTATCAGAGAACATCTCCCATTTTGCTAGTCTACTGTGTTCCTCTTTTCAAGCACTAATACAATGTGAGTGGAAACAGAAAACCCTAAACTATGGGGGATAGCAACTGCAAGAAAAAAATATCCCTGAAAAAAATAGTTGTGCTTCTAAATTATGTTGAGTTTTGGTAGTACTTCTGTTTATGCTTCAGTCTTGATAACCCAGGTTGACATTCTTGGATTATGGGTACAGTTCCAACATGCAGAGTTAACTACATTAGTTGTTCTGCCCTCTCTATGACTCTGTTTCTTTCCTCATCTCTCTCCTTGCTTTTTTTTTTCTTTGCTTGGGGAAAAACCAAGAGATTGTCCCTTGTCTGTATCTATTATCTTTTTTTTATTCCCTGGCTCACCTTGTTTCTGCCCCTTGGTGCCTCTCTTTTGCATCTAGCTGTCATTTTTCTCTCTAGGATAATTGCTAAATGATATTAAAATTACATATGTTCAATGTAATGCAAAACATATTGCTGAAAATGACCTCTTCTTCTGTTATTTCAAGCAGGCCTAGGATTTGTACTCACTGCTCAGAGTTACATTTTATACCAGCGCTGCAGAAATGGAAAAAAGATCTTTTGGAGGAGAGCTCCATTGTAAGCTTTGGTAGATTTTTTTTTTCTGAGACTTTTCTAATTTACATACCTTACAGGTGCACCTGGAAATCAATGTAGTGATCAAGTACCTAAATCATGTACTGGATTAGGTGGCAAAAAATTATGATCAGTCTAGTCAAAACAGGAAAGAAAAAGTTAGGAGGAATTAACCACAGCTAATGCACAAAATATTAATGGATTTGTCTGTTATTTGTGAACTCTAACAGAAATAAAAATGCTTTTATTTATTTTGTATAGGATTAGCTTAAATTGAAATAAAACCACTGTGCCCCTGAATGTGAGTCAAAAGGAAAAAAAATCTGAATGCACCTGTACATTAAATTATTAACTTTAACTGATTTGCCCTATATTTCTTAAGAATATTTGTCTAGACAAGATCTTTGTGATGCTTAGTGCACATATTACTAATCCAAATCATTCTCAAATTAGCATGACTTCTGAGTTATTAACTAAGCTATAATTAACGTTGCATAGGAATCACTGGAATATGATGTTTGATTCTTTGTGCCAGCTTGTGAAACTATGTAGGAAAATGAGGAAATAAGTGAATATTTTATAATCTAAAATTCTTCTGGCCACTGTCTTATACCCAGTCTGAGTCATAGTAAGCTGACAATGTGTTTTATTAGTATCCAACAGGTATTGCTCAGTTAACAGTGTTCACGTTCCCAAACAAACTTGCCTGAAGGCCTTAGCTAGCAAGGTTGCTGGCAGTGTTCTCTTCTGTTCTTATTTTGGAGATTCTGTCCTTATTCAAGTTATGCAGTAGTCATGGCAAGCAATAAAAGCCTCTTAAAACTAGAATAGATTCTAACATCTCAAATCTAGTAAATTTAGATGGCTAAGTCCATGTCAGATCTAAAATACTTTCGTGAAAATGTATCAGGATTTTATTAGACACAGAAATTAATAATTTTCCTTAAAGTTGTATAAATGTGGGTGCAGATGTACGTGTACACACACATACACACATAAAACATATGTTAGAAGTTGCATAAGGTCTGTTTGCTAAATATTTGTTGATCACTTTTACTTAAGTGATATGAATGAGAATTGCCTTATCTTTTTATTAAAAATACTGAGAACACTAGATCACTTATGGCCAAGTTAAAAGTAACAGAGAACATGAGAGGAGCTGTATTCTCTGAACTCTTGCCTTTATTTGAGTAGGTTTCAACACTTGCCTAGTCTTAATTGTCTCCTTACTCAAAGTTTGCAACACAAGAAGTTACCTCCTCCCTGTAATCTAAACAATGAGCAGTTATGTACCTTGTGCTCTAACCCAAATAAATCAAAGTTTCTTAGAGACTATGTTCTACGAAAACTGTGCTGATTGCCTCAGAATTTCCTCTCTACTCTCAAATCTGTATAAATCTTAACTCTGTGAATGGCTTGGCTTAAGAATGTCTTATTGCAGTGGGGGTTGTTTGTTTGTTTGTATTTCTGGTTTGGTCTGGTTTGGCTTTCTTTTGTTTTGCTCCAGATCAGTCTGGATTAAACTAAAAGAAAAAATTATTCACATGGCTTTTTTTTTTTTTTTTTTTTTTTTTTTTTTTTTTTTTTTTTAGCAACATAATAACTTTGCATCTTCTGCAATACAGAAAATTTAATGAGGATCTAAATTCCTTGACATTGGGTTATTTTCTTTTTGGCTAGCACAACACACAGAAATTATATGAACAAAGAGTTTGTGTATAAATTTACTAATGAATAATGCAAGTCTTACAGTAATAATTTAGGTATTGTCTCTGGAGTATTTTGTGCTTAATTGAAAAATCTTCAAAAGCTGGCTTTCTGTAAAAAGGTGTACTCTGCAATCTTGTTTGCAGGAAGCTACAGCTACATCTGTTTATACCAGACATATGCATTACTCTGGAAACATATAGAGACTTACATGAAGACATAAGTGGAAAACAAGGTTCTAAGAAACTCAGTTTCTTAGTGAAAATGAAGTGATTAATAGTAAAATAAATTTAAATTTAAGGTTATTGAAATATTTTTCAAAAGTGCACTCAATGACCCTCTTTAATGCTTGGGTTAGATGAGAAAGATTTGTTTTTTTTCAAGAACTAATAGTTTGACTGTTGACCTACTCCAATTAATTCCATTTTACATTCCAGAAGGTAATGATAAATGTAATTGGAAAATAATTAGAAATTCTAGATTGTTTTTGTGGGATATCTGATCTGCTGCTTAATTTAACCTAAGTTACATTCAAATGTTTAAAATCTGAATATATTTTACTCTTTCACATGTTAAGGGGCTGATGCAGCATCCATAAAAATTATCTGCTGCATAGAGATGACAAAGGTAATTTCATACATGTTTGCAGCACTTCTGATGGAACAGAAGTTTCTTTCTTTTAGAAAGCTTAAGAAAGAGATGCATAAGCAGAAATGCATTAACTACGTTTTCATACTGGATTTACTGCAAACAACAGCCACATTATCTCCTGTTTCAAATCTTAGCTTTCATGGGAATATGCAATGTTTCTAATTTATGAAAGTTGCCTTTTGAATGCATCTGGGTTAGGTGTATGCAGGCAAGGAGGGGCCAGAACGACATCCTGTGTATGATGGCGCTAATGTGTGAGGAAACAAACTACACCAACCTGTCTTCCACAGCCAGCTGATGACCCATCAGGCTAATATTCCACACTTAACTATCCTGTAACTATGATTCAAAAACAGCAAATAAGCCTTGGCAGAGCCAAGACACATGTTTTGCCATGAACTCTATGAAATACAGACATGTTTATGCCCCAAACACATTCAGGTCTGAATGATGAATCCTCTCCTCAGCTGGCCTTCCTAGTACTTTTCCTAATACTGTCCAGACACTAGTGTTTTGTGCCAAATCAGCAAAACATTAATTTACCCTCCATCCTACAGCAATCTCATTACAGCAAATTTAATACAAATTTAAATCATAAAAGCACTGTTAACTACCACTTATATGTCTTCTCATATACATAAGGATTTTTCCCATGTTTTAGTACCTCAGCTTTGGCTCTGTATATAATTCTTGCTATCGAGTAGACAGAGCACAGATTTATGCCAGCTTGTAAGGAAGAAGCTATCCTTTAAACAGCTGGGCAAGTGTTATAAAAGCAAGTTGTATGACCACAAGACAAAATATCTTCTTCAGCCTTATGACGAAGAACGCTTTTATTTTTGTAAGACTGTATTTTCTGCCTGCAAAAAAGGCTCAAGTAGAACTGTACTTCTGGAAACCATTTTAACCAATAGTTCAGCTGAATATTATTGGAGCAATCAACAAACCATGTAATTTCCCACAATAATAGCTGGCTGTTTTGTGACCTGTAGATATTCATGACGTGTTCATGAATCTTTGAAAAACAGATCTCTGCGGTGGCAAACGAAGTTATGTCAAAATACCCATAGCATATGGTAAAGTTTCAGTATTTCTAGATTAATTTCCTCTTTATATTTGTTCTCTGAGAACAAATTATAGTTTGAACAGCTGTGCTAAAATACTGGGAAATAATTTTTGATGGAACATTGATAGTGATCTTGCAGGGCACATCAGTTGGGTGTAACATATGAGTTAAATAAAAATAATAGCTAGACTGAAAATTGCATTGGATCACAGTTCGGTTTGTCTTTGAAGCAATCTGTGTATTGCTTATTTGACTTCTACAAAAACTTTTAGTTGGTATAGTTACAGAATATGAACTCTATGCACATCTCCGACAACACATAAACAAATAATAATGAGTTCCTTCTATGTTCACAGGGATATTGATCTTCAGACTCTGTGTCATAAAACTTCTCATGTCTTATCTTTGCAGTTACAAGCTTTCTAGATGAAATGTTCCTATTTTCTTAATTTCCAGAGCAGAGTTAACTGCTGAACATTGCCTGCAGTCAGTTGGTTGGTTTTGTTGATTTTTTTTCAATTCTGCACTGTTTGTTCTAAGACCCATTGCCCTAAAGCTTCTTAACTTTCATCCCTAGAGCAAGATAGAAGTGGCCTTCCCTTTCTTAGTGTATTCAGGCACCACTGACCTGATCAAGTGTGGTAGCACCAGATGCTGAGGAAGTCAACATGACTTCCATGGTTGCCAACATGACATCAACAGGAGTTTCAGCAGTACCATAAACTTTTACAGTCAGATTTCTTGTGTGAGGTTCTTAAAATCTTTCTGTTTACAATGTCAGTGGAAGCTTTTCTGTTTGATGAATAGGGTGTAAAAATGCTTTCCACATGAGGGTATGCACTGTTACAATAGGCAGTCAAAAGATGCCTTTCTTATGCCATTATTTCAACACTGAAATACTTAGGCAGGCTCCACCCATGGTACATGGTATGTGTCTTCACAGTCTCAAGTCTGGCAGTAATTCATCCTGTGCAGACAATGCACCCTTCTGGTCATGGAGAGGATTTTTACGTGAAGGCCATTTCCTACAACAATATTTGGATAAGCTCATAAACTAAACCTGAGTAGCTTCTTGAGAAAGCAAATGTAACTTGGATTCAGCTGTACAAGTGTTTGCTATAATAATGAATGATTACCTCAATAAGCTGAACCTCACAGGACTGTCTCCTGACTGTGTCTCAGAGGTCTGTGTTTAAAGACCTGGATCTGAGGAGGTTCTTTTTTGTGATACTCCCTGCCTCCAGTGTAACCTGCATATGCTGTTGGAATGAGACTATATTCACCACAAAGTACTCTGCAGTGAAAGTTTTGTTGAGTGTGCAGTGATCTAAAAGAGTCAAGGAAGTAAGGCAAGAGGCAGCAATGCTAAGAAGACTCATTGTTGGAAAGAGAAGACAAGGAAGCTTTTGGGCTTTGTTCATTCACATGCACAAAATCCAGTCATAGGTGAACTCATTCACAGGAGTGAAAGCAACAATTTCTATCTTGTGTTCCAAGTTCTAGTTTCTGAATGAGTACTAGGAGACAGAACACACAGAAAAAAGACAAAAAAGTGTCATTTTCTTGTCAGTGTATGAAAAGAAAAAAAAGAACTTGGCTTACAGGACAATTTGTTAATTGTTTGAATATGGTACCGCTTTTCTTCAATGGAATAGTCCTACTTCTGTGAAATAGATACCTATTTACATTGACTATGTACTGTGTATCTCTTCAGCCCTGCATCATTTCTATACTCTGGGAGGTATAAAAATCAATCTGAGTTCAAGTTCTAAGCATGAAAGTCTCAATAAATAGTTGCATGAAAATTACTCCTGTTAGCCAAATTTATATAAACAAACTTATAATGCAAGCATTTTTGCTTAGCCTTCCTCACAAACTATTAAAAGAACCAGAACTCCCAACTTCACTCTCTAAGAAAACACCTTTTGGTATGTTTTTTTATTAACTTTACATCTCTTAATGATTATTTTCTCCTCATCTTTCTAGGCAAAGAAGAACCTACAGGAGACTAAGTTTATATTTAATTTAAAAACCTCTCCAAATACTGTAATATCTTTTATGGCAAGCAATATCTTATTACACTAGCCTGTGACCACTAGGCACCAAAGAAAGCAGAGATATGTCCCTACTGAGGCACCTGAGTCCCTGAGACTACATTTTAAAAATAGATTAATGTATCGTGCAAGAACAAGGAGCATCCAAATTGCTGAATGAAAATCTAAACAAGTCTTCAGAAATAATATTTCTGAAAGCTATGGAATGCTTCATTTACGGATGACTTTTTTTCCTGTTGGTTATGGAGACAACATTGACTAAACACATGACCTGCAGCTATGGAAAGCATTGTAACTATTTACCGTATGAATAGGATTAGAGTATAATTAACTACATGTTTGGGATGCAAGGCACAATGTGGCATTGCATGTTTTAAAAGTATAAGTCAGTTTTGGAAAACTGACTGTGAGTTCAACAGCTGGATGTCATGTTCATGTAGATAAAACCCAAATGATATGAATATGCAAAGATGTAGAGGAAAGGAAGCATGCATCAAACAATGGACATGACATGAATGATATTTGGTGTGCCTTTTCCCTCCATACTCCAGCAGCCCTTACATCCCACTTTGTTTCCTACAGCAAGCTGACAAGAAACAGACATTTTCTTCCTTCAAAAGGCAGAGGGAATGAGGCAATGAATATCTGCTGCCTTGACTTTCCTCTCAGTTTAAAATTGGCCTTCTCTATATTTTCACTGCATAGTCCATAGCATCCTGCAAAACATGAGATTTCCTACTGACAAACTGAATGCCTATAGAAAATTATTTGGGTGTAGACGCTCCAAACAGAACATTAGCTATTAATTATAAGCTCAGTTATATACAGCTAAAGTGAAAAAACCCCAAACTCTAGCCTAGAAAATTGCAATTAAAAGCCTCAACCAACCAACCAACCAACCAACCAACCAACAAAAAAAAAAAAAAAAAAAAAAAAAAAAAAACCATAAACCTCCCTTACATGCTGGAAGTAAATGCTTAGGACCAAATCTCACGAATTTAAAATGGCATTGTATTTTAACAACAGAAATGATGTTCTCTTTGTGTACACATGTGTATCTTATCTGTCTGTGCTCAAATTTCGGATTCAAGATCTGAATACATACAAACCAAAACACTTTGACTATATACACAATCTAGTTTTTACTTTGTATTGTATTTGTATTGTACAATATTTGTACAATATTTGTACAATATTTGTATTGTAATACCTTGTATTTTCCCTCTTTTGGTGATAAAGTCCAACTAAATTTCCAGCCCAGGAAACTTTTCAGAAGAAGGTAAGCAGAGTGATTAACATTCAGATTTTTTACCAAAAGACACAGCTGGGCTTGCCAGGACAAAGCAGACTGCTGTGCGCCATGGCAGCTGTCTCCATCCCATGCTGCCGACACCTTCTCCTCCCTCCTCCTCCTCTTGCCTGCATTTGGACCACAGGCAGCTACGCCGCAGGAAGAGAACCTTGTGCCTCTCACTGTCAAGGCACAATGTGGCATTGCATGTTTTAAAAGTATAAGTTTATGTTGTTATGAAAATTATTCTTTGTTAGTTTAAGAAATGGTTTGTTCCTTTCCACCCCCCGTGTAAGCCCCTCATGATGGTTTGTCCCAAAGTTGTTTTTCCCCTGTTTTTCCCGCCACTGGCCTGCCCATCAAAGTGAGTGATCCCTTGTTCCTCCCCTCATGCCCTCATACGGTTATGTCAATCCCCATGGCGCTGCCTCCTGCCCCTGTCATTGTGACCCTCCGCCCCCCTTTGTTCGAGAGACTTCCATGTCACTCATCCCCAAACCAGCTTCTGATTTGTCCTCAATGTTTCCTCCCTCCTCCATGTAATTCTTATTGGTCTCTCTGTCTTATGTAATTCTCCCTTTACCTTCACCTATTGGTTCCCTCATGTCTCCACCCCCCACGCCCTCTCTCTTTATCAGAGCTAGCCAGACCCTTCTCCTCTGACTCTGGACTCTCCTTAGCATAAAGTCTCCTTGCAACCTACACAAGTGTTCCTTCTTTCATTCCTTTGTCTCGGGACCTCACACCCCATGCCAGCCTGCGTCTCCCACGCCGCAGCTGTCACCGCTGCCTGGGCAGTCTCAGTGAGAGCCCGGGAGTGGACAGTCTTGTAGCGCCCCTCTGCGGTCATCCGGGGAGCAGCTAGCCAGCGCCCCTTCGCTCCAAGTGACTGCGGCGTGAGAGACTTAGAGCACAAGAGGCAACAAAAGCCAGCAGACAACAAACACAAGCAGCTTCTCCTGTTTTCTGTGAGCAGGCAGCAGAAGAGACAGAGGCAGCTGCCGTGCACTGCTTCTGCTGCCCCCCAGCCCCTCGCCAGGCTGGCTGGATGTCCATATCCTCAGTGGGCAGTGGGTAAGAGGGGCACCAGTCCTGGCAGCACCAGAGACGGAGAAGGGGGCCTTGTCCAAGGAGCAGGAAGATTAGCAAGTCGGTAGCTTCCACGACCCGATTCAAGGGGAACATGCTAGAGACATGTGGAGTACTACAGTAGAGATGCTCCCTGTGTTCCTCACATGTGAGACATGGGTGGAATGCTGGGACCTTCAATTGTGCACAGCCACAGTCCAGAGCCCAGCCCTACACACCAGAACCCACTACAGTGGGAGAAAGACCCTGGTCTGTGCTCTGTTTTTGTTCCTTGGACACAACCTGCTGCCCACAGAACAGTGGAATGTGGCTTAAAGCACGGATGTGGCAATGGCAGCAACATCCACAGCAGCAAGGGCAGAGAGAGGCAGCTGCCCTGCGCTCCCCTGCTGTTCCCAGCCCCGTTGCAAGCCAGCTGGACACCCGTGCACTCTGCAGGCAGTGGGCAGAGCTGGCAGCAGGGGTGTTCTGGCAGCACTGGACACCAAAGCAGCGGCCCTGGCCTAGAGGGAGAAACAGTGGGAAGGTAACAGAGGCCAAGGGAGGCACAAAAGGAAGAAAGCAGTGACCGACCGCTGTCCCCTGGGGCAACAAAAACAAAGAGCTGCTGTAGAAGAACTACTGTAGAAATACATCAACATCCACAATACCAGGATCAAGCCCTTGTACCTGGAGGGAAGTGATTGTCCCACTATATTCCGTGTTGGTGTCACACCTCAAGCTGCACCCAGGAGTCGAGGTGGGGCTGTGTTTGTCCTTAGAAGTAGGTGTAGATGTGGCACTGAGGGGTCATGATTTAGAGATGGAGTTGACAGTGCCAGGTTAATCATTGGACTTGATTATTGTAGAGGTCTTTTGCAACCTTAATGATTCTATGATTCCATAATGGCTGGCTAGGAGGAGAACAGGCATGTGGCATAAAATTTCAGCTGGCAGAAAAAGGACAAAACTACTGAAAATGAGAAGGCAAATGGCATATTAGAAGGAACAGAAACAATTTAAGAACAAACTCATCAGTTCCAAACTTAGCTATTTTGTTACTATTTTCCATTGACAAAGATGTTGTTTATTTTCTAAAAAAAATATTTTCCATTTAGTGATCACATATATTTGTTATGAATAAAGAGCCAAGGAGAAACTGCCGCATTTGTAACCAGTCTCAAACCCCAATTACTTTCAAATCATATTTGTGATTCATTTGTGGATTCTCACATGTGTAACTGTTTGGTCTCTCATAAATCCCTTTTATTATCCTTTATGGTGTGGCTACCAATGGGAAGATGGATACTGGCTTAAGTGGAATGTGGTGAAAAGTGGAGTGAATTCTTATATTCATATTACTGCTCTTCAGTATGAAAGTTATAGATGATTGTGAGCTTGAGGATAATAGGGGACGCATCAGTTAAAATCAAAACAATAGCACATATCTGTATCTGCGTAATAGAGGCCAACATTCATTCTGTTAGGCTGTATATAGAAAAAGAAGGATTTCTTTTGAAATATGACCCATATATTTTTGGCCCACTACATATTCATCCAAATTTTGAAGAAACCAGAAAGAACTACTGCGCTAAACCATGCAAGGTAGAGGTAAGAGGAAGTTAATTCAGAAAAAAAAAAAACAAACCAAACCAAAAAAAAAAAAAAAAAAAAAAAACACCAAAAAAAACCCCCAAAAAACTCAAAAAAAACCCCAAAAACCACCAAAAAAACCCCAAAAACCACCAAAAAAAAGATTTAAAATTATATCTCATTTAGGAAAATTTGTACAATTTACTGTCTTTGTTGACAATCACAATAATGACTATCATGTTTATGATGATTCTTGTTCAGCAGGGGCTGGCTCTTTAATGCCGAGTAAGCCTGTGAAGCATGTGTATTATCTTGTTTTCTTTCTGTTAACTTGATTTATTTGAAATCCCTTAACCTTAAAATGAACACATCTGAATATACGCCAGGGATATGAATAAAAATCTATAGGAACTGTAATAAAAGAGAAGTCACATTGCTGCCAGGATTTCTTAAATTTGTTCAGCAATAAAATCACTGAGATCCATTATTTGTGAATATACGATGTAATGATTAAATTAGGGTTCTCCTGGGATCCTTAGTTTAGGATGTTTCCCATGGAGACATCCCAAACAGCCTCAAGGCTAACTTTTGGCCATGGTACTGTTCTCCGTTTTATTTTCAACAAGCAAATGAAGAGCAAGATCCTGAAGAAGTAGAAAACCAGCTTCTGCTTTTGTACAGCTTAAAATTTTGTGTGGCTCTGGTCCTCTTGAAAACCTCTGCATATTGCTATGTAAGTTTCAAAAACAATAGGAATAATTTAATGTTCTGCTTATCACCTTGTCCTCATATATGTCACAACTTTTCTAGCTGAATATTTCAGGTAGGGTTTCTTAGTTTTTCACTTATATCTTCTATTGTATTATAAAACACAAAAATGTATGAATGATGTGCAAAGATTAATTTTAAAAAGCACATATATATTCAGCATTATTTTTATTTTGTCTGAAACATCAGAAAATAAGTGAAATTGAGGGGGTGCCAATATAAGTCAAGCAGCCTCATATTGAAATGCATTGTGTTGGGATGTCCTTGGGGTCTCATCCAGAAATATTAGCTTGTATCCAGCAGTGGTATAGCTATGTTATATAGTGTTCCAACTGAGCTAATCATCCCAGGAGGAATGCCATAATGATGTGACAAAAATATTTATGATTCTGAAGTTAGCTCAGGCATCTCTTCATCATGCTGCTTTGTAATATGTAGACATAACCTTCGAAGCTCATGATATGCAGGAAGTCAGATTAGATAGGTGACCTGGAGGCCAGCTTGGGCCCTCAGTTCTATTAATCTAGCTACATATCAGAACAAACCATAAACATGTTAGAGGAAGCAGTAAAATAGCTCCATTAAACACCACATTAAGGGAACAAATTTCCACACAAGCCCGGGGAAAAAAAGAAATAAAAGAAAAAGCAAGACATTCAAAGTTTTGTGTTTAGATAAGGTCAGAAAAAAAAGAAAAAGACTTCACAATAACATGTCCATTACTTCTATGGTTTATAGAGAGAATGATGCAATTAAACTGGGGAAAACACTACTGTGAGGAAAAAGAAAACAAACCCAGATTTTCTGCAGAACAATTGTACTTTTCCTAGGTTTTGTTGCTGCTGTGTCCTGTTCTACTGTATTCCATATGATATCTAATCACACTGATATTTGAACACCTTCCAATAATGCATTAAGCAACATAAGTAACATCTGCCACATGTTCATTCTCACATCTTGTCCTCAGTGGCAGATGCACAAGAAATGCTGTGTCTAGAGTTCATTTCAGTAATAGATTCATGTTGGTGCATGTTTATGCTATAGGCAAAAAATAAGTGCTGAAGGAATTACTTTACAGCAGAAGGTATTAAGCTAGTTCTTCATTCATGGGTAAAGCATTGTAAGTCATTAGATCAGCCCCTGAAAATGCCTGCTGCTTCACAGACAGTCTTTAGGCTTTTTCTAGCAAGTGCCATTGTCTCAGGAGCAGGAATTTATTAAAGGAAGGCTAGAACTTTAGGTGATAATGCTAATATACTGGTTTGGGGTTATTGAACTCTTTCAAACTTGATGAGTTGTTATCTTTACTGTAGGGAATGGGATGAAGGTTTGAGCTGTTTACAGTAGCCAGAACTACTAAAAGGACAATCTGAAATGCTTTATACCACTTAGTGTTTCCTAGGCACTTAATGCTTCATGTTGGACTGAAAGGTGATGAGAGTTTGAATAACCCAGGCTAAATCATAATCTGCCACTATGTGACAGAGTTTGGACAGTGACACTCCAGAAAGCACAGACTGGGAATAACACATTGTGTAAGAGTTTTTAATCAATAAGGAGTATAGGAGTAAGCACAGACTGGAAATCTGGGAATAATACATGGTAAAAGAGTTCTTCATCAATAAATAATACAAGAGTAGTCCCAAACCCTGTATTGAATTGACCAGTTTTGGGTACAAATACCTTCAGCCAAGTAAGAATTTAAATTTTACCAAGTTGCTTCTTTGTCAGAGCATAAGCCAAGACCAGCAGTCATTCATCTGGTAGCTCATCTAAGTCATTGTGCCAAGAATCAGACACAACAAATATTCCTCTTCCTGTTTAATGTCCTGTTCTGATATTGAATATCACTATTTTTACTTTCCTTTTAGAATAATTTTATGCAAGCAGGCAAGCACATGCATGCAGTCATAATATGTTTGTTTTCAGAGTTTACTGCATTTTTGTCTGAATTCTTTTTTTTTTTTCTGTGTGTATGTGTGCAGACAGGAGGACCTGTGCTAATAATAGCTTCTGCTTAGTGTGGATAAGCAGCTCTTTGAAGCCACATCAGTAGGCAGACAGGCAGTCTTCAAGAACCTGGCTGTATGAAACTGTATGCTTCTCTACAATTAAGAATAGAACAGTTCCCAGCACTGCTTTTCTCTTGCTCTTCAAAAAGAAATGGTTATTTAGCTGTGATAGGTGGTTTTTTTTGTTTGTTTGGTTGGTTTTTTTTTGTTTGTTTTGTTTTTTGTTTGGTTGGCTTTTTTTTTTTTTTTGGTTCTGAATCCCATATTTCTTCGCGATTTATGACAATCCCACCTTTAGAGTCTCCTTTTCCTTCTGTTTGGGTGATCTGTGGAGGAATCTGGTGTAGGAAAAGTTGTGCTCCCAGACCTTCCATAAGACCACTAAAGAACTTAAACAGCACCATTAATGGAAAAAAAAACTCCACCAAAAAACAGCTAACAGTCTCGAACAAACTAACTTATGTCTCTATAGCATGAGATTGTGTTATATAGCACAGATTAGCACAGTTAGAGCAGGATTAAGATGGGTGAAAGTGTTCTTCTGCACAGCATGAGAGACACCTGATCCTCACTGCCAGAAGGTCTCCTGCAAGGAAATTAATCTAGTAACTTTTTCTGGAATGCCAGTATCTGATCTCTGCCTTGTTCCCTCTGAGGCATTCCACTGGAGAATGGTGTTTCCTCTTGCTTGTTGTGAATATTTAGAGCCATGGTATAACAATCAGAAGACCACCAAAAAGGATTGTGAATTGGGCAATACATGATATATTGCATAACAACAAAGAGTTGTGCCTCAGGCAAAAAACACATATATTATATATATTTTAATGTTTTCCTAAATGTATGTTTTGTTAGTACTTAAAAAGTTCTATGACGCATTCATGGAATCAAAATACATGTAGAAATTACTTATTTTTATAGAGGATTTCCCCAAAGAACTGAAGGAAACCTATATTCACATGCAGAGTGCCCTAGTGCAATAAGCTAACTTCCATTAACATTAAATCAAGCCCATTCTATCACTGTGCATTTGAACTCGGGAAACAAGGCAAGTAGGGACTACTTTTGCTGGCTTTGAACAGTATACTCTCAGCATCCAAGATGAAGATCACTAGTTAAAGCAGAAAAGATTCCCAGATGTTTACTGGTAACAGCCTAAGTGAAGCACAAGTGAACAGAGTGGAGAAGGATAAACTGGTCAGGTTCAGGGATGCTTCCATGGTAAAATGAACCTTTGAGTATGTTTCACACTGAGGTTTGATCCTACCTTGTAGTATTCTGGAAAAACAAGGATATGAGAAATAACAGCATTGCTTTTCTTGATAGCCAGAAGAACTGAGGTAAAAGCTGACATCTCAGATTTATGAAATACAGGGTGGATTTTTTTTTTACTACTATATTTTTTTTTCCTCTTTGTATTTCCTTTCATCATAACATTCTACTGCTTGCAGAGAATTTATGTTTTTTTCCCAAGGGCTAATGAACATGGAAATTTAGCATTATGAGCTGAAATCCAGGTGAAAACAATTAAGTAGGTCATCACACTTTCAAAAATGTCTGCTTTAATAGAAGATGCTACCATCTGAGCCCTTTGGAAAAGTAGGTCTAATATTGTAGACTCAGAAGCCCAAATTTAGATACTTAGCTCTCAATAGCTTCACTAATTTTCCTTTCATGTTTTTGTTTTTATAAGTTTATTGTAGTATGTCTCTTGGTTTTCCAGTTCTTTTGAAAGTATTGGAAAAATATGATATGAGTCCAATACTAATTGTTTTCATCTTGGAATATTACTCATCTTTTCAAAGAAAAGCATCATTTCTAGGCAACATTGTGTTCCTTATTTGCACAGTTGTGTGTTGGCTACATCTCACTCCCATATATACATGCCAAAGCTGATTAGTTGTATGCATCCAAATGTATTATTTGTTTATAGAAGGCGTGCAAATTGTACAAAACAAATGTACTGAATGAGAGTATTTAAGCTCTTTTCTTCTGATCGTATATTTTCCTTAAAACATGAATATTTCTTCCTTGGTGTTCTTCTAGCCAAGATTTTGAGAGTTGACAACTAAGCAGATGAAGAGAATAATGTTTTAGGGTTTTAGATCTTCTGTCTGTGAATTTTTGTAAGTGAAAGCTCCATTTTTCTCTTCATTCTTATCTTTCCTCTAGTTAGGAGAAATTTCAGATACTTCCAATGAAGTGAAATCTTAAGTTTTATGTGCATTGTAATAAAGCATAATATTGATCTGGTATTTTTGTTTTCTATGTGATTTTGTTAAACAGAATATTCACATTTTTGTCTTCTATGAGGAGCTGAATTTTATTTGCAACTCATTTATTTACGGCAGCCTTTTTAAAAAATAGGAAGATATCCAAGATCAGAATCAGAATATATTATGTCTGTGTACCCAATAAAGCTGTTGATCTCCTTATTCCACTCTTTTGAGAAGAATCCATAGCTGGAAGTGAAAGAGCAGGAGGAAAACAAAGGCCAAGAATAGCAGACCTCCCACTGGGATCACAGTCTTTGTCTCGTTCTTTCCATTACAATGACTTGGAATGGCAACAGAGCCCATGATGTATCATTACATGTGACTGGAGAGTCCCTGGAATGGTCAAAGACACTTTGACTATTAGAAATAATCATTCATTTTGCACATCAACAATATAGTGCTACTAAACTGTACTTAATCTTTTAATTAATATTTCTAAGTAAAAAATTTCTTCCTCTTTATACAAACACTGAAAATAAAATTTCAATTTTGAAAATATATTTTCTTAATTGGCTATCTAGTATACTATCTTTAAGGCAGATGTAAGGCCTTACATCTACCTACAAGTAATAAGAGCAACCTGCCATGTAGAAAACAGGCAACAAGAGTAATTTTTCTTCGATGCTGTGTTCCACTGTCTAGTGGTAGTCAATGGAAGTGATGTTTCTGCAAATATTGAGTATTCTGAAGGATGCTTGTGTATGTAATCTGTTCAGATGTACACTAAAACACAGTGTCTTTCATTTGTCTTTAACAAAAACCAACCACCTGTTAAGATTTTTCATATATGACTTTGAAAATTACTATTTTGCAGACCCTGAATAATAACTAATTTCTCTTGAATTTCTAAAAATGAAGTGAAAGAGCCAATATATAAGAATTAAAAACAGCTTTCCAAGTCCTTTCCAGAATCACCATCTGTAAAAGTTACACCTGGGAGGGAACAGGGCCTCTACTAGAATGTGCACTGCCTCCTTCCGCTAGTGATACCGGCTTCCAAAAGAAATCATGGGTGAGTTGAATCAGGAACGTATTTTCTTGCGATATCTGCCCAAATGGACAGTTGAGCATTTGTGGAGTCCTCAAGCTGGGGTGACCCAAAGTTACAGCATTCTTGATCAGTTGGTTTCCTGTGGGATAGAAAGATTTTGCTTTACGTTAGAGACGACAGTCTACTCATTTCTTGTTGTCCTCTTATATAAGGCCCTTCACTCTCAGGCACGCTGTTCACAACCATGTTCTCAAGCAATGCTGGTATTTCTTTCCAAGCAATCTTTTAGAAAACACTAAATTCTGCTTATATTACACACCGAATGTTGCTTTATAAGTGATTTATACATTTAATGATTTGCGAAGTGATTTTTTAAAAATAAGTTATAATCATATTCCTGCTCTGTGTAATACTCCTAGTGTACTTTATATTATACAAGAGATGACTCAGTCGTGGTGAAGTCTAATGTTTTAACTTGCTGTGTTCCCTAATTTGGTCCCACAAGTACTAAGTTGCATTATTATGTGCCTTTTTCTTCTGTGTTCTTCACCCTTTTGTATTCAAATACATGGAGTCTGAACTTAAACCTGAAATGTAAAAACATTTTTACAGAGTAGATCTATTACATGAGAAAACACTCTAATTAAGGGCAAGGTGTGACTTCTTATTTCATGAATGTGAGGTCTGTAGGTTAGCAAGCTAATATTTCTACTGAAAAAAAGTGACTGCCAGATGGCAATCCAGAGGGTAACACAGAATCTGGACCCAGTTTCCACATAGACTTAACAAGAGAATTAGTAAGAAATTCCATATAAATGCTTCCAACTGCTTTTAGCTAAGTCTCAGTGATGTTGCCTTTTCTTCATCTATGCCACTGAGTAATTACCTCCTAATTTCTGCTGCTGACTCCTCTCTCCAGCTGCTGCACAGCTCATTAGCTTGGGTTCTGTTACACTACCTCTCTGTCTGACTGTCAGTGCCATAGATTATAAATCATTTGAGGTCATGACTGGTACTTTTGTATGTTTTCTATCAGGCAAACCAAACTCGACCACCAAACATTGGTATTAGATCATATTAATTACTTTCATAAGCCTTTAAATGAATTATTCATTGTGGTATTTAATCTGGATATATATTAAAAGGAAATTTTGAGTAATTACGTCCTTTATTTGACAGACACACTAAATAAAGAAAGTATATTTTAAGTCTTGTACATACAGGAGTTAGAAAAGTGTAAGTGTCATTGACGACTCACTACACAGCTTCTATGAAAGATGGAATCCAGAAACAGAATCTGCTTTTGGAAATTGACGAAGTGACCCACCAAAAGGGGTCAAAGCAGTTTAGTCCCAGAGCAAGGAGCAGATCCTAGTAATTTTCCCAATAATCAGACTTTCCATAGCAAATTTGACAAACAAATGTACCTAGTGTTAAATGCCAACATGGAAACTTCAATTAGATGCATCTAGTGGGAAACTATTTTGCAGGCCTTTCAGCAAGAGTTGAATAAAAGGTCGTGATGTTTCTTTGCTGAAGTAGGTTTGTCAAAATTAGCGACTTTTTTTGTATGATTTTTACATGCTTTCAAAAGAGACACAAAAATGCAAAGAAATCCTGCAGTAGAGAAACAAGAAGCTGTAAGAAAGTTAAATGAAATCAGCTCACATTTTTCTTTCAACTGTTTTGAGCAATAAAATGCTCTCTTTCTGTCTGCAAAAGGTAAAGCTGCTTCAGGTGCAAAGCATTCACAGCATCAGCAACAAAGTAAGACAGGTGAGGTATGTTCTTCCCAGCTAGCATTGTCCTAGGTAATTATATTTTAAAGATCCATTAATATGAATTCTAGCTTGAAATACAAAAGATTGGTTTTGTCAGAGGATACTGGAATATTTCAAAAGCAAAGGAAAAAATACTTTGACAGACTAGACCAAAATGCCATGCTTTGCTTTCCTTAAACTGCTTTTTATCAGATGGATTGATGTGTTACAACCATTTGAGAAGACAGACTAGTCCATGTGACAGAAACAAAACTTGTCTGATTGAATCTGGTTTGACTTTAACAGAGAAGGAAGTGTTTATTTCCCCTGTCAGTAGGCTGACAGAATTAAACAAATATTGGCATATGGATTACTTTAAATAAACTTCATTAATACAAAAATCTATTCAGAAAATTACAAATAGAATAGATTTCAAGAAGGTGGCCTTTGTATTACTTCAGTCTTCCTCTCCTCCCGTACCCTCAAGCAACCATGACTTGTAAGATGGTAATTTTTTCCTTAAAGCTTGCTGATTGAAATTAAGCTAGTCACTCTTTCCACTGGCCCTTTTCAGACTGCACTATCACTGCTGTTTTTGTTTGCATTGTAATGTTGATCAGATTAAAAGTTACAAGGCTCAGAATTATTTGTCCAGCATTTTCCTGTGTCTGAAAAATTACATAGCTAAATATCAGTACTTTTAGCCTACAGCCTACTGATACACACAGGGGTGGTTTTTGGGGGAAAGATTCAATTTTAATAATGGAACTGTTGGTTTCAACCAGGGTCTTCACTAATAAGAGAAATGACAAGTGCATGCCATTGACAAGTTACTTCTTGGTCACTTCTTTGTTGTCTAGCAAATAATCTCACATCACAAATAATAATCATCAAATGCTGTTTCCAAATCTGTTGTATGTCTAATGTACAGACGTCTCTATATTTCCTACTAATTAAAATTATTTCTTTTGCCGTTATTTTTCAAAATAATTCATAGTAGAGGATATGATAGAAAAACAGGTTACCCTAAAAAACCCCATTCCCTACATGTTGCCTGCAAATGTCAACATGATTATCAGTATTGTGTAATAGATGAATAATTGCAATAGAAATCCTAGTTATGAAACATCAAATTCAGGGCAGGTGATGTTCTTGCAGCACAAGATCATTTAGAATGAGTAATTTATACTTCAAAACTCACCTACATTCTATTTACCACCTTAGTATTGTGTGATACATTTCATGCATTCGCTCATTTCATCCCAAGAAGATCTGTCACATTCTACGGAATAAGACCAATTTAATTGACTATCTGACTATCTAACGACTGTGACAAAGCTGTGATTTGCTCTAAAGGTAAAAGTACAGATTATGAAAGAAACTACTTATGCAACAAACAAGATACTGCTTGAATAGTTGAAATGGAAGTGAAATGAAAGTAAAAATAAGATACAAATTTTTTTAAAATGAAGATATTCCACTTTCTTGTTTCCAAACATTAAATTGTTGATTATACATATTATGCCCACTGATGTAGAAATTTACATCCTTCCATCTGTAAACAAGAAAGATGTACCTTCTTTTCCTAGCAGAAGCAAATGGAAAAAAATTGAATAGCTCACCATTTCTTTTCAGTTGACTACTGGACAGTGACTTGTGCAGATCATGAATATATGTTGAAATATTAATCCATTTGTCATGGAATATATTTGATTTAAATACAATCTTACTAAAGAAGGAATGAAGAAAATTAATTTTCTGGGTAAAAACATCAGATAAGCTATAAATATAATTTGTACATTTGAAAATCACACTTAGTTGAGGTATCTCCTCTAGCCAAACATATGCAGCAAATCCTATTTTGAGGGGCAGAGACCTATTTAGAGCATAACCAAAGCACAAGAGTACCTAACATATGAGACAGATTTCAGTAATTGCAGAGTCTCCCTTTGCCTCTGGGATAGGAGAGTGAATTACAATGCCAAAATATTTCTACAAAGGTCTCAATTCCCAACACATATTAAAATGTTCACACGTATACATTTTATTGGGCCCACTTTTGTTGAACTCCCAATACAAATAGAAAAGTGTGTTTGAATTGTCTTTATATCAGTAATGTCAGAGCTTTTTCCCTTTTTCCCTGAATATAATCACAGACATTAGTGGTAAGATTGGGGTACGTGGGAGAGAAATACACCTTGCCGCAAAGTAACATGGCCACTAAAATAAATAATTTGACTTACTGTCTTGACACTAACCCACCAAAAACTGCAAAAGAGTCAGGAAGGTGAAAGGGCAGCTTAAACATCATCATCTAACCCCAGGTTCTGATTTCGTGATTCTGTTCCACATGCTTTCAAATTAACAGAGTTGATGTAGTGAGGTGTATTAGCACCTAATGGTTAGGATAACATTTTTTCCAGATATCCCAAAAAGCAGTACTAAAGAACATCAGCATCACAGGCATTGCTAGGTGGTTGGAAGGGAAGAAACATGGTTGAGGGGAAAAAAAGACATACACAAGTACGGGGAAGAGATTTACCCACATTACACATTTCTAAAGAAACCTGAGTCTTCTTCATTGGCAATCTACTGGTCTACTTACTGATTGAAGCCAAATCTCATTTACAAAAATGTTATTTTAATATCCTGCTAGATGTGCAACCCAAAGTTTCAATGTAAATGTTATTTATAGAAGTTTCCTTATGCAAGAAGTGTGACTTTTTTCCATAAAAAAAGACCCAAAACAACACAACAAACAAAGAAAAAAACCTTCAAGAATGTCTGTGGGACAGAGAAACAGTGCTGATCCTGTGAGCCAAATGCAGATCTCTATCTCCAGCACAGCTAAGGAGCTCTGTGGAAACAACTCGGAAAGCTCTCCTCCATTAACAGGATGTTGAGAAAAGGACTGGCTCGAGCATGAGGAAGAGTCAGTTTAAGGGATGGATTAAATGGGAGTCTTCTGTGGCCTCTGAGCTAATTAACTGCAAAGTTTACAGTAGAACACTTTAGATGCTTATTTTCTGGCATCAGGGTTGTACTTAGAGGTTAGGGAATAATACCTTTAGCTGTTACTAGAGTTAGAGGAAGATTTTGGTTCAAACACAGAGTAAGTGTGAAGTAATTGGCAACAGATTGACTGAAATAGTCAATAAATATTGTTTCATCTAACTTTTCATACTGCAAAGAAAGAGATTTTCCCCAGAGAGATGTCATTGTAGGTTTCATTCTCATATAAAATAAACTTCTATTACTCATCTAATTTAAGAAACATTAAAAAAAAAATAAGAATAAGCACAAATGTAATCATCCTCTTACATGCTATGAGTATCACATAATTATGCTTTGCTTCCACGTTATTACATATGGAAACTATCAATTCAATAGAAAACACTTCCCCTGGAAAATTTAAAGTAGTCATCCCAATGCTTTAGTATTCCTTCTATGTTCATAATTCTAGACCAGATCTCTTATTTTCAAGATAAAACCTACCAGATTATCTCAAGATATTTTACTCTGCGTTGTGAAGGAGTTTGTTTTTCACAGGTATCATTCCATATCAAAGCTTGTGATATGACTTCTAATTTATTATACTCTCTCCTTTATGTTTGATGCTAATGACCTCTGGATTTTTTTTAATGCACAAAATTTTTAACTATCCCATTAAGTCATGATGAAGTTTACAATAGCTTAGACATCTGGCCTGGATGTGATATATATGAAAGATAGTCACCTCACAAATCAGCAGTCTGTGGTGCTTGAGAGAGATTAGTCAGGAGGGTTACTTTAAAGCTTCCTTGGATAAAGAGATCAGACACATTTCCCAGATGTAAAACACCTCTGTCTCTACTGGAGAATATATTGAAAAGTGACTGTGAAGGAGAACTGGGTGGCCCAGGAGGTATGGTAGCAGATTGTGAAGCTATTAATCTCCAAGCCATGTTTTGGAAACTAGTAATGGCCTTTAAGATTTTATGCAAAGCCAATGAAACAATAATTGCTAAATACACTGTTGAGTCCTCTTGTATTTCTGGAGGCTCTACCATAGCTGTGAACCTTGGAAGCCAGAAAGAACATACATTAGAAATTACTGAGTGAAGTGTCCAGCACTTGTAATTCATTGGGGTTAGATCCTGGTGGGAATTGGTTGTCCTGTTTTCTCTGACAGTTTTTAATAAATTGACCATAATAAAAAAGGGAGGAAGGGTACATGAATGGCATTTAATAGAACACAGATTGACTTCATGGGGTTGAGAAAGCAACACAGCAGCAACAGTCACTTCAAAAATACAAGGAGAGGGGCAGGAGTCCTGATATATTTACAGCATTCATTCAGAAAGTGTGGGGACCCACTCAGCCTGGAGGGTTTAAATGGTTAAATTGCCAGAGGAGTTCAACAGTCATGGAGCCAGGAAGTAGTTTAGATAAGTAATGGCTACTAAAGGTACAGGAATTGCAGAGGTAGGAGACCATTTTCTCTGACAGTGCTTTGGAGTGGGGAAACTGCAGCTGGCTGGTTGATGTATTTCACTCTACACAGCCAAACCCAGGTTTAAATAAAAAACAAACTCCAGAGCTAAGGAAAGATCAGAGTTTAGGACTGATCACTCCCTATAGCTCTCTTTTCTGTTCATTAAATTAACCTTGCATTTGTGTGTGTCTTTTGGTGCTAGGTCACTTAAATAACTGGAGACAAGGCTGTGCTCATGATGCCTTTGCAGCTCTATGCTTGAGGCATTTTTCCAGGATGTGGGTTTGAATGCACTCAGGCTGCTGCCAGGTACTTCCAAGCCCCCTGTCTTCCAGATTAGTGTCCTGAACAGCAATTTAGATAATTATCTAAAAATAATAGACAACATAAGCCCTTTTGAAATGAATTATTTCTGTTCATATAGGTATCTAGATTAGGTAGTAACTTGAAAATAATTGAGGCATCTCGCAAGTCACTATATTTTAAAGATTTAGGCTTTGCAGAGGCATGGGAGTTTCCTCCTGTAGACTTACCCCTACACTCAGTGTTTCTTGATGCCTCCCTATAAATGACTTTGTACTCTATGTGAGGCTTTTGAGGGACATTTTTCAGTGGCGTCTATGTTGATATATTTTGTGTATAGGGTGGTATCTATTTCCTTATTTTCTATAAAGTGGACTGATGTCTGACATCTGAGAACAAGTCCTTACTTTTGGAAAAGAACCAATTCAGAGCACTGTAACACACAGTTTAAAGAATACAGACATTCTAAACACTAAGGCTGTACCTGCACACTTCCCAAAGCAGGTGATATTTATAGAACTTTGCTTTGGCTGTGTGTGTGCTATTAACAGCCTTATAAAACAGGACCAGTTATTTTAGTGCATTTTACAAGCAATTTTTATAAGGATTTTACTTTATTGCCAAATTTAATTAATTTTTTTAAGGAATATATAGCAAAGGGATTAGATATTCAATTAGGAGATAACATTGGTATGAGAATAATGAAATAACTGTAAAGATGGGGAGGCAAAAGAGACATGCTTTCTCCATAATTTTTCTATTGTTTTGATGAAACTGAAACTGATCCACAGGGCAAATGTCACAGCAGCCATTTTGGAATTTTTTGTGTCTTTCTCTCTATAAAACTGGAGCCAGAGGTCTTCAGGGAATGGAATTATCATACACTTGGTGGTTTTGCCTCAATCTTCAACTATTTTGGAAATGAACATATGTTTATATCTCACAAATAACTGAAGAGCCTCTGGTCATGCATCTTAGTATTTATTAATTGGCTATTTACTCCAAAGGCCATTTATCTTCTTACTAAAATGAAATCAACTGTTTTGTTGGCAGCTCAGTGTGGAATAGTGCAGTTTTAAGACAAATGGAAGGCCTTCAGTGTATGAAAAATGTGGTTAGAAAAATCAAAACAGAAGCCTTGAGACCCCTTCCTTGGAAAAAGTGTCACAGTAGTTTAAGGTCACTTTGTGTAGCTGTATAACAATATCATTTATTATGCCCCTTCTAATCCTACCAAGTTTTTGTAATGAGACAATCTGAGTAATTGTAATTGATGATAAATTTCTACAAGTTGGGGGGTATGTTTATGCTTTATGAGCCATCAGACAAGATTGTTTGAGATGGATGTGTTTAATGATATTCTGTTTTAGGGACTTAGTCTCTGAGCTGGCCCAGTTTGGCTTTGTTTCTGCCACTGAAGGATTGAGACTAGTAGTGGGAAGCTTGGGTTTACTACGTGGAGCTGACTGCCAGTATGTCTGTATTTGAAGCTTGCCCAAAACAGATTCCAGCTGATATGGAAAGCAAAAGTAATTATGGAGAGTTTTATGTGAAGAAGCCAATTTTACTGTTTCTGGTTTTGGAGTTTTTTTACGTGACTACTTGAACATAATAACAAGGAACATCCAGCTCTTGGCTATTCTCAGTTCTCAAGAATAATAAGTGCAATCAAGTATGACTTTTGACTGTCACACTACTCACTCAGAAGACCACATTAAAAAATACAGGGAATGCAAAAATATATTACAGGAGATAAAGAGCAAATGGAGGGCAAACTGAAATTCTTTGGAGATCAGATAGCAGGACCTGGAATGAAAAAGACTGTCCAGATGCTGCATCTTTTAAGAAATCAGTTTTCCCTTTTGATTCTGCTAGCTTCTTTGCATTTATGTTGTGGGTTATGACTCAAAAATGTGTCTGGAATGATCCATTCTATTGTGTCGTTTAGCTTTCTTTGGAAAAAAAAAAATAGAATCAAGATGTCATGATTTTTCTGCTAATAATGACATTATTTCTAGCTGGCCTGTTATTACTGTAGTCTTTGGCCAGGCTGCATTCTTTCAGGCTGCAAACACTCAGCTTATATGAGTTATACAAGTTGAGCTTATGCAAGCAATGTTGATTAAAGATTTTCCTTGGCCTAAAGGGTTGCTTAAAGGGTATGGTAAATATTTGGCATTACAATATCAAACCTGAGATCCTGAGTAATTTATGATGAAACACCTGCACAAGTGAGCTGAAAGAAACCGAGCATGCTGAATTATTGCACGAGTTACTAAACCCAAATAGCTTCATATGGCCACACAAGAAAGTTGAGGCTAAAAATATAATTACTTTCAGTCATTGTGAAGCATGGAAAATAGGACTGTTGTGTGGTGTGAGGTTTTGTTTTTAATACAAAATCGCAAGTCTGTCTGATAGGGGACACTGTTTTGATTCTATTCCTAAATTTCTCCAAGTAAAATGATTGCACTCTGCATAAAAAAATTGACTAAAATAATTGCGTCAAATAAGCATAATGAGGTAGCTTATTCATGCCCTTCTATAGGAATGGAGAACCATGCTATCACTCCCCCTCCCTCACTCACCCTTTCAATGGAAGGCCTTACAACCAGGGACCCACCTGCCAGGTAAAACTCAGGGAACAAAACAGTAAGGTATTACCTGCTGCCGAGATCTCTGCTCTGGACACTAGAGAGAAAGAGAGATCTGTCATGTCACAGTAGAGAAAATTGCAATATTGTCAAAAAATGCCAATCTGTGGACTCACGGCTCGCATGTTGAACGTGTTCATCATTTTGAATCCTTCAGCCAGTGGAACTGGTATTCAGGGCTTTTTTCGTCAGTAGACAAAAGCTTCCAAATCTGAACTTAACACTTATTTTACAGGAGTTTAAGTAAAATGGAAGACCCAGCTGCTTATGGCTTTTATAGAATTACTTAATACCTAAGTGCCCGAAGCTTGGTAATGATGGTGTGTTCTTTTCACCTTTTTTGATCAAGATCTGTGTTTCTACAGTATCAAAGCAGAAGAAAGAGAGGGCTTAGAATAAGACATGGAAAGGCTGCAAATCCCTGATATCTGAATCAGAAACATCTATTGATAGATCTCTGCATGACATAAGCTCAAGGAGACCCAAAACTCAGTTTGATGGAAACAGGCAAACCTTGTTGAGTCATCTGCAAGAGATTCCTGGGAAGCATAGTTAAGCAGTTGCCTGTGTAATGTGAGTTAAATCTGATGCAAAGAAAGAAGAGACATGGAGTAATAATCTCTTATATAACATAAGTGACTATCTCATATTTTTTCCAAAATTCTGCTTCAGGAAGTCATCTGCTCAGATCATTTCTATTTGCCACTGTAGGTTAGGTCTGCTGGTATAAGCGAAATAAGGGATTCCTTTTATCTGCCTTGGAAGAACAGTGAATCACTCTACAGATACTGTCATGTGAAAGAGTAGTTTCCTTAAACCATACATGTTCAATCCGGCTGTCAATGCCCAAAGACACAGAAGACCCTTGTGCCTGACCAGCCTACCTGTGTCCTGTTTTGGGGACCCCACTGAACAGCCAGATGTATCAGAAGGTGATTCTGGGGTGTGCACCGACAGCATCTCAGAGTAAAATCCTTTATATAATTTTAGAAACAGAGTCCACTTTCTGGATTTCACCACTCTTAGTTGGCATATTATCAGTTTTGGCGAGTTACTGACTGTCAGTGGCTGTTAGAGCCCTTGATAAAAGACTTGTACTAAATAGTTTACAGAATAACAGATTTTATTAACAAATGCAGTGATAATAGTAAACTGTGATAGATTGAGAGATTGATGTTGACAGTATACTGACTGGCAAAAATGAATTTGAGTCAATATACAGACAAGTTCTAATGCCAAATGAAAGCCAGCTCAAGGTAATTATTTAGTATGCCTATAATAAAGTTCTTACACTATAAGCATCCTTGTGGAGGAAGAAGACAGGTACAGCTTGTCAATGATACCAGAAGTTATATTGGAGCCTCCTTTGACCTCTGTTCCCTAAGCTATATTTATATTTTCTTTGAGGGAGGGAAAAGGTAAAGTTACAGTTGATGTAATTTCATGTTTAGGTGGATTTTGAGTGACTTTAGTCATTAGTATTTGTAGAAGCATGAAAATTAATATGTATTTTCAAGTTAATGAAGCAAAGTTTAGCTTTCATTCACCACCTGGCGCATTCCTTTGGCTTTGTTCCCATTAGGTACATTGTTTTTAACAGAGCATGATCACAACCCCATTGTGTTGCTCCATTCTCTGTGTCATATGGGCATTGATTTCAACAGAGCATGACCACAGAACCTCTGCGCCACTCCATCCTTTGTTTCATGTCTACCTTAGAACAGCACACCTCATAGTTCCTGCTTCAAAGGTGTGCAGACAGTTTGTCCCTGGCAAACTGTAGCCAGTGTATACAATCCTTCATGCTTAACTTTGATTTTCAGTATTTTCCAAACAGTTGAGACACTTTAATTTTCATCATCCTTCCCATTGTTTCAGCAAATGTGGACTAGTTGGCTGTGGAAGATTGGCAGTGCACATTATGAACTGTGTGGCTGCTGGGCACGTCTATATAGAATGATGTACTGAAAATGAATGACTGAAGGTAAGAAATCACTGGTGCACCTGACACATAATGAGCTGCTCTGAGAGAGGAGTAGCTTTCTTTTGGTTCGGATCTATGAAAATAAGGCAGGAACAGATGTCCAAAATACTCTAGCTCTTTGAAATGGAGGTTTGTTATTAAAAAAAAAAAAAAAAATCTTTTAAAAGGAGGTTTTTTTTTAAAAAAAAAAAAAAAAAAAAAAAAAAAAAAGTTGTTACTGTCTGAGTAACAGAGATAGTACTAGTACTGTCTGGTACTAGAGAGTGTATTTTTACACAGATGGACACCAAATGAGAAGGGCAGCGTTTGATGGACTGGCTCCAAAATCCAAAGAGTGTATTTAAATCTGTATGTATGCAAAGCATATGCCTGTACATGCAAGTACATTCATATAACATGTTTTCACCTGGGCTTCAAAGTCTGAGTGATGCTCTAGTGAAGGCAACTCATGCTTTGCTTATGTTGGTCTGTATTTGAAGATGTTCTATGTGTGCAAAAAATGCACGGGACATTTTGTTTGAATATATAGATTAATGCAGATTATAGGAATGACTTCTAAGTTTCTGAAACTGAACAAAACAATTCAGCCTGTTATCAGCAGACCTGACCTAGAAATACTGATGGAAAACCAGACCTCTATATGATGTAATAAACTTCTGATTATTACATTAAAATTCTTCTTCCTTTACTGTTAAACAGCCGTGGGAAGCAGAACATCAGTTCTTGGAGATTCCTCTCTCCAGAAGCCACTGAATCACTCTCTTTTGCCCACTCACTGATAGCACTGTATCTTGCTACCCATTAAACTATTCATGCCAGGGAGATACAGCATCAGACGTTGTTCAAATTCTGCCAGTGCCCCCAAAATCTGATTAGATGAGGAACAGACAAATCAGCAAGCAATCCATGCTTACCACTACAGAGGAAGGCAGAAAAATCTTGCAATTAATTCCTTCACAGTTGCAAAACTAGTAATCTAACTTTGAATGTGTGAGTAGAAGGGGTTGACCAGGTGTCCCAGGGAAAGAATTTTTTGCATTGCCTGAGATTAGCAAGTAGGTTAGCAAGTAAGTGCTAAAGAAGACAGAAGAAGCTTGTCGTGTAATCACTTTTTAGAAAACACCAGAGAAAATACATCTACTCCAATCTTACCAGCTAATGAATGGATAACTTAAAGGCTGAGACTTCACTAATTTATAGTTTCCATATTCCTTCATGAAACAAGGGTTAAAGTGTGGGGTTTAGTGTATCCAAGCTCAAATGACTGTGCAGACCAACTGCTTACACTCCTGAGCCACCAAACTTCTCACAAAAAATTAATATAAACATGCTTAAGAAAGATTTATATAACAATAAAAACTCCATGAACTCGTGACTTCATCTCCTCTCCTTTTATTCCAACTTAAATTATTTCCACTGTCTTTCATATTCTGGTTAAATTAAAATCTTACTCAGTATCCTACTGATCTGACAATGATTTTTTTTCAGCCAGAATGAACAACCCAACCTTCTGGAAACAGATATGCAAGAATGTGTACACAGAATTCAGATAATCCCTTAACTGTATGTTTGATGATATAGATATACTAAATATCCTAATAACTGTTTTCTAGTTTCTTTAACATTGATTTTTATGTTGTTCTTTTCTTTCCTTACATCTTTAATATTTCTATATTTAAATTTGAGTACCAGGTCTAGAAATGGCACTAATGCCCTAATTTTGATTGAATATTGCGGCAAGAATTCCTGTTTCTATTGCACATTTTTCTTTTTAAGTACCCAAATATCAATGGAATGAAATTCTCATCTATGACAGTACAAGACCTGTCCAAATCAGTTGTATTTAAATTGGATTCTCATTCTTTGTAGACATAAATTGTTGACTTCATGTATATTGTCTTGCATTGGTATACAGTTAGAAACAATTAAAAAATCTGTTTCATTTGAAACCAGCCTCCCAAATAATTATAGATCAGATTCACTCAGTTCTTCTGCCCAGAAATTGAATTATTCTAAATCACTATGCTATTTTGAAAATTCTGGGCAACAAAAATTTTTGTCTTTCATCTCAGGTTTTGCACCAAAATACTTAGGTTAGATTAAAAAAAAGGTTATATATAAAGCCTTTTAGAATATCTGAAATAAGGATGGAAACCAGACCTAAAGTTCAGTGGGGCAAATTTTTCGCTATTATTTAGTGTCTTTGACCTAATTCAGAGTGGGAATCCAAACGAATAGCAATACCCCTCATCTGCCAGCAGCTCAACTCTGGTGTCTCACCTTTCCTAGTACCTGCTCATGGGAAGAAATGTGGAAGCAGGGAAAGAAACAAAAAGCCCTAGGTTTGCTCCCTCATCAGTCTCAATTTCAAGTCATGTTTGTATCCATCCATTTCAAACTTCATTCTCCAGTCTTTGGAGAAGCAAAGACTTTGCTCATTTTAAAAACAAGACAATGGGTTCTAACTGAATTTTTTTGTTTTACCTCCTTACTCTTTTGTTGCTATTATCTCTTTGGACCACCCAACATAAATCAGCTGTCTTTCCCTGGCATTCATGCACTCAGAATCCTTGCAAATGTTGTCCCTATTAGTCATTGCTTGGCCCAGCTACAATTGGCATAGTGAGGTTTTCAGACTATATTTTTAATTTTCAGCTCCTTTTGACTCTTGGACATGAGACCAAAGACAGGATATCATACAGTAAATCAGTGTAATAATTATCTTGATATATGCTTCTTAATTAGTATAATTGTGATTGGCAAAAAACTCTTATGTTTTCATGACACGGGGGTTAATGATATATATATAAATAATATGGTGATGCTGTCCCATTAGTTGGAGGCCCAAAGCCATCCTTGTGGAGGGCATATATAGCAGTGCTATAATTCTCCCAATGGTCCAGCTCTGTGGTGGAGTTCTAGGATCTCAGTAACTTGCAAGAGCCTGGGTGGCCCAAAGTCACCATTTGGGTGGCCCATGGAGCAGAATTTCACTGTTCTGCATAGTCATGGTGTGTTTAGACTGACAATGTAAATGAACAAAAGTCCATCACCCCGTAGGTGGGAGCAAGGCACAGAAGATTGGGATAGCATGAACTGAAGACGCATTGCTCCTCCAGGATTTAAAAACTTCCAATTTAGTACATTGTCTACTTCTAATCCTGAACACAGATGGCGTCAGAAATATTTGTGCTTAAATTAGAACCAAGACAAGATGTACAAACTAAGTTAAGGCTCCTGCAGTCATCCTCCATTCAGGGTTGTGGACACACAGAACTAAATGCATGTGGTTCTATTTCTGCTTCTTCCCTTTGCTGGCTGAAACCCATATGTGAATCACAGTGTGCTTAAGATGTTCTGCTAGTATATATCATTGTTCAAAGTGACACATGTACACTTCATTTAAATCTCTGTGTTCCTTAAGTGATAGTTCATTTAAAAGCTGAGAGAGATAAGATCCTCCTAAGTGTGATCTGTTCATGTATTTCCAGATGGACTGGCAGATATGGCAAGCATTTTGATGAAACCTGAAGTCTAGCACAGGCTGCTAGAATCCAAGTGGATGACTTGCAACTTATCAATGAAATTTGGATCAGACCCTTCATGATAGAGAAACATGCTGTGCTGGTTCCTGGTGGTACTAAAGAACATAGATATGCTTCTGGAATGATCAAGCAATGCTAAATCAGAACTGGTGTTTTGTGCAGAATGGAAATAAGACAACAGGAGATCACTATTAAAAGCAAAGTATTTCTGGCCATTTTTATAGTTTTCAATCGCTGTTGAAAGTAGGAGTATGCTGTTATAAATGTGCTCAATTTCTTCCTTCATGTCCTACATATTTAGCATTTTCCAGGAAATGTGGCTTCTCTTGATTTATTAAATTCAAGGCTCCACAGACAATCTCTTTGCTTGGAGAGGATAATTTGGTTCCCTTGGTAAAACATGTCTTCAGAGAACAAAAATCAGTGAAAAATTAAAACTGACAAGCATCATTTATCCATCATGAACTTTTCCTCTGAGGTTACTACAGAGCAAACCAAGCTGTATGCTTTATTTTTTGTTGTTTTTATTGTACTGTTTTTCAAAAGCTGTGAATTTTCAGCATAATTGTGTGTGGTATAGTTCTCATTGCAGCAACCCAAAAGATCTGTTAAAAAAAGAAAAGAAAGTCAACTAGGCAATGTACTTAAAATTGGGTTCCTATGACTGTGTGGGGTCTTTGAAGTGTTTTTGAAATGGCAAAATGGCAACATAACTGTGTTTCTATGACTGTATATAGGCATTGGCTCCAATTCACAAATCCCAAATTCCACCCAATTCTCTGCGCCTGGTGTTTTCTTTTGGCAGGGCACTTCCTGCAGCCTAGAGCAAATCAACAGGAACTATTAGGGCTTTGAAGGATTTAAGATACCTAAATCTGGAATCTACTTTTGTTGAAATTCTTGACCCAGATCACCTGCCTTTCAATCTCAGGTGTGAACTAGAAAACCACTCAATTCTGTCCCTACCACTCCTCTCTTCTATCTCCTCTTCCTCTTTTAGCATGTAATTGACTTGCTTCAGTGGAAGAACAGCAAGCTGGAGGGCAGTGATTGATACAGCACCACATATAAATGGTGGTCAAGAACATAATAATAATTTTGCTGCTGCTATCAAGAGACTGAGCCAATTAAATGCCATATTTTAATAGAAACTTTTGCCAGGACTGTATTTGCTTTATTGAAGTTTCTAACAAGCCTTTAATGTTGCTACAACAGGATATTACTTTTTCTTCAGATAGAATATAAATGTTCTGCTAAAAAAGGAGTAAAAACCATGCTATAAGGTTATGTATTAAACAATTTCTGCATTCTTCCAAGCACTGTAACTTAATCTTAACATAGTAGGGGCACAGGTTTGCTATGGTGCAAGATGTGAAATGTTTACATAAAGCACAGTTAAAAGAATTTCTAGGCTCAGTTCAAGAGTTTACACTTTCAAAGTCATTCCACCAGGGCATCCATCATGATCACACAATTGCTTTGTCTGAGTTCTTTAATTCTTTCACCCCTCTGAAACTGTGTATTTAAAAACCTATCACAGGATTCCTAAACAGACGAGGTCAGCTAGGTGTTGTAATCACATCTCTTCACTAAAAAAGCCATATGTAATCAGCTGAGCTTTGGCTCCAGCTGTTGTAAACTACCAACTCATGAGTATTACTGGGAAGAGACCTAGGGAAAATGTCTGTAATATCTACTATCTGTGTAATAAACAGAAGTTATGTCTGTCATTAGCACTCAAGCAAATAAATGCTGGTGCTTTTATGGTACCCAAATAGCTTTTCTCCAGTGGTGGTCAGCCCCGTTAGCCTGGCCACTGCTCAAAGGGATATTCTTAGCTCAGATGTCTGGAGGTGGGTGCTGGGAGAGCAGGAGCGATGCCTTCTCTCTTGCAGCATTTAATGTATTGGGTTAGAGAGGCCAGGTTTTGGTAGCAAAGGGGCTGCAGGGGTGGCTTTTGCGAGAAGATGCTGGAACCTGCCTCCATATCTGACAGAGCCAGCTCCAAGACAGACATGCTGCTGGCCAAACAACCAAGTGATGATGTTGGCATGCCTTTGAGACAACATACTGAAGAAAGGTTGAAAACTGCTGCACAAGACCAGCTATAAGAAAGTGAGAGAAAGAGTCTTGCAATTACCAAGATCAGTGAAGGAGGAGTAGAGGAGGTGCTCCAGAGTTTCTCCTGACCCCATAGTGATGATGATGCTGAGACAGACTGTCCCTTCAACTCTGAGGATCGGCCCAAGGTCTGTGTGTGTTATTAAAGTCTGAGGGAAAAAAATAAATAAATCACTGAATGGCTTCACTTTTTCTTCATTGTGTTTTGCCAGGTGATCCTCTTCAGCAAATATCCTCCCAATCTTTTCCTTAGACCTCCTTTAATAACTTTCTTGATGTCCGACACAACACTGGCAAGTCTCAACTCTTAATTGAGCTTTGGCCTTTCATGTCTTCTCATTGAACATTTGAACCACAGCTCATTAACTTTCCTTCAAAAATTCAAAGATTTCCTTCCTGACCTTACTTCCACATACATAATTTCCTTTCCCTCTTGAGTTTCAACCTGAGCTCCTTGTTCTGACATTGGACACAGTGGAATTGCCTGATCCTGTGCTTTTAAAATGTGCTTCTTAAGAACTGACTGGCACTCATGGACCTGTAAGCCCCCAGAGAGAGATTCTTTTGGGACACTGTTCCATTGGGACAAGCTTGAAGCTTGTCATCTTGAAATCTAGGGTAGCCACTCTGATTACTTCTTTTTCTCATACACTGAAAAGTTTAAAATCAACCATTTTGTCATCATTGTGGCCAAGACAGCCACTTATCATCACAGTCCCCATAAGTCCTTCCTTTATTCAGAAACAGAAAGTTTAGGAGGGCAACATTCCTGCTTGGGTCTCTGGGACATAAACTTCAGGAATTTGCCAGACTAGTCACAAAAGTGTGGTATTTGCAGTAGATCTCTAGGAAATTGAAATCTCTGATAAGAGCTTCTGATTAGAAATTTATCATAATTCTAAAGAAGAATACATCAAAAGATGAGAGGACATCTATTCCCACCTAAATATGGAATCACAGAATCACAAAATGTGTACTTGAAGGAGGAAGTTGTCAACAAAGTCAGAGGAACTCACCAGGAGTGTTCAGCAGGGCCTGTGGCCCTGGAACAGTCACTGTGTTGTGACTGGAATGTGAGAGGAGCATGGGAAGGGGTGGCCTTAGCTCAGCACCCAGAGCTGCTGCTCTCCTCGAGGCCAAGACTCAAGCCCAAGTCCAGGGTCTTGCTCAGGTGTGCACACTGAGCTCTGAGCACAGTGAGAGGGCAGAGGCAGTTGTGGTACCGGGTGCGCCTTCTGTCATCTGAGTGTGCCCTGTGGCTGTGCTGGGTTTGTAGTTCTTTGATACCCATGGAGGAACCATGCCACACTTAATCCCTGGCTAGGAACTGTATGCCACACTGCTGCTCACTCATTGCTTGGAGAGGACTGAAAGGTTAATGGTGAGAAAACTTGTGGCTTGACATAGAAGCAGTTTAAGAAGGAAAGCAAAAGTCACACATGCAAAGCTGGCCCCATCCCCACTTCCACAAGCACTGCCACCGCTGCTGCAGTGGGCCCCTCTTTCTCTCTCCTGCCGAGTCCCACCTCTCACTGAGGATGACAGCCACCCTCAGGGGAGAAAGCTCCCACTTTGCAGGACTCTGGCTGCCATCGCACAGCCGTGCCTTGTGGTGGGGTTGGGGTTTAAGCACAGGCTTGTTTGCTCCTGTTATCATGGTGGCTGGTTGCCTGAGCAGAAGGGCCTGGTGGTGGGAAGTGTCTGTGGTGGGAAATCCCCAGAGATGACAGAACACTTAATGCTGTTGGGGACCTGTGGAGATATTCTGATCCAAAATTGCTGCAGAATCAGGACTGCCTACAGCTGCTTGCCCAGCCACTTGTTCATGACTGTGAGCCAACATTTTATGAAGTTCTTCATGCTTGGTGACTCCACAACTTCTCGGCAACCTATGGCAATGCTCAGTCACTCTTCCCATTAACAGATCTTTCCTGTGGTTCATTTGGAATCTCTTGTTTCAATATTTGACCACTACCTTTTGCCCTTGCCCAATGGACACCTCTGGAAAGAGTTTGGCTCCATCATCTCTGCATCCTTCATTCAGGTATTTGTAAATCATGATGCAGTCTGCCCTGGGCTTGCTTTCCTCTAGACTGAACAGTCCCATCTTTCTCAGACTTTTCTTTTAGGGAAGCTTCTCCAGTCTGTTAGTCATCATTGAGGCTCTTTGCTGGATTTCACCTTCAGTGTATCTGCATCTCTCTGGGAAATCCAGCACTTGATTGAGCACTCTTGAGGTCACCACACCAGTGTGGAGTAGTGGGGAAGGATCATTTCTCTTGGCCTGCCATCACCTGACCTTTCTTGAAGTGGCCCAGTACACTGCTGGCCACCTTTGCTACAAAGGAATAGTGTTAGCTTTCTAACTGGGCACTCAAAGGACAGAAGTCATGGAAAACATGGATTCATGTAGCGTCAAACTGCTTTAAAATCCACATAACATACTTGCTGTTCTTCAGCTCATCCTACCATATGAAGATAGCTGCTTGAAACATCCAGGGACTAGAGATGAACCCCGATTTCAGCATGTGTGCTTTTTCCCCCAGGGTTCTATTGGATTTGCGTTATCTCTAGTAGGAGGAGATTCCTTCTAAGAGAAAAAGAAAGAAGTTGCAATTCCTAAAATAACTTTTAATCTTATTAAATTAAATCAGAGCAGCAACCTCCTTTGAATTTTCTGACTTCTTGTTTAGTGCCAGGGTTCACAAATACAAACTCTTTTCGTGGTGAAACAAAAGCTTAGGAACTATATATCTGAAGTTGTGCTTGACTAAATTTTATTAAGGGTAAAAATATATGTAAATAAGTTAGGAATCTAAACAAGAGTCTCAGATGGGCTTGAGACATCTACTACTGCATTTTCAGAGGTAATTTAAGTTGACGCCTAAAAGTATTATGAAGCTAGTAGCTGTCTTTGGATATTAATTGTAACTAAAATCCATGGCTGCAGTAATTCATCTTCCTGGCTTTCCACATATAAGCCTTGGATTTGGTAGGCAACCACTAACAAACTCTACCAGGTGCACAAGGGTGTAACTCCATGCTCCTCTGGTCAAAGTCGTCTCATCTTGGTAGCTCTGGGGGAAAGGGATAGTTGTACAAGCTGTGTTCACCCAGCCTGACAGTTTATGTGTGTTTCTCAATACTGCAAGGGCCTGTCAGTTGTGGCAGTGGGAATTGGTAGATTCTTCACTTCTTCTGACTGTGCTGCAGAGAAGGTAATCTGCATTACAAGAGGCCCTGGTTTTCATACCCTCTAGTTCCTGAAACAGTTGGGACAGCTACATTCATCAGTGAGTAGATTTCCACAGGAGTGAGGTGTGTACACTGAAGCTGGTGATTATCATCTCTGGAAAGCTCAGTTCGGTGTAATCTGGCCAATTTCCCCCACAAGCTTTTTTTCATCTCCTGGCATCTGTCACCATCTTCCTCAGTCACAACCGTCTCTTTGAGGAAGAGAATGACCACACAAGGATAAAAAAGGAAGAAAAGTAAAGCAGAATGAATAAAATAACATTACATTGACCCCGTGATTTCAACAGGGTGGGTCCACCTGCACAGAGATGTTTGCAGCACTGGAGCCAAAAATGTGACAAAACCAAGTTTTCCTTGCTTTCATGTCTGCAGTTCATTATAGAAACAAAAATGGTACCATTTGCTTCCAGAAAGCTGAAAGCAAATTTTAAGGGACATAATCAAAACCAAAAGATGAACTGAGAAATATTTTAACCTGCCAGAATTTGTGTGCAAAGATTCTGTGTTTCTTCTGCAAGATGTGATAATATTTTTCCCACTGAGCAGTGGATATTGCAAATATTGGTGTGAGTGCAATCAGAAGATTAAGCAAAAGGCAGCCTTGGACACAAGAGCCTGTTCAGTCAGGTAGTGAAGTAATTGCTTTTAATATTTCATTTTTATAGGTAAGATCATAATTGCAGACAGATCTTCAAACTTTTTACTTTTCACCTTTTTTTTTTCTTACTTTTTCTCTAAAATGTAAACTAATTTTTATCTTGCTTGCTTTTTTGGTTTTTTGTTTTTGTTTAGAATACTTTAATTAAGCAAGAGTATTGTGGCTTGCTATTTCAGGTTCTCTAAAGACTGTCAAAGGCAGAAAGATTTTTTATAAAAACAGTTGTGTTTTGCTTTAAAGGAGAAAGAGTACTTTCAAATCTGTCGATTTGAAAAATCGACAAGGTTTGTATTTGTATTTTTAGACAAAAACTTCGATATATTGACCTTTAGTTTGCAAATCAAGTTCCTAATCTCAGGTGAATAGAACCTATTTCATCTAAATTCTAGTAATTTTTTCATTATGGAAAAACCAAGCTGATAAAAGTTTTTAAACTTTTTATTATTACCCTATGTTGGAGCACCATATAAATAAACAAATTTGTATATTGAAAATTAGTTTGATGTACTTTTGAGATATTGGATAGAATAAAATTTCCAAATCAGGATTTCTGTATCCTAAGATCAAAAAATACCTGGGAGACCATTACTACAAATGCTACTTTGGCAAAAAGTCACATTTGTTTGAGCTCTCTGGTGTTAAATTAATTATTTATTTAATAATCCTAAATATTTTGTTTTACATTGCAAGATATGACAGTAGAACTACTTCATGAAATTTCAATGTAATATAATGATGGGCACTAGATCTATATAATATAAGCAAATGATACCAAAATATCTAGTTTTAAAATATACCTTTATTTCAATAGATGGGTGTTTACTGTGCACAATAATTTTAAATTAGTTGGTTTTTTAGTTAATTAAATTTGTTTAATTTAAACTAAAATAAATAACAAATTGTTTAAATAACAACTAATTAAATTAAATTAGTTGTTATTTTTTTCTTACATAGAAGTTCTAAGGGACATTTCTGCTACCCCTAATCACATAACTACAATATGTATATATTTGTAAATATTTGTATGCAGTTTGCTATTTTCAAGGTTGTGAGGTTTTAGTATTATTTGCTGGGGTTTTTTATAATCCAGTAACAAATTGAAAAATCTTATCAACTTCTTTGATATTTAGGCTGAGTGTGAATTCTACCCACACTATAACTGGATACACTGCATCTGTAAGTCTGAAAATATATTATTTTCCTCTATTGTATATATATTATTTTCCAGTTTTTGTATAATTTATTACCAGCTTCTGCTTTTTTTTTCCTTATTTTGCCTGATTCTTTTACTTCATGACATGAATCTTTTACTTCATATATTTACAGCATACAAGTATCACCATATTCTAAATGATTTACATCCCTAAAATGATGGCTAACATTCAGCAACTGGATCTTTTACCACAGCTAAATTTCGCCATTGTCATGGATTGACTCTGGCACAGTGCCAGTGCCCCCCTCCCCCTCCCAGACGCAGCTCACCTGCCGGACTCCAAAGAGGAAGTCTCTCTGGGAGTGCTCTGCTTTTAACCCCTGTGTGTTCTCAGAGGCGTATCCAAATCCCCAGTAGCCACACCAGGTGCCAATCTGAAATTTGGCCACTGACTGGTTTGACCATAACTTCCCAAAACCTCACTTCCGGGTCAAACCATGACAGCCATCTACATATACTTTGCATGCCTTCAGTAATACAGCTACCTATAAAACAGGTGCCTATATTGCATGTACCTCTTAAAACAAAGTATTCCTAACCTGAAAAAAGTTTCTAGGAATCCTCTGGAGCTGACAGACTTTTCAGCAACTGCAGATTTTGAGAGGCATCACAACAGTAATAATTTGATGTAAACAGGGATACATCATTTGCTGACTGGTGATCTTTTCTCACGTTTCAGAAGGAATGAAAATGTTCCTTGGTTTTGTTTATTCCCTCTTGTTGTAGAGGGAATAGACTGGGAACAGGACACACTGATGCAGAGAGAGGCCAAGCGAAGAGAGCTAGGGAGTGTGATTGCAGATTCACTTGCTGAACTTCCAGGTGCAGCATGCAGGACTCTGCCCACCTTTCTCTTCCACACAAGAGGAGGACACAGGTGTCCAGGCAGGGGTTGGGCTAAAGGTCCCAAGGTGTGCGTCAGGTAATAAAAATAACATGCCAAGTCTCTGAGCCTATGGTAGGGGAATATCCAAATGTTCAGTGAAAACTGTGGGTGTGACCTGATTACCTCAGCAAACTGTAAGGGACCTCAGACACATGGACAAACACCATGGAAATTAGACTTGAACCATCAAGTGCATTCCCCTGCAGCTGTACGTGCATGTCTGCAAGACATTTGGTGCATATAAGGCACCAAGATCACCCACTTCCACACCCCTACTGTATTTAGCTTCTTACAAAATCCTGTGCCATTCTGAAGACAGTTATGTATTTACGACAGTCGGTGATTTGCATTAACCCTCTGTCCATACTCCCTCAGACCACCCTCTTCCTTCTCCCAACACTTTAGGAGCCTCCAGGGAAAGATGTATCTATGTTCAGCCTCTGTTGACTAAAGCCTCCAGTCTGAACTTCTGACATGTCTGAGACTGGCTTCATGGTGCATCTGCGTCAAAGAAAAAGATTTTGTCACAGCATCTGGTTTGCAGTCATTTAACTGTTTCAACTATTCCATGGGCACTGGAATATGAGCCAGTTCTCTTTTTCTCAGGGTGGAAGCTGTAGGTGGCTGAACCATATGATTCAAAAGCAAACATGCTGTTCGCCATTTCATATGGTGCAAACGACAGCAAATTAACTGAAAGGAACATGAAGCACATATTAGAAGGAAAACTGTGTTTGCAAAGGTACTGTTTCTTGGCACAATTTAGGTAATAGAGCTGTTTTACTGTTACTGACTTGTACAAAAGAGGTCTTCTGATACGTCCACCCCCATCTTGTATATTTCTCTTTTCTCCACAGAGCTTTTCCTAGAGGCAGATGTGATAGGCCTAAAGAATAGAGCAGGTCCCTTTGCTGTGTTTTGTGCACATATGGGCTGAGGCAAGCTATAACGTGAATTCCTCAGTGTACACTGACTTCTCCTCTCTCAGAGCTGAAAGAAGTACATCTCCTTCATAGGTGAATGTAACACAGCAGATAATCTAGCCTGAACAATTAGCAAAATAACACCTTCAAGTGTAAACAAAATAACACCTTCAAGTGTAAACAGTATTACTCATGAGAAAATATATTATGTCAGTCACAGCACCCGTGCTTGACATTGAAAAAACAGTATCAAGGTATTATATTTAAGATGGACAATGCCAGATGTTGGCAAAGATAAGGCTCTGTTCTTAAATGATTTGAAAACTGAATTCCATTTTATTTGCTAGTCAGCATGGAGAGAGGGCTGTGGATAAAGATTATACCAACTTTTACTTCCACACTGATAAACCTGCAGGGTTTTGTACGCCCTCCCTCATTAAAAACTTCTTCTGCTGAGACCATAAGCACCTCAACCTGACAAAATGGTTCCTGATGGGAGATGAGCATATTGATCTGGAGCAATTTATACACAGTTAGCTAGAGAGATAATCTATTACAGAAAAGTTCTGTTATAGTTCTTCCCCTCTTTGTATTTTTTTTTGTTTGCCGAAGTACTTTACACTATGGTGAATAATGATGAAATACAAAACTAATTATTAACAAACCTAGCTAGCTGATTATCAAAAATGGACTACAGCACGTTCAAGTGCATGGGCTGAGGAAAAGCCATGTACAGTGTTTATGCCAATGAATAATAACTATGAATTGCATAAGATAATCAAAATTATTATAAAAATAATTAATAAAAATGTCTGCATGATCATAATTGCCTGCAAAGCAGCCTCTTTTTCCTCCTACTTCGATTATATCAGTAAAGATTAAAAAAATGTTGCAGGACAGTAAAATTTTACAACAGAAATTTCACAATATTCTACATTTGGACCATTTTAACCAAATGAGACCAAATTTTAAATTAATTTTAATTAATGAGACCAAATTTTAAATTAATTTTTTAAATTAATCCTCAATTTTAAATTAATTAATCTTACTTTTATTTAAAAAATAAGATATATTACAATTGTGAGATATAACTGAATTTTTCCAAGGTTTTTCTAGAGACTCAGGTAGGTCTAACCAGCAAAGTCTTCAAAATGTAATGTGATTCAATCTGATGAAATGATCCTGTAAGCCTGACTCAGTGGGAGTTGTCTTGGAAGATCAGACAAAGTCAGTAAATAGGGGATAAAGATAGAATCTATTTACAGTAAAACAGCAATTTTGTGACACTTACATAAGCATCTGACTTGCTCTTAATTTCATTTCACACACTGAACCAATGAACTACCCTCTGGATAGTTCCCTCATGGTCCATAGAATAGAAAAGTAGTATATGTACCTTAAGGCTTCAGCTTAATATTCAGGTTTTACACAACCAAAACTTGGTGAGAAGAATATGTCCCTGAATGTGAAGCACATAAAATAAACAAATTCAGAGAAATAAATTGGTATAGAAGAATAAATTAAAAAAATTTCTTGTGACTCAATAATCAAAGCATCTAAATCCATAGAAATTGTAGTGGTGCTTGTTTTGTCTGCCTGTTTACCTAAGGTATACAGTGAATCTTCAATTTGCTTATATAGCACATATAATACGTTCAAAGAACGAGGCCAGTAAAGTATTTTGAGATGACTGGATTCATATTTTACCAGGACTTAGTTAAAAAGCTAGCTCCCTAAAGGGTTTTAGATTCCAGAAACATTATGAAAACTAAAAAATTTCTGAAGAACATTCAAAATGTTATTCTGAGACTCTGGATAAATAAGAAATGTCTGGCACATGTCTTTGCAAACTTTCCAGAACAATGTGCTGTCAACTCAAGGTAAATGATTACAATATTTTATCCAATTTTTAACAGTGGGAAAACCAAAATATGTCCCATAATGAGAAACAAGCCTACTTTGTTTATGATATTCTCCTTTAGCTCTGGTTTATCTTTAGGACAGTTAGGGTTTGCTTTATTTAGAATTTAAGATTTATAAGGAGTTAGTGAAATATGCTTACAAAATTATTATTGGTGAAGTATTTCTATTGCACATTCATTTCAAAATGATACTTGTTTTTTTCTTACCCTACTGTGAAATGAAACCAAATGTCAGAACCTTAAAATATTTCACTATGTTGATTTTTTTCTCATTATATTGCTTCTAATTGCTTAATGAAAGTATGTGGAATTACACCAACAGGATGCTTTAATGGCTCAGACCCAAATATTCCTAAGCTTTGCCCCAGTTCGATATGCAATAGTATGGCAATAACCCTGTCAGTATCACAGAAGATAAGTGTCCTCTGCCTGATTGGGAGTTGAGGAGCTGAATATGCACTAATGGTTAATCATGCCTATAACTCCTCTGGACTGAAATGTTTGCACCTATTTTTAATTAATAGGCTGCTTAATTTTTTTTTTTTCAATTGTAACGGACACCTACTTATTACATTGTTTTTTCAGAGATGAACTTTACTACTGTGAAAAATAAACGTGGATGGCTAGTTTTTTCTTTACTGTCCTGCTCATATACTACACTAATTTCCACGAGGCTGGTTTTGTTAATCTTATCTTTTCTCTTTTCTTTCTTTTCTCTTTTCTTTTCTTTTCTTTTCTTTTCTTTTCTTTTCTTTTCTTTTCTTTTCTTTTCTTTTCTTTTCTTTTCTTTTCTTTTCTTTTTCTTTTTCTTTTTCTTTTTCCTTCCCTCTCATTACTGGAACTTCCCTTCCTGGAACTCCCTTCCCTCCTTTGTTCTTTCCTTCCTCATTTCTGTCATCTTGTTATGGGAAAAACTGCAGAAGTAAATTCTGATTTCTTTGGGAAAGGTAACTATGAGTTGTTTTGACTGAAGTATACAAAATTCAGAAGGAAATAAGCAGGTGTCAGGTTCTGCCAAATGTACAAGAACTCAGGGAAATGGTTTAAAGTAAAGAGCAGGTCAAGCCTGCAAGGAACTCAAGAGGAATTTCTTTGGAGATCATAGAAAGTAGAAAAGACACCAGTCAGCAACAAATGTAATTACTACAGAGGAAGGTAAAAAAACATTTAAGACATAGAGAAAATGTTGAACAAAAATCCTATGCTAAAACACGGGAAGGACTGACCCATCTGCCACCTGCATTCTGTGGTCCTGAGAGGGAGCTAACCTCTCTAAGTTCTTTTACAATACACAGAAATGCCTGAAATATTTTTGTACCACAAAACTTCTGTTTTTGTCTCTCATTTCTGGAGTATGCGGTAAATCTAAGCATATTTATTCATGCGGAATATTTATGAGTGTTTTTGCTCATTTATATCAGCTTACATATAGTCCTTAGTATTATTAGTCAGCTACAACATGCAAAATGCTTTTCAATGTAAAAAATGTACAGTATTACTTTTCAGAGAGGCTATAATGCAGGAAAGCAACACATGAATAAATTGCAGGCAGGAAAAATAAAAACGAGTATGCCATATGTTTATATAGCAGAAAATATTGTTGGCAAATTTGATCAGGGAAGTGTAGGTAAAGAAAGTTAAAGTAGATCAAACCACAGAAAATCTTCTCCTTGATAATTTCTCTTGGGTTTAAACTGAAGTTTTGTCATGTGTTATTTTAACCTTTATAAAATGGACTATTAATACAATATTTCTGACTTACAACTCACAGCACATTATCAAAAAAAAAAAAAAAAAAAGAAAAAACAAACCCTATCCTTTCCATCAAGCTTCTAAGACAGACTGAACCTTATAAAACTTGGAAAAATCATGCCATGGAAATTATTTGGATAGAGAGGATAGTGAGGGGGTAGAAGGAATGCTGTTGCTAAGTTCCTGAAATGGAAGTTAATGATCCTAATAAGAGCAATGCTTTGTGCTCCTCATATGAGTATGTTCTGGCAGAGGAGAAAAATATTTGGATTCAAAGACAATGGCAAGAGAAGAGAAGAGAAGAGGAAAGGAATAGTGTGGGTCTAAATCAGCATGGGATGAATCAAAAGACAGCTCATTTAAGTGTCTGACTCTCTGAGCTCTGCCAGTGACTTACAGAAGGGAAACAGCCTTAACTTTATTTACAATGCCAAAAGGATATATGCAGAAATTTACAGGAAAAAAAATGAATGGGTCCTTCCTCCAGCTTCAGGCCTTCTCAATTAGAAAGCTGGAGGGATTCATATTACCCCACTTGAGGCACACAGTTTAGCCAGCTACATTATGCAGTCTCCCTGAGTTCCCTCACTCGTAATGGGAGACAGGTAGCTTTCTGTAAAAGCCAAGGCAACATGTTTAAGTTCAGTGCCCAGTTAACAGGAGTCTGTCTCAGGAACCAGTTGTCTAACTTGGTCATAGCTCCTTATGGTGATATTTTCCTCCGAATTTAAATGCAACAGATTTTATGTTACTGGATATACAACATAAACAATGACATTTTTGAAGATGAAATCACAGATCTTCACTACTGGGGTGAAAGAGTCAAACTAATGAGCTGAGTAGGGCAACATAAAAGGAATCTGTTAGAAATAGTGACAAAACACACCACCAACACCTCAGGAGCTAGCAACAACTAAAGGGTTTAGAGTTCTCAGGTGCTCTAAGCTATAGAGACTATTATTAATGTAAAGAAATTAATAGTATGGCTTAATTGGATGCACTGATGTGAGGCACAATTGCACACTGAAAATGCCTCACTAGATCTTTCTCTGTGGGAGATAAGCTTTACAAATTACTTCAGAACAGAATGCCACAAGAAGTATGATCTGAACAGTCAAGGTCCAGTAGCAGGTTACCTGCCAAATTGTTAAAACTGCAGACTAGGTGCTGAATGCATGATGACTATAAATTCTATTTGTTTCATAACAGATGCCTGCCTTTAACTTTAGGGATCTAAATTAGCTGAAGCTGTGACATCCAATCTTAGTCTATGTCCCAGTAAACTGAACTAATCTCAGCCTACAACTTTGTTTTCAAGGGATAGATTGGGCCTTTGATTTCTGCCACGCCTTCAAAATCTTTTATAGAATATAACAAAGCAGGCCCAGCTGAAGCTGAGAACCAATGTATTAAAAACTATAGAGTCTGAATTCCAGTTTTGCTTTTAAATGGAGCTTTCATGGAGACCTGTGCCAGCAAAATTCCAATGCATGTGCCACATGTCATAATTACTTGTAATCTGCTTTGAAAGAACAGAGGATGATACATTTCCATTCTATTTTCAAGTGATCAGAACCTTGTGCCTGTGCCTTTGATCCATTTTGGATCTGTATGTCCTGCAATTGCACAGGAGATAGCATGCATCTCCCCAATAATAGAATGACAACGAACTGATTCCCAAGAAAAACATTAAGCTGGAAAGGAATACAAAAGAATCTTTAACATTTAAGATTGGAGCTGCAAAGAAATACTTCATAACCACAGACATGCTTGCTTAACATAAGGGGGAAATAATTTCTTGCACTGTGTGCCTGGAGATGGTAATAGAGGAGCATAAATTGCTGCCACCTCCCCTTGCTTGTAGCAACCACAGTGTACACTGTTTGAGCATGACCACAGCAGGGGAGACCACGTTGTTTCCTTTCCTAGCAGGGACTCCTGCATGAGGACACCTGTCTCGGCAAGTACAGGATTTATTAACACCTGAGTAGAATCTGCACTAGTAGCCTGCACAAGATCAGCAACGGGCTGGGCATAGACTGGCAAAGACTGGTTGGTGCAGCACACAATATCTGGCTTTCATTTGGGCAATATATTAAATTTCACAGGTCAATTTTTCTTTCTCTTTTTTTTTCTTCTTTGTAATAACAATTTTCAAGCACATTTATGATCCATGAATGTGGTCTTTACAGCTCCCTTCCCTTTACACCTCTCGGCATGCTATACAGGAATAGGCATTTATGACAGAATGACAGAAGCCTGTCTGCCCTCTAAGGGCTGGCAGAAACTCCACCATCACTACAGGCAATCTATTCCTGCATCACTCAAAAATATGTGAATACTGGAGTTTAGAAACTGCACACTGTTGTGTATTCTCATGATAAATGCATATAGATTGTTAGTCCTTTCTCTGTTTCCTTTGCAGATGCAGGTGACCATGAATAAGTTTGTTATTTGTTCCAGTATTTTCTACTAATTTAGTTGAAGCAGAAAACCTGTAATTCCACGTGTTGTTTTGCCAACTTCTGAAGATGAGCACCAAGTTTCCCCCCTCTTCCCTTTTTTTTTCTTTTTTTTTTTTTTTTTTTTTTTTTTTTTTTTTGAAGATGCCTGGTAAGTTGTGTTTGCTGGCTCTTTGGTAATGACAAATGAAATTTAACAGTTTCTGATAATGTGAGAGTATTTAAGATGGTCTATTCTCATTTGAAGTTGAGAATTTTTCTCTATTATGTTATTAATTGTGGAAATATTATTTGTTAGTGAAAACTAGTGCAAAAAGAATTAAAGGTTATGGTCTCCTTTATCTAACTCACTGGTAAATCTGACCCTCTGCTACGCAGCAGGTCTCTTTACCAGGTCTTTCCCCGAGTATAAATGCCCATATGTTTCTCTGTTTTCCCTGACAGATATCACTTATTTCCCGAGTATAAATGCCCATATGGTTCTCTGTTTTCCCTGACAGATATCACTTATTCCATACTATTTGCTTCTTGACTTTTTCCTATTTTTTTGAATTACATATTTACTCTGGTTCTCATACTCTGCAGATGAAGTCACATGATGTCCTGCAAGTTGCTGTTGTGAATCTTAAAGTCTCTGAGTTGTGCAGATACTTTTGTGTGTCACCAAGGCTAGTGGTTTCCCTGTCAGCATCACAGCATAATAAGTGTGATCTAACAGCTTTCCTCCCAATTTGATCCTAATTTTAACAGATGGCTTTCCCATTAATCTCTAACCTTTGGTGGCTATGTTGTTGTTACCATGCTGTGTGTGGAATGGAAACTCTTACTTCATTCTGGTTTTAGAGAGAACAACAATTTTATATTTTAAACCACTGGAAGTATATGAAACACAACTGGAATCTGCAGTGTACCTTGGATGAGTCAACTTTAACAACTTAAAATGTGTCTGTTACACTTTTTTAACATAATTCAAAACACACCTTCCTATATAGCGACACACCTTGTCTCAAAGGGCCACTGGAATTTCGGCACAGAAATAATTCTGGAAATCTGGACTCTTGATATTTTGCAAATCAGCAGGCACAGTACACTAAAATATTGATACAATATCCCTTTACTTTATGCAGTAGCACACACACACACACCAAATCTCACACTACCAGCAATATTTTTTGGCAAAATGTACTATTAATGCAAATTAAATTAGGCTGCATGACATTAAGCCACTTGGGATTTCTCCAGGGCATCAATTTAGCAACATGTGCTTTCAATCTCTATATGTTCTGTTCCCTTGGAAACCAAAAAAAAAAAAAAAAAAAAATCCAAACCAAAACCCAATAAATTAAGCATAAGCTGCAGGTTTTGTGTGTGTGTATGTGCAGAAGTCAGGGTTAATTTTCTTTTTGACAATCAAGGGCTTGCCTTAATTTCAAATATTTTGCTTGTACTTCTCTCAATGACAATGAGGAGAATCAGGAGTGTGCAGACAATTGCCCGGCTGCTGCAGAGGCCATCATGTATTGTTCTTTGTTTCTCTCTTCCTTTTTCCTGCTGCCCTGTATGCTTTTTCCTTACTCCTCCAAGTGCAAAAGTCTCTTGTCCACCTTTCTTTCCCCCCACACCTATGGATATTTCTGTTTAGAAGACAAATGCATTGGAACCTCAGTCTCAAAGGAAACTAGGTTTTACCTAGGATAAATTTGAGGTCTCTGGCCACACAGCTGTGGCAAGCCTAGACTCTTGTGGAAATAGGTAACTGGATCCAGATGGGGTCCATATGTGTTAGTGTGCTGAGGCATCCAAGGTAGTAATCCATTGGGCAAGAACGTTAGTCCAGGTGCAGTGTTGGACTGACAGTGCCAGACTGTATTTGGACACGGGTAGGCTTATGTCAGCCTGTGCAGCTGTGTCCAATAAGTCCAGTTTTGGGGTCAGTGACAGAAGACAGTCTCCAGATTTGTCAGTGTAGTGGTACTCCAGCACATAAATGATGCTGAACTGGGTCATGCTAGTCCCAAACTCTGACTCCTCACCCATACATTCAGATTGAAGCTCAATTTTCTTGGTGCCTCACATTGTGAACTTATATGTCCATTCCCTGATCACGTCCATTGCTCTCTTGAACTGACCTTTAAATAACAGATATCTTGAAACTACCACCACATAAGAATAAAAAAAATCCTAGGAAATGTGAGTTTCCCTAGAGGCTCAATTGATTAGTTGTTATTAGAATGTAAGAGGAAAAAAACCTGAAGCACTAAAGGCTTTTTCTTTTTCCCATAAAACTTGAGAATAATTGGAAGAAGGAGGGGAAAGGAGAAAAGAGGCTGTTATTCGCAAACTGTGAAAGTTCATGTTTGGGGTTGTGACAGGGAACTGGCAGCAGCAATGAGACTTATGGCATGGCAGCACTGATGTGGTTGTGTACATCTCTGAGGTAAACACAAGGAAAAACAAGCTAATCACAAAAGGAAAATATCCTGAAGCAAGGGAAGAAATTAAGGAGAAAGAATTGTGAAAGCCTGTGATTTTCTCATTATTCTTGTTATTTTTATGTCTTTTTTTTTTAATTACCCTTCAGTTCTTCAAACCTTCTGCAAGTTTTCAGTGAAATGTAAGATTTAAATAGTTGCAAATAAATGGAACTCTGTTCCCATTCTCCCTGCAAAACAACTCAAAATCCAAAAGACCATATAAATGCAATCCTAATTTAGATGTTTTTGAAGTGCCATGTTTTTAAAACTGATTTTATTACAGAGAGGGAGATGGTGGGCTGGCACACGAACTCTGACTCCTTTATTCATAAAAACTAGTGCCTCACAAATGGCAGTTCTCATAATAATGAAAACTTGCACACACTGACACACACATGCATGCACATCTGGAAGGTGCTGAGAAAGTGAAGCAGGGATAACAAAAGGGGATTAGAACAGAAGAAATGAAGGATATTCCTTTAACAGAAAGCTTGTTTAATCTCATGCTTACTTCTAAATTAGGGGTGATTTGGCTGTGTCATGCAATGCAACCTCCAAAAATGTTTCCAGAATGTAGATGGCGAAGGCAAAACACAGCAATGGGTAACGCCCCTCAACATTTCTTTGTTTAGGCTATTTCCTTTTGACAAACCTGTTTGGTAATTTGTAACCTTTTGTCAGTGTTATCTTTGAAAGTGTCTTTATTTCACATTTTGTTTTGGTAGTTAAGAGGACTGCAGCACTTTTAAAGTATCTATTACTTTATTTTACTTTTAGGAACATATTCTTATTAATCAAAATCATCTGTTTGGCTTCCAGTCTGTTTTCTTTGCAGAAGTGTTTTTGGAAGCTTAACAGTGTAATTCCAGGGATGATATCGGCCCCAGTGCTTTAGAATCTGGGCCTACAGAGGGACTTTATACAGCTCTTTGGGAGGAAGAACTTACACTGCCAAAACAAAGTTCTCTGCCAGAATTAGATCCTGATTCTGTAAACTGACTCCATTATCTATGGTTCTGCCTAACTAAGCATATGCACATTAACATGAATTTTAAATACTTGCATTCCTTAAACATTGAGGCCCACAGAAGACCATACTAGCTCAAGATTCAGGGGCGGAAGGACTCTGAATCTATGCACAAGTATGGCAGGTGATGATGTGGCCCTGGACTGCTGCTGAGAGACCACACCCCATGTGCCACGCAGCTCCACCTCATAAGGCTTCCTTCACATGAAGAAGAGGCAAGGAAAAGGAAGAGGGAGCGGCTGAACAGGCAGAAGAGTCTTGTTAAAATATTGTGGTACCCAAGAAATGGGTTAGTGTTGTTTGAAAAGTTGGGTAACATTCATTTTGCTCCAGAGAGCTGGGGGTATTCAGCCTGGAAAAAAGGTGGCTCAGAGGAGACCTTATCACTCTCTGAAGCAAAAAAGTCTAAAAAACACTGTATCCAGGCAGGGGTCAGCTCCTTCTCCCACATACAAAGGCAAAGGACAAGAGAAAATGGCTTCAAGTGGTTTAGACTGGATGTTATGAAAAATATTTTTACTGAAAGTGTTGTCAAGCACTGGAACAGAGTCCCCAGGCACGTGGTGGTATCACCATTCCTGGAGCTATATAATAGATGTGGCATTTGGGGACATGGTTTAGAGGTGGACTTGGCAGTGCTGATCTTGTAAGTCTTTTCCAAACAAATGATTCTGTGAATCTATGACATAAAAAGCCTTTGATGTTATAAATATTGCTCCTGAAATAATTATGTTCTACCATTACTCTGCCCTCCCAGCTGAAAGAAATGAGTCCAGGCACTGGTGTTTTTAACACTAGCTTTTGCCTTTGTGTGGAAAAATACATCTATATCTAAGGATAAGTCTAGATATGCTTGTAGTAGTAAGAAAGACCAGGCTTGCAGCCCACTCTAAGTACAGCTATACTTCCCTCTGCTTGAATGGGACTTAGACACTCAAAAAGTAAACTGAAAGAAGTCAAGTTTTCAAAACCATTTTTGGGAAATCCCAAAGAAGATATATCTTGGAGAACAAAGACAGACTTTTTTTAAGAATATAAAATAGAACTAGCTCTACTCTAGTTCTATTAGCAGAACTAAAGCTCTACTAGTAGAACTAGAGTAAGAGCTAAAATAACCACAGAAGAGTATGAATTTTTGGCTTAAAGACCAAACCAAACTGTTAATTTGAAATGGAGATATTTCAGTATGAAAGAGAAATAAAAGAGCAATAAATGCTATAAATATTCTACCCTATGCACCATGCTGTCAAATAAAAAACAGAAAAATGAAGGACATTTTCTGGTTCCAACTGCTGAATCTACTTCTTTTAGAATCAAACAAAAATATAATTTGTTGATATATAACAGGCCATGTGTGACAGCAGCATGACTTTAAAAGCGGCTTACTTTTATGAAAGAAACATAGGAGTGAAAAAAGCAAATCAGACTCAATGTTTCATTTAACATTTGAGAAGAAAAAAAATGGAAAAATTGTTGAGGGGAAGTGCAAAATTCTGGACAAAAAGGTACAGTAACAGCATAATGAAGTCTATCAGAAAGCAAAATATTTCAGATGTCATTCTAGTAAAGGCTCTAAATTTATGGGAAAGGACGTATATTTTCCAACAGGAAAATATGATTTGTTGAAGCATTCTCATTCTGGACTGGTATGAAAGTTGGGGTTTTTGATGAAAACTAAGTAAGTGTATTACAGGAAGTTTCTGTCTCATATACTTATGGAGATCAGTGTGTTGTGAGTGACTCCAGTGTCTCAAAATTTTTTTTACTCACCCTTCAGTTTTGATACCTGAAACCTGTTTTATCTAAATGCTGTTAGTTAATATCTGATTAATGAAAACAGTCTTTACAGAAATCTGAATGATCCCCAAATCTAATTTAGAATATTCTGAATGAAAATGCAGACTTTCCACTGCTACCTATAAGTTTGGGTTGTAACTCAGCTATAAAGGAAAAATTCCCGAAGCTGCACAACTGCTGCAGCAACAATGACCCATCTTCTTCCTTTACATAAATCACAACCCCAGAGTAAGCCAGATAGCGTGGCTGAGCGGGGCAGAGGTATACAGAGGAGATTACTTAGGGCACCAGAACATTCTCTCCAGAAAGCGAAATACTGCCTTATTCTCTTGGCAGAAAGGCCTCATTCATGTCACAGTAATGACTGAGTTTGCTCACACCACTAAAACACCTTCAGCCAGCTTTTGTTCAACCCTGACGTGATGTCTCCATGTGTGTCTGCTAGGGTGGCTGGATGCCTAATTTCCCATTTCAGAGAACAGCTGAGAGCCTACTTAACACAATAAATGTAGGTGACCACTCCACACAGAGAGAAACTGTCTTCTGGACTCCACTGACTCTGTTTACTAAATATCCTTGGATTTCATGTGAAGCTTGCACACTTCAGCTAACCCAAATATCTGCTTAGGTGTACATACAAAAAAATTGATGAGATTTACTTTACCTGAACTCTCCTTTAAATGACTACATAAAATACATAATATGTGAACTTTAAAACTGCATAAAGTAGAATTTGTTCATGTTCATCTTATTTACATGTTAGCCCTACGGCTTGCCCACTGAACATCTTATACCATGGTTTTAAAAACTCTTTTAAAGTTTACAATTTCTTGACAAAAATCTTATAAAATATTAATTTGAATATGTAATCCTCATCTAAAACATCATACAGATATGTTAATGAACGTTATTGCAAAAAAACCCCAAACCTATGGAGTTACTCTATTCTGAAAGTATCCCTTTTAAGGTTTTAAAAATACATGCCATATCTAGTATTGGAATATAAAATTATTGCTTTCTTCATTTGAGATTATGTAACATTAACTCTATCTTTTTGCAAGAAAATTATGCATTATGGGTTGTGATCTTATTTACATGATGCCTATTATAAACCGAAGTATGTGAAATCTTTTGCAGGTTCATTGCTGTTTTTTCTGCAGTCTGTGAATTGTCTTCCATCCTGTGCTTCATTCCAAATGGACCAGCCTCTGGGGAACAGTGCAGACTACTACTTTGTGTTGTCACCTAGTGTGCTGACAGGATGAAGAAAAGTGTTTGGCACAGCTTTTCATTAGTAACATATACTGATAGACACAAGTGTGTCTCAGTCAAGCTGTTCAACATTTAAATGTGTAATTAAATATAATCACTATCCATATTAAGGTTGACAGTTTATGGTCTTTTTATAGTAACCTTTGTACTTTTGCTCATCAATCACTTTTTGTTTTTCTAGTAATTCATACTGCAGTAGTAATGGGATGGGACATTTGACTCAAAAAAACCCTTTTTTTCCCTCAAATCCAAAATATGGTATTCTGATCAGAAAGTTAAAGTAGCCTTTCATGTTTGGGGTCTTACCTGCTCATATTTGACAATACAGGAGTTCAAGTCAGGGAGAGAATTACTGCATGAGTGAGGAGTGACTGCCAGTGGGAAAGTAAGTGCTTATGAGATGCATGTTGAATACATTCAGTTGGTTCTGTGGCTGGAGCATACATACTTGATTTGACCTTAGCTATGGTCTTGTCTAGCCTGGATATTATCTGGTTATTTTTGTGGTTTTGTATTTGAAGCACAAAAGCACCTAATGGAATAACGTAAGAAAAAATCTGAATGCAGGGAAGACTGCATTTGCTCCGTCCTTGTATTACAGATGAGAATAAGTATGCCCCATAAATATTTGGACCTTAAGGACCAAATAAGCATATCTGTCCATAAGAAAAGAAAGATCCTGTCAATTAGACATTTTTACAAAGTTCCACTTAAATGTATTTCTATGAAAAACAGTGATGAAAAAAATAAGTAGGAAACCCCAACCTGGATCAGAGCAGATAAAAGATGGCTGGCCTATCCAGGAGATAAACTGTATTCAGCTCCTATCTGTATCAGACAAGATATTAAAAACTTAAACCTGAATGCAAGGTGATGTTACTCATTGAGTAAGACAAAAGGGAGCAGGAACTGATGACTTCAGATATCCCATACTAAATACACCCAAAAAGTCCTCTAATCCCAGCCCTGACTCCACGGAAGTTTCAATCACTGCTGAGTATTGGGGTAATAAGTAAGGTTAGATTAGGGAATTAATATCTCCCTCCAGTGTTTTTCTCAGCTGGACTTAAATACCTGGAGTTGTTTTGACTCTTTATGCAATACCTGTCACTGAATTAAGATAAAGATGATCCATAAACAACATTAATAAGGTTAGTTCCTGTGCTGAGGAAATTAGGGTTATTAGTAAACTGCAAACAGAAAAGCTAGGGTGAAATGACTTGCCAAAGTAATACAGTACACCAGTAAAAGAAATAGAAGTAGGATCTTGACTTCATACTTTCCAACAATCCACTGTCAAATGGGTTGAGCTGCAGCAACATTATTCAGTCAATTTATCCAACCATTTCCTCTTAGATTCATGAATCTGAGTGAACCTCAATCCCAAAATCATGTTTTCACTGTGTTCATCTCAGAATTAGGATTTTAGGACGATCTAAACACAGTGTTACCAGAAATAAATGATGCCACATCGATTTTGACTGGATTGCAAAGAAACAGAGCTGGCAAAACATGAATTTAAGACTTCATCTCAGTGTGGGGTTGGTGGAACCAATGGTACTTGTAAATCACATCAGGCTGGTTGCTGATGAATTTTTGGTGGAAGGATGGTGACATCTAGTGGTGCTGCTCTTCTCACAGCCCTTTGCATTACGTCCTGACACATGCCATCAGTAATACAGCAATGTAATATTACAGACTTAATTAATTCTCCTTCTGAAAGCTTTAATACTTTATGCAGCATCAGCTGTTGATCAAACAGTGTCCAGCCCTGCAAATTTCAAACATAATTGCCTCTTTTGTTGTTATACTGGAAAACAAGAGTTGTCATAAAGGAGTGATGCAGCAACGTGCAAATAAAGCTGTATCGCAAAACATTGCAAATAGTGTGATAATAACTTAAAGTTTTCTTTCTGAATTCATTACTTAGGTTACAGCATTACTTGTCTAAGAATAACATGATAGGCTCTGTTTCAGTAGGGACTCAGGCAGTGATCCAGGGAGTGACTTAATCCTCAACTCAGAAAAAAAAAATTAAGAAAGGATGCAACAAATCACACTTGAGGCGCTTTTTGCTCTCTGGCTGGGTAATTATTATAGCCTAGAGGTCTAACTGCAACAGTTGAAGTTAGGTAAAATAACAACAACTATAAAAAAGACCTTAATAAAGTCTAATCTGCTCAGTCAAAAAACTGCTAGAAATGTGTCTTTGAAATTTGCACAATGAAAGACAAGAGATAAAGGTATGTAGAGAAACCAAATTATTATCTATAACGGAAGGCTGAGCAGCAGCAGAGTTTGTTTGCTCAAATATATACATTATTGACCTGCTAGACCAGCCTATGACCTGGACTGCTTGAGGTGGCTGCTGTGCATGGACAGAGGACATTCCCAAAGAGCTGTACGGTCCCTTTGGTTTGGGAGCTAGAACAGGCTCATTGATGGAGGTACCCTCTCCTGTGCCAGATGCTTTACTACAACGCATGTAACCTGTTATTCTAATGTGAAAGGTTTCAGTAAGATGCTCTCCAGCTCTTTAGCTGCCAGCAGGAAAAAAGACCAGCCTGGCAGAACAGGAAGCTTTTGCAGGGACTTGGGAAAAAAAAAAAAAAAAGATGGTTTATGACCTTTGGAAGATGGGGCAGGCAACTTAGGAAGACTATGAGGATGTCATGAGGTAATTCAGAAAGGTGAAATTGCAAAAATGAAAGCCAGCTAGAACTCCGTCTGGCCAGCACAGCAAAAGATAACAAAAATCTTTTAACAAATAAATAAATAACAAAAAGAAGGCGAAGGAGAGTCTCCACCCTTTTTTCGGATGCAGAAAGAAACCTTGTCTCAAAGGATGAGGAAAAGGCTGAGGTACTTAATGCCCTTTTTTTGCCTCAATCCTTAACAGAAAGACTAGTTACCCTCAGGGTACCCAGCCCCCTGAACTGGTAGACAGGGGTGTGGAGCTGGATAAATCTCCCATAATCCAAAAGGAACTAGTCAGCAACTTGCTGTGCTACTTAGACAAGTGTATCATGTTGGGTGGGATCCACCTGAGGATATTTATAGAGCTGGCAGAAAACTTTGCTCTTTCCATTATTTACCACCAGTCCTGGTTAATCAGGAAGGCTCCAGATGACTGGTGGTCGGCAAATAAGACACCCATCCGCAAGAAGAGCAGGAAGACACAAAAAGATACAGTTCTCTCTACCGGAGAAGAACAAGCCGGTCAGTCTACCCCGAGTGCCAGGGGTTATGGAGCAGGTCATCTTGAGAGCGATTTCATGTGGTGTGTAAAGGACAACCAGGGGACCAGACCCAGCCAGATGGGTTTATGACCAGCTTGATCTCTCTCTGAGACAGAGTGACCTAATGAGTTTATAAAGGAAAGACTGTGGATATTGTCTGCCTAGACTTCAGTAAAGCCTTTGACACTATTTCCCCCATGACACTAATTCCACCTTCATGACAGCTTTCAAGAATAAACAAACACTTACCACCTCGGTAGGGCCATATTATATTAATATTTACATTCAGTAGCTTTATTTTGCAACACTTGTGTTCTACATCCAGTTCTTCGTTATCATACTGAGCCAAATCTACTCATCAGTCTTCCATCTCCATGATCTCTTGAACACTACAGCTGGCTCCACAAATTTTCTCATAAAAGCGTATGTTTTTCCCCAGCTGGATATTGTAACTATGCAAAGGATAAGCGCTCTTACTGCAAAAGTTCAATTGTCGCTTAGCTATCGCATCAGTATCCAAACAGCTCTACACCTTCCAAAATGGCAACATATATTTCCTGCAGTCAATCACTTTGTTTCTTTCAGAAACTCCTTCCGACTGATTTCACAATAAATATTTTTCATTTAGCTCTAAGTTATCTCACATAGTAGAGGTTAAAATTAGATGGATTTTCTGCACATAAAACACAGACTTTGGGAAAAGTGTATTCAAGGGCCTGAAACAGCCCACACAGAATTCCCACTAGACAGATTTTCCCCAAAATGCATGGGGAATATGTGAGATATTCTTTTGTAACTGCAACAATAGCATGAAATACTACATAAAACTGACTAAGAATTCTAGTTTTCCCAAAAGATTTCTGGGTTTTTTTAGCTAATGGGCATCAAGGCAGTGAAACTAAGCCTTGTCAAAGCATGTCTTCAAGACAAGCTTTTATCTATACAGCAGTATGAAGCCAGAGTGGTCTTAAATGTCATCACCATTCTGAAATGCCCTGCTGTAATGGCATGTAAAGCCACAGCAGGCAGAAAGTGCCTGTGCACCTTTTGAATTCCCAGTTGGAAGGCTCCTTGCTTTGAAACAAGGGGCTTTCATTAAATTCATCTGGACTCTAGGCTTTCACATGAGAACTCGAAAGTGGACCAACTTTGAAGTTATTTCTTTTAACTTGTCTTCCTAATTAAAATGAAGCTTGGGCCAGAAACATATCTTCCCCTCCTCTACCTCCCTCTCCCTCCTCTTGTTTCCACAGTCCTGCAATAAAGGTGCTTTGATTTCACTTTAAATGGGAATGAGGGCTGGTTGTGTGTGGTGGTGAGTGTGTGGTGTGATCTTTGATCTATAGATGGATATACACAACTTTAGCCCACAAGGAATTTGTCTAAGGAACTACATTATAATAGGAGTTGAAACATAATGCAAACCTAATTCTAATTGAAGCTGTTTGGAGTGCTGTGCAGTTCTAGAAGTACTTAGATTTTGAAGGATGAATAATGGAAACTTCATTCTGTGAAATACATTTTATATTCCTACAAAAATATTTGGAAATCATGTAGAAATATGCTTTTATCCACAGATATCAATTAGAGAAGATGATAATGACTTTTTCCTACTGCATGTACCTATGCTTTGAGTTTATCATCTGACAGCTGTTGTTGTAACATATAATCAGTTTTAAAACAACCTAAAGGCATAAGTCATAAAATAATGAACATCTCAATACTTAAGACTGTCTACTGCAGTATGCGGAGTTTTACATGGGGCACACACAGCCCACTCATGTTACCTAAGCTGAAAAAGGCAGTAAAGAAAACAAAAGAAATTTCTAAACACAGAAATTTCATCTGAATCAGGCATGAAGAAGCTGACATCTTCTCTTTAGGCATTTAGTCACAGAGAAATACTGTAAGTATGCATAGGACACTGTATCTCCACTACATGATTCCTGTGATCCCGTTTGGGTTGTGTCTTCTGGTAAGGATTACTGAGGAAGTGTGTGCACTTAAGCAGCTTCTACCTCTCCACAAAGGAGATACTGAGCTTGCCAGTAATCAATGTCTATGAAATCTCATTTCTGAGTGCACACTGTCTCATTTCTAAGTTTCAGAAACAAAATAAGTACTCCATTATGGTGGTCTGTCCTGCAGAAGGCAAGCTGTGAATCAACCACACCACAGGTAACAGTATTGGATCCTGGAAACTGAGATGCCAGGATAGATAACATCACATCAGGTTATGGTGAGACGTGGGGGAAAAGAAAAGAATGATGGGAACAGTTATGTAAATTAAGTGGTTCCTTAAGGAACCCGGCCCTCTGACAGGTTCCATATTGTTCCATATTGTTCCATATATATTGTTTCTGTTTCTTTGTTCACTGGTTCTCTGCCCTGAGTTAATGTCTATGTAAGGTTGTTTGCCTCATTTAGAGGTCTTTTGGAGCAGCTCTATACTATGTTCTGTTGCACACTGATTGTTAGTGCATCTTATTATTTTCCTTCATTAAACTTTGATTTTCGGGCACTCCAGTCATTCTTGTCCCTTTTTATTTATTGCCACTGTCCCAGCTGATCTGGTCCCAGGGCTGCACACAACACAACATTCCATCTCTTCCCATGGACTAGTTTCTCTAAGATGAACTGTACTACCTTCTGAACTTCAAACTGAAGTTTGAAACTCCCCAACGACCTTCCTTGCTGGAACTGAGATACAGCTTTTTTTTCAGTTTCCATTTTAGAGATTTAAGGCTGTGACATTCACTTTAACATTTGTTCTAAACATTTCAGGCAGGGTAAGCTTCCTAATCCAGGCCCTTTTAAAGCATCCATTTAACCACTAAAAAGATGCTCTGGATTTATAGATTTAGGATGATTTGAATGTGGCAGGTTATCTCAGTAAAGAAGGACAAATAGATCCTTTTTGAACTGTCAGTTTGCTTCTTCAAACTAAGAGACCCATGGCTACATAATACACTTCTATCAAAAGCTTGTGACAGAGCTGGCAGCAAAGCATGCGAATACCTTTAACTAGACTGTCTATTGCGACATTTTATCCAAGCTCTTGCTGCCCTTACCTCATCTAGAATATATGCCAAGCAAATAAAATTAAACTGTGACAAAAACACTGGTAGTTGAGGGATAATAAACACAGGTTAAAGCATAGCACTGGTTCTTGACATCTCTTATATCTAATGTTACAGTCGGTATCAGCCCTTGAGTGAAGTAGACAAGATAAAAGTGGTTCTTTGAACATTCACTTACTTCATCACTTATATCCAGTGTCTGTATTGAACTTCTTGAGGGTTTAAAATAACCCATGCAAAAGTTGCTCACAGTATCATATGCCTGCAAGGCAGGAAATTCTGATTTGACAACATGATGAAAGAGGTTTTTAACAGTGGTAAAATGCTAGCAATCCTGGAATGGCTAATACAGTCCCTTGTATGAATAAATGCATTCAGTATGGTCACATATCCCTGAGACAAGTGCAAAACTGCAGGAAATGCAAGAAAGGGCTGTTAACATGATCAGGGAAATGGAAATCTGCCTGTGTGAGGAGAGCTTCTTCAGTCTCTGTCAATAAGAACCGAGAGGTGATATGATTGGTCTCCATCAATATTTTAGAAGGCCAACACTGACGAGAACAAAAAACTAATTAAACTAAAGGACAATGTTGGCACAATGACAAGCAGGTATAAATTGACCATGAATACATTTAAGGATGATACTAGAAGAATATTTCCAATCAGCAAAGGAAACATGTTTTGAAAGATGAGACAAAGCAACAAAATGCCCAAGAACCATACACAGTGATTTTTCTTAACAACTTGTATAAGTTTGACATGGCTGGGTGTGATCACAAGGCAAGAGATTCGGTACTTCTTCCATGAACACATCTGGCCGATGTCCTTTATCAATCAAGAGGAAAACAAGTTTTTGGTGGCACTTGGTGACAGCAGAGTGTGAGGTGAGGAAGAGTGGTTGTTTCCTAAATGGTCCGTCATCTGATCTACGGCCTTTTCCCTTCACCCATGTGGTGAAAAAGTGTATGGATTCAAAATTAAAAGAACCAAATTTTAAATACTTGATGCTAAACTCAGTTGTAGCTTAACATTTAAATCTTTTATAACATACCTTATGAATTGTAAACTAAAGAACAATTTAGCTATGAATTACCAATTTAATTACCAGTTTAATTTCTATTTAACTTTCACCTAATTTCTGAAAAGAAATATATTCTATATTCTTTGAAAATCTCAACCCAAGCTCTGGGTTTACATTTCTGCCATCTACTCCAAAAATTCCTCTATATTCCAAGAATTCCACCACTTCAGCAGTGATCTTTAGTTCAGCATAAAGCTAAGCAGTTGAGGAAAGAAAGCTGATTATCTGGGATGTATGTAATGTGTCTCCTGTCCAAATCCCATGCATATTTTCCACTCCCACTCTTAGTCATACTTTATGGAAATAAAGGAAAAAACAACTAATCTCCCATGACTACTGCAAATAACCAACTTTTAAGAAGTAATGACAGAAGAAAAGTTTTAAGAATAAATATTGAAATTCATCTGTCCACTGAAGAGAAATACCCTCAACTTTTCCAAGCATCTCTTAAGATAAACATGCAGTTACTGTGGCCTTCTTGCGGTGTCGGTATGCCACTTTTAGCTCACTTCATTACACAAACAAAGGCCGCGGCATATCATATTTTAGCCGAGTTTAATTCCTTTATTAAAGCCAGACCTTGCAGGCTGTGATGTCCCTGAGAAGGAGTCATTTCAGGGTACACTCAGCGCAGCGGGTGCCCGCGCAGCCGGCCCTCCCCGGCAGCCGGCAGCGGGAGGCGGAGGCGCCCAGGCTGGGCCGGGCCCCGCGGGACACGGGCCTGCGGAAAGCCGGCTCCGAGCTGGCTCCTCTTCCCCAATGGAAGCAGGTACGCTCCGTCGAGCCTCTTTAACGAGGAGCAGGGCGAGAGGACATAGCCTCCCACTGCGCCAGGGCAGGTTCAGCTAGGACACTCCGAGGAATTTCTTCACGGAAAGGGTGACAAGATACTGGAACGGGCTGCCCCGGCAGGTGGTGGAGTCCCCGTCCCTGGGGGTGTTTAAGGAAAAACGGCGTGGCACTCAGTGCCACGGTGCATGTCTCAGTGGTGGTGTTCGGTCACAGGTCGGACTGGACAAGGCCAGGGCTCACTCCCAGCCGAGGCGGTTCTGCGGCCCCCAGCGCCACACCAGGCTCCGCACGGGCGCACTCCGCCTGCAGCGGGGCGGGGGCGCTGCCGCCAGGCCAGGCACTTCCGTACGCCTCTCGCCAAGCATCTTGGGAGCTGTAGTTTCCGCGAGGGAAAGGCGTACTGCCGCTATTGCACATGCGCAGAGGCTCCTCCGCGCCGCGCCGCGGGGGCGCTAGGCTCCCTCCAGCCACGTAACTCCCAAGCCCCCGCCGCTTCCTGCCCGGCATCCCCCGCTTCAGGAGAGCCCGCCCGCCGACCGGAAGACAGGCACGTCACGTGGTCCCCAGAGGCCAATCACCTGCCGCGGTTTGCGGGCACCGCCCGCCGCTGTTCCGCATTTTCGCGAGATGGCGGCGCTGGGGGCCCGGCGGCTGCTGCGGCCCGGCCGGCGCTGGTTCTCGGAAACGGTGCCCGGCGCCCCCTCGGCGCCCGCCAGCCCCCTCTACCCGCCCGTGGTGGCGTCCATCACGGCCAAGAGCAAAGCGGCCAAGTCGCGACGCCTGCAGCGCTTCAACGAGCGGGTGCACGCGGCGGCCACGGTGGAGGAGAAGCTGCGGCTGTACGGGAAGCTGCAGCGGCCCAAGTACATGGTGTACCCGCAGACCTTCGCCCTCAACGCCGACCGCTGGTACCGCAGTTTCACAAAAACCGTCTTAGTGCCGGGAATGCCCCCGAGAACCGCAGCCGCAAAACCCCCGGTAGCGACGGCGGGAGCGACTGTCGAGACCGGCAGAGCCCCGGAGCCGAGAGCCGAGGCGCCGGGGGGTGCCGAGGCGCCGGGGAGTGCCGAGGCGCCGGGGGGTGCGGAGACGCCGGGGGCCGCGAAAACGCCGGAGCCCTCGGCGGGAGCGGCGCCGTATCCGGATATAGGCGAGCTGCGCTCTCTCGCCTGCGACGCCCTTCTCCAGGAGAGCTTCTACCAGAACAAGAAGCGGCCGTTCCTCTACCGTGACCAGGATCACACGCCCGGCCCTTTCCTCACGCAGCTCGTTTCCACCCTCGCCGCTTCCCTGTCCGGTCGCAACCCACTGCTGGCCGCTTCCTCCCTCGGTACGGAGCGGGGCTGGCTGGGAAGGGTTCGTGTGAGCCTTTGGGCCGTAGGGCCGGTCTGCGAACCAGCACGAGTGTCCCTCGTGTATCGCACTTGTTCACACCGTCATTAGTAATTTGTTTTCATCCTTCTGCATGGATTCACTGCAGCTACAGAAGAATTGGGAGGGTTTTAAATGCAAAGGGTGAATCACTGGTTTTTTGTGTTTCTTGTTCTATTTCAGATCTAAACCCTGAAGTTAACTATTACTGGCATCATGGTAAAGAAGTTGTGGTTCATGGACATAGAAAGGGTAGAGTTGATCCAGTGCGATTCCAAATAGATGATAACCCACACCTCCAGATCCGTGTGCCAAAGCAGCTTCCCGAGGTGGGATGTTTTCAACAGCAAGTTAATTCTGGGCATTTTCACTTTCATTTGTGATAACCTTTGAAACTGTGCAGAGGTGGTCTGTGGAGGACCTAGTTAATCAGTAGCACATTTGGGTATTTTTCGAGTCTTAATACCCTTACTACATCGTGGTGTGTAATGGTATGTAATACTACAATGGCTTTGTAGGTATTGAGCCAGTCTTCTGAACTTTTGATCCTGTTTGTACTTTAAATTGCACGTTGTTATATTTAATTAAAATGAATTTTTGACATTCTCTGCTTGGAAACGGAGACAAGAATGAGAAGTGTGCTGTGGAGCATCCTCACTGGAGGAGAATAATATGAGTGGAGACTGTCTTTTAAGTAAGTGGAGGTAAAAAAAAAAGAAGTAAAGGCACATATAAAGTGAATGTGAACATTCCTGCCTGTTGTTACTGCTTGGCAGTTGTTTTCTTGAATGCTCAAGCTTGGTGGAAGTATGTTCTGTTTCAGTGTTGTCATGTTTTTCTTGCAGGTTTATACAATGGTAATTGTGTAGTCACTGAGGTCCTGTGTTGTCCAGTTTCCACCCCAAACAGAAAAGCATTGTGTGTTCTGTAAACGTTTATGTTTACAGAACTTTTCACGGAACTTTTGTGGCTGATTCAGTTGTACAGTTTGCTTCTGTTAGTGTCATCAGATGCTACAAACCTTGGCATTTTGGAAGAACTGTCTAGGCAATTTAAAATGTTGTGCAGTAAACCAAATCTGCACACTTAGTCTGCAGGTTCAAGTTAGTTTATTGGCTGCTGCTAGAAATGTTTTTACTCTTTTTCTATGGGAGCTAAAAGATGGTGACAAGTGGCAGCTTTTTTAGCATTATTTCACATGTTTTGTGTTGTGGAAAAATTAATACAAGATGACTGGGCTAACGCCACAAAACGAGAATTTCTCTTGCAAGAAAATGAATTTCAGTTAAGGGTATCTGTATGATGTATGTAAGCAGGACTTGCGTTTTCTGTTGTCTGACCAGGAAGTGGTATATTACAGTGGACCTGATGTCAAAAATGTGTCTTGCATCGTGGCTTTTCTTTCTTCTGTTGTCTTCAAGGTTGTACCTCTGGAGTCAGATCTTGGAGATGTTCCTGTTATTGATCACAAGCCATCTAAACTGCCACTGTTCAAAAAACAGTATGAAAATAAGGTATTTATAGGTAAGAGTTTTTAATTGCAAAATATTAACTTTTTTTTTGATAAACCCCAACAAACCAATCAAACAAAAACCAACGCCAGAAATAATGCCGCCTCAATCTTTCTTCTTCCATCACCAGAAAAAGTTGTTAAGTATACTTAAAATATTTTTAAGTATACTGTATAAATATATGTAGTGTATAGATCTGTACTGAGATTTCATGTCAGTTAGGCAATGGGGAGTCATATTGTCCTGCGCATGTGGTACTGTGTGTGCAAATTTACTTGAAGATGTTCAGTTGAATAGAAAATTGATACAAAACTTTGAATTTTGATACATCTCCAAGGAAATTCTCACTTTAGATGTCAACTCTTGCCTTTTGGAAGTAGGCAGCTTCTCACAGATCTACAGTAGGGGTTCTAGCTTTAGAGTCTGATGATGAAGTCTGTATGCATAATAAAGAGTGTTCTTTCTCTGACTGATGGTTTTGTTTTGGGGAACGCAGGATCAAAGGTGGCAGATCCATGCTGTTATGGACATACCCAGTTCCATCTCCTTCCTGACAGACTGAAGCGGGAGAGGTTTATAAGAGAGCGTCTCGAGGATCAGATCGAAGTTGTTTATCGATCGAATGGAATTGCAAGTCTCTTTGCCTGGACAGCAGCACAAGCAATGTATCAAGGTGAGATAGTCAGCTGCACAAATTTTTTCTGGTTATGAATGCCTATGTAAAGTTTTTTAACCTTTTCTCCCCAATGCCTTTTTCCTTCTGTTTCTTTTTACTGAAGACTTGTCTTTTAAGTAAGTCTTTACAGATGTAATTGAGTTAATAAAAGAGTTAGTTAAGTCTTGGAGTACTTTTATACAGGGGAATTAAATACAGAGAAAAATATTTTTACATGTATAACAGTAAGCCTGTGCAAAAACCTCAATTGTTTTCACTTGCTCTTTCCTCCTTAAGAGGGAAATGCAGTAGACATCAGGCAATTTTGGTTTTTTTTCCTTCTGGAGCAACTATGTTTCTTAGCCCTTGTTTCAGTAATTTTAATTCCATGAAAATACTAGGAATGAAAGAAAAATGCTGGCAGCCTTACATTGGGATTTTATGCCCATATTTTTCTAAAAAAGTCCCAGAAGACCTGAGTGGCTAGACCAGATCAGTCTTCCACTTTTTCTTGTAAATACAATTATTGTCTAGTGTTAGTGTAAGACACCTGATGGCTTGTAGCTTCACTTAAGGAACAACACATGTAAGAAAATTCTCTGACTGTAGTGTATACTGCTGGCTCTGCATCAATTTTTTTTTTATGTAATGGAGTATTAGAAAGCTTTCTTTGTGCATAAAATATTGAAGTCAAGTCAGAGTTGGTCATCTGAGAACACATCATGAGTTGTAAGGGCAGCATTATTCAAATCTATGACCTTTTGTCCTTCTGTAACAGTTTCTAGCATTGTGGCACATAGTAATAATACTCTTAAAAATATCTGTGTATATACTAGTGCACATGCTTAAGTATGTAAATATTTTTAACATACTGTTAGTGCTCAGTAGAGTTTGTTTAAAACACTAACACTTACTAACATAGTGTTCTTGGTGTCTGGCTGGTTACTATAGTCAGTTATATTTGTGCATATATGTGCATGCTTTTGTCATGAAACAAATGCTCGCTGTATCTTGAGAGTCGTGAAATAGTAAAAAGACGTTTTCCCTCAGCTCCTTTGCAGGACTTTGGATGCATTAGTAACTTAACTGCTTTAGAAAAGTCACTTGGCTAACTGTTGACAGGGAGCTGGGTACAAAATGCAAGTGTGCCTCTGTGTTCCTGATCTTTGACATAACCTTAACTAGTGGTTGTGTTTTGGTTAGTCTGTATAAAAAATGCTTGTGTTGCTGAAGCAGACAGGACTTTTTCCCTACTAGGTAGCTGCTGCAATTCCCAGAGTTTTTCTGTGTTTTGGGACTAGCATTTAGGTGTGCGTGCTGATAGAAATCTCAAGTCCTGTTGTATTTGTTTGTTTTGTAGGATTCTGGAATGAAGCAGATGTGACTCGTCCTTTTGTATCGCAGGCAGTAGTGACTGATGGAAAATATTTTGCTTTCTTTTGTTACCAGCTAAATACTTTAGCACTATCTGCAGAAACTATTAAAAACAACCCTCGAAAGAATATTTGTTGGGGTACAGACAGTAAACCACTGTATGATGTTGTGGAAGATGGTAATGTGAAAGGCTTTAATGATGAAGTTCTGCTTCAGTTGGTTCATTTTCTACTAAACAGACCAAAAGAGTTGTAAACCATTAAACCAAACATAAAGTGTGTACCTGAACTTCATTGTGACTCCATGAAGTATAAGGTATGCTATGCCTTGATTTATTCAGGTATTTGTCTAGCAAACACTATATGCATATTTTATGTTATTTGGGCCTTCTTTCTTTTTTCTTTTTTAATGTATACTGTACACTGGCAAATAAATGGCTGGAATACCTTAAAGTCTTTTTGTATATTTACTCTTAAAAGCCTTCTCTGCTAATTCACTGTCATGTGAGTATGTTTTTTAGCAGATCCACAGGTCCATGTTAAACTGTCACAACAGTTAATTCACATGACCATCTCAGTATCACTAGGAAATAGCTGTCTTGATACTTAGCACTAGTAATAAGTTTCTAATTTTGTACCCGAGTTAAATGCTTATTCATTCTAAAGAGAGAGTGAGCTCAGAATAAAAGTGTTTCTTAATAGATGGTTGGCAATTTAGTTATACAGTAAGAGAAATCTGTAGACGTGGAGATGAAACTTGCTTCCAGAGACTATGTTGTGAACATGCATACACAGTTTTATGCTGTCACCTCCAAAATCATGGAGAGAACTCTCAAATGTATTTGGAGTCTACAGTTTTCTCTTTAGTGTGGGTTCTTGATTTCAGCTGTTGGTATCTTGAGTTTTCATTGCTGATACTTGCATGTCTTAGGAGTGTTTTTAATAGACCACAGCTGAGCCACAGCTGGGATGTCTGAATGATAAAATACAGTGTTGTACAGTCATGGAGTAGTTTGGGTTGGAAGGGACCATTAAGAGTCATTTATTTCAAGCCTGTAGTGAGCTGGGACGTCTTCAGGTAGATCAGGTTGCTTAGACCCTGTCCATCCTGACTGAATGTTTCCAGGAATGGGGCATCCATCTACCACCTCTCTGAGAACCTGTTTTACCATGCTCATTGTAAAACACTTCATGGTGTATTTAGCTTGGATCAACCATCTTTTTGTTTAAAACATTACCCACCTTGTCCTATTGAAACATGCGCTGCCAAGGTATAATGACTGGTAAGGGGTTTTTAGCTATCAACAAAGTGAAGCTGGTTCTGAGATAACTAAGTGTGCCTAGAATTTTGTATCATTTCATCCAGTCTGACTCTTCTTGCAAAGAGGCAAGTAGTTTGTTGTTAAACAGAGTACTGAATCATTGAAATACTGGCCTGCACATTCTTGAGTATGAGCAACAGCCTGCTTTCTGTGGTAAAGTGGCTTAAAAAGTATTTTGTTAATGGAAAACCAAGTAGTTGTAGACCTTTATGTGACTGGTACTTTACTGTGTTGTAAAGTGTTGCCACTTTCTCTAGCATCCAGAGATAAGGTAAGCAAGTGCTCTACAAGCACTGTTATTTTTTAAGAGAAGTCCTTAATTGCTCTTTTTGTTTTGACAATGCATGACTGTTCTAATAACTTCTGATCCTTGGATTACATAAATGTTCCTTATAGTAACAGAAAATAAACTGGTGGGTAAGAATGTTGATTATTGAGAATCGTCTTTGACCTAGCTTAAGAGGGAGTGGTTGATACTTGTCTGGTGTGATTAAGGGATGATACAAAGTGAATGGAAGGATATGAAAAAAGCAGTTGGATATTTAGACCCTACGGCAGTTTTTACAGTTGTAATTTTACATAATGTAACATATTACAATGTGTAATTTATGTAACATATTGCAGGTGTAATATGTTACTCTCATCAACTTGAGATTCACTTGAATTGCATACAGCTAGTGGTTGTGAAAACTGACAGGTACAGTCAAGGAAACTCCTGCTCCCAAGGTTAAAAACCACTAGTTTCTCTGTGATTTGGCCTTTTGTCTATCCTGATGCTTCAGCTGTAGTAGAGCAAATTCAAAGAATTTTTCCTTGTGCAGCTTTCCTAGTGAGTGAATATCGCTGTAGATGTGTCACTCAGTAGTAAAGCCCAGGTGTTGGGACTGAGGGAGGAAGGCTTAGCATGAGCTGCTGCTCTAGTGAATGTGAAGTACCAACCTAGCTTTCTTCAGCTTTCTGCAGCAGGGGGTTACTCTGGAAAAACAGTGGGTGGCACTGTTTCACCTTCTACTGGGAAAAAACTGACAGGCATTGTTCTTTATCACTGACTGACTGAGACATTGTAATGTATGCAGCTTTGTACAGCAATATTTCATCTTCAAGGCAAGGTTGGATGGGGCTTAGAGAAAGCTGTTCTAGTGTAATGTGTCCCTGCTTGTGGCAAGTGGGTATGAACTAGATGTATTTTAAGGTTCCTTCAAACCCAAACTATTTGATGATTCTGTGATCTTGTACTTATGTGTGCAGGGTGCTTAATGCTGCCTTACGATGATAAAGTAAGAAAAGAGAAAAGCTCTGGTTTTGTTTGTGCTTTTTTTAAAGCATTGTGTATTTATTAAAAGCTAAAGAAATAGCTTAGAAGCTGCACTGTTCCTGTTCTTCAGCTTTGTTACCAGAAATCCTCCATGACTGTACTCCTCTAAGTCTCATGGGAACATCGTTCTTTAGCACTTTATATAGAGTTTGCTGATTAAAAGCAAACAAAAAATGGTAATTCTAAATCACAGCTTGGAAATCTCCAAGTTTGGATCCTTTTTCCTGTATTAATTTCTGCTCAGGCCAAGTGGAGTGTAGCACAAGGGAACACAAGCTGAAATCTATAAATAAGATTGGGTTTTGCATAATGAGGCAATTTTTTGTAGTACTGAACTATTTTGCTTAAAACTTTTATCACCTTCAGGTAGGTGACTTATCTATAAAATTCTTCCTGCATTGTTTCATATTATGAGGCCTTGAGTAGTGACTTGGCATGGAAAATTCAAGCAGAGAGGAAGAGATGGGAACCCCTACTCAGGGTCATGTTGCACCAAGTAGATAGCTCTGTGTCCTTTCAGACAGGAGAAGGAGCTGCAACATTTATAGCCTGCTTGGTCATGGTGAAGTTGGCTGAAGTTTCTCCTGATATTTCTTCTGTACTCAGGTTTTCTGTTGGAGAAGACACACACTCATTTTATTGCAGACAGAGAGGAAGGTTTCCTTCTGGAGTTCCATGAACTGGGTTTATCCTGAGACAAGAGCAACTCTTGGAGTCAGCTATTGGTGAGAGAGTCTGCTGACAACTTGATATACTGGCAGCATACCTCTGATGGACATAATGAAAGTAGCTTTCTAGTATAGTATTAAAGAAGCCCACCCTGTTCTCATTCTGGAAATACTGATCATGAACTGTTGCAGGATGTTAGTAAATGGAGGCTAGTAATGGTTACAGGGGTTTTTGCCTTCTCTAGTATACTGACAAATGGAAGTTTACTTGGTAAATGCACAGTAAAATAATTTTTTTAGAACTGAGTTTCTTGAAAGCATCTGGCTGTCCTACATCTAGAAGTGGGTTAAGAAGAGTTACAAGCTACAAGGAGTTAGTATATGGTAACTACTAATACATTTATTAGTGCATGTTGAGGTGCAGAGGGAAGGGGTTGTGGATTGTGGACCTCACTACATACTCCTACTGGACCAGGGGTTTAAAATTAAAGGAATTATTTGTATTTAATTCAGAGTGAAGGAAACCAGTCTAAAGTATGCCATAGTATTCAGCTGGGTAACTAACCCAATTGGTCTCAGAGCAGGAGTTTGAAGATGTGATGTTCAAAATGGTTTCCTTTGCTTTGAAGATAATCTGGGTACCAATATTACCATTGGTAACAGATACTTTATGATGAGTTTATTCACAAACACTTAGAAAAACACTTGAAGAAGGCAGACAGGCAGAACGCATGACATGCACATTTTTAAGTCTCTGCAGGACTAAATGCCCAATAGTTTATTCTGTTGGAAAGATAAATAATACTTTTTATGCTGGACAGACAGCAGCTTTATGGTGTCTGCTCAGCTGTATTTACCTATAAGTGTCTGCAGTAATTTTTATCTATCCAGGTTTCTGCATAGTTGGGAGCATTTGTTTTTAGCTATATAGTGAGCATTTAGCTATGAGTGAGCATTCATTCTTCATCTTTGATCATTCTTTTAATAGATATTTGAAGCTCAATTTATTGAACTAAATCTCTTACAGAATCTTCTCTGTATTACGTTTCTCATTCCTACAAAGTTATACCTGATTTTATTTCTTTAGAATGAAGAATTGATCTTAATGTGTCTCTTTTAGAGATCTTCTATGTATTTCTTTCCTCTTTTTATGCTTTCAGCATTCGTTTAAACCAGTAATCAAGTCAGTACACTTTATCACTGCTCTCAAGGGACACAATATAGGATTGTTTTCACTATTGGAACGCATAGCATATAACACAAGACTGTCTGCACTGCAAATATGCATGCTTTTTTCAGTGAGATACCCTGGTGCAGGTTTACATTTCAGCCTCAAATTTCAGCCTGTAAAGGCTTTTTGTTTGGTTGGGTTTTTTTTAAAAATCAGTTTCTGCACCAACACATATCTCGAGGTGATTAGGAGTTGGAATTTTAAAACTCAGGTTCTGTCACTGTTTAGCTTGGAGAAGGGAAGGCTCAGGAGAAATTTTATCCATGTGTATAGGATGGAAAGAAGTGAAAGAGATTTGGATAGGCCTAATTCAGTTGTGTCCAGTGAGAGGGAAAGAGGAAATGGCCAGAAATTGAAAATCAGGAAGTTCTATTTGGAAGTTTTTGTTTTAGTTGTTTTCTTTCTCTAATGGCAATTGAACTCCAGAACAGATTGCTCTAAGAGGGATGTGGAGTTTCCATCACTGGAAATACTTAAAACCAGATGGCTCAGCCCTGGGCAACCAGTTGTAGGTGACCCTGCCCTGAGCAGGATGAGCGGACTAGACAACAGGTGTCTTCCAACTTTTACCACTCTGTAATTCTGTGGAAATAAATTACTGCTCACCTTGTCGATCAGGCACTATGTGTAGGAGGAAACCATGTGCAAAGATTTGGGTAAATAGTGGTTGTTGACCTGGACCTTCTCTCTTCTGATCTTTCTGTGGCTGTCCATGTTTATGCAATTATTCAGCATAAATTTTACTTAATATGCTGCTGCAAATGACGTACAGTACATCTCCCTTTCTTGACAGAGCACTGGCACCAAGAATACAGTTAAGACTATACACTGAATTTCTGTGTCTCCAGTTTTATCTCAAAGTATGTTTGTGTCTGAGCTTCTTATCAATACTGTACTTCCTTACGTATGACCTTTGACAGGCCCAGATGTCTTCCCCATTTCAGAAGCCAGCATTAAGCGGTGGTGACTTGGTCCCTGTTGTCTGTATAGGAGTGTTGGTTTGTTCTGCATACAAGCATAGATAGCAAATCCAAAGATTTCCTGAAACTCCCAGTGGTAACTGCCAGAGTAGGATACCTCTCTTTCTGAAGGTATGTAGTGTTTTAACCTGTGTGATTAATGATCCCCTCTAATCCAGTTATGGCTAAGAAGCTCATGTCATATATTTTAATGTTGTTTCAATAAAGCAGATATGCCTTCTCTCTGGAAAATCCTGTGCAAATACATAGACAGAACTTGCTGTAAAAAGCTTTTCAAGTTGATAATGAAGGCAAAGAAGAATGGGGAAAACAGCAATGCCTGCTTCTTGGAGAAATTATCCAGTAGCATAAAGATAAAATTGAGGTGGAGTTAAGAGTAAGACTCTTTGGTAGGATAATAAGATTTAGGTTTGTAACTGTTTACACAAGAGATATGCACTTAGATGCCTTTATAAAACTTTAAAAGAAATGACAAGATATAATTTTACGTTGTTTCTTAATGACATATTATTTATTTGGAATGGGCTATTTTCATTATTATATGTTGTTCTTATTTGGAACTGAATATTGAAAAAAACTCAACTTACATATTTAAGGTTTCAATAAAGTAGGCTCCCACAGGGATTTTTTAAAGTAGTTAATGGGTTTGATTCCTCAATCCTAGTAGTAATTTTAATTGAATTTTGTTATAGATTTATCAGGTACCTAGATATTTTGATGATTCTTGTACTTTTAAAGGCACTAACCTGCCTTTTGAAAATGTTCCACCAGATTTCATTACAATAGAACTCTAAATAAAGCATTGCTTGGACTGGGCAGTACAGAATTTCTGAAGCGTGCTGCTTTTCCCTCTTGTAAGCATATTGTTATGCTGACCATGAGCTGAATTAGAACACAGCCAGCCTGGCGTTCAGGAGGTACTAAACAAAATCAACATAATGACTGTGTGTTTGGACAACTGCTGTCTCTGGAAATACACCTTTTCTGAAAATCTCATGTGTGCGCAAAGAATTATGGCTTAAATAACTATATTTTTGTTGAAAGCCATTGGATTTAATCTGTGGATGAATGGAAGGAGCTGGGCTGAAGTTTCAATGTCAAATGTGATATTGCCATTTTACCTTCCATTTTGGGAGATGTCTAGGAAAGGGCAGGATGGACTGAAGTACCTTCCTGAGTACAATTTTAGTTCAATACTGTAAGGAGACGTTTGGGAAGACATAGTCAAGTCACCAATAAGCAAGCTTTAACTAAGTGAACTAAGAGTGAATTGTGCATCTTGCAACTGTAAACAGAAATGTCTTTACAGGAGAGGATAGATTATTTATGATCTAAAAGTTACCGACTTGAAAAATATTAGCTAGAGGGATTAAACTAATGCAAAGCGTGTGGCTCCATTGGTTAGGTAATAATATATTAAATAAGAGATAAAGCATCTCTGGGCTAGACATGCTCTTACTAAAATTCATGACTAAAATCATTACTGACAGCCCAGCAGGGAACAGATTGACTGAAATAGGAGTCTGCTGTCAGGTGTGTATATGTGTTCAGAGGCAGGGGTGAGTCCAGAGCATTTGGTTGCTGTGTGTAGAGGAAAGGGTGTGCATGGGAAGCCTGTAGCAGTCAGGTGAAGGATTCTTAGAGTCTTTTTTTTTCCCACCTTCATCCATTCTACCCTCAGGCTTTCCAGCCTTCGGGATCCTCCTTGGCTCTTGCCAGTCTTCCCTCAAGTACACCCTGATTCCCCCAAAGTCCTTCTGTTTAGATGCTTTTGGGTGTCTCTGAGCTGCACATCCTGTGCTTCAGCTCAGGCACGATAGCCACAGCAGCAGCCTCCCCTGTCAGTGCTGACAGCTCAGCCTCACAGATCCTGCAAGGGGTCTTTGCTTCTCGCTCATGTCCTTTAAAGGTACTTTGAAGTTTAGGTGAAGAATATGGTTGCTAAAGCAGACTTCAGAAATATTCAGTAAAGAACCAGAGACGTGTCTTACTTAATGAAAGAACATTAACTAAAGCATAGATGTCTCATATGTAGTAGTTTCATCCTTTTTGGAGTCTGCGGAGGGAGAAACCCCTCTGAAGAAAAATTCAGTCCTGAAATTTAATGGGTCTGCCACTCCTTGTTCAAAATAGTATTGATACTTTCAATTTTCCTCTTTCATCCAGTGATTGTATCTTTAATTCTTTCTTTCCTATAGGTCTTAGTTTATTGTAAGCGTTCTGTAATGCTCTAAGAAGTGATAGCATGGGAAAGAGACACTTTGTGTCCTTCTGAGCTGGTTATCCCAGTCCTTTTGCACCGCTTCAAAAGGAAAACTGGGCTGGGTAGTCAAGCTGGCTTTCCCCAGGCATTCATGCAGACACTTTTGCATCCTTCAGAACATAACGCATTTTTGTAAGCAGAAGAAATATTAATTATTTTTAAAGAATCATAATAGTATCTGATTAACTTTTTTTGGCCTGGTCTCAGCCAGGAGGAGAAATAGTTGGATAGACTTTTAAGTGTTCTCTTTTGGATTTTTTAGTTCTCCTTGTTTCAATTTTGTGTCTAGGGCTTAACTGTGTTTTACTTTTTTTTTTTTTTTTTGCTTTTTCTTTGCTTGGCAGTCTTCAGCAATATTTGAAGGAGTGGGACTGTGGCATACGGAAAGCTTGAAAGCTATCATGCTTGGGAAGGTTACAGAATTTCATTAGGGAAAGTCAAGGGAATTTTTAGCTACATCCAATACTTTAAAATAAATGTACTCAGTTCCAGTCTACAGAAATAGGATATTTAATTTCAAACCAGTTTTGAGGTAAGCAGTTTCAAAATCCTTTAATGTTGCAGTTATTGTTTCCTGTGGAGAGTAGAACAGTTATGGTATATAATCTGTTTGGCAGAAGAGGATAAATCATCAGGATGAGAGAAAGCATGTAAATGGTGTATGGGCTGAAGCTGAAGTCTAGAGGGATGCAATGTTGACATCAGTGACAGAAGATTCAGAAGAGGCTGACAACATTTCCATGGAGCTTTTACTGCTAAATTTTAATTATTAGTTACTACTTCATAACAGTTTTTCATGGTGTTGTATACTGTTAACTTCAAAGATAACTCCTTATTGTTTAGATCTGATGCAGATTCTTCATTATGTGTAGCATCAACAGAAATTGAGTAAATTATAAATTAATACAAATAAATTTGTGAATTTATAATTTTTTATAAATTCAGATGCTTTGTGCTATATAAATATTAGAATGGAAGAAGTGTTTGCAGCATGACTTTCAGATGAGAACCTAATGGAAGGAAAGGCTCTCCCTTGAGTAAATGGGTAATTTTTTCCTTCAAATAAGCACCCACTTATTTCATTGTCCTCTGGGGAAAAAAGAAAAATAAAAAATTGGAATAGGAAAATATTTATAGTACTGTAGATACAATCAAGGAGGTCATTTGTAGTTAGAGCAGCCTTATGGTCCTTACTTCACTGTCACTTCCAGGAAGACATTCTGAAAAGTTTCTGCTGCAGCTAACAGAATGGAATTTGTAGTATTTCCAAATGGGTTTGGAATATGGGTCTAAACCTATATTTATGACTAGAGATGTCTTCTGATTACAGTAGTATAAAAAAATAAAGTACTAATAATAGTCATGTTATTCATGTTTGTTGTTTGTAAAAACCAGGGAAGCTCAATGCTTTGTGTTTACAAAAATCCCACAGCAACAACAAAACCAAACAAAAACCAAAACCAACCAACCTGAAGAAAAGAGTAATAAATCATATATAGCCAACATCAGTTTAAAAATTAAAAATTGCCAGTTCCCTTTTTCTCGAACATTAATGTATTCTGTCATAAGGTGCTTATTAGGAAAGGTTAGAATGAGAACAGAATGTAATAAAGCTTTGAATTTAGCCTGACTTTGAGTAGAAGGTTGGACTAGATTGCCTGCAGTGGTCCCTTCCTATTTACATCCATCTGTACTTTTACACAGATAAGGAGGGGTAAAGTGAGGGTAAATCACTGCTCTCATGAGTGAGACCTCTTATGTTACCTCTCAGAATGTTTGTATAGTGTGGTTTCCTAGGGGATGTATCTGAAGGCATTTCTGCTACAGAACTGTAAAGTTAAGTAAGTTATGTATACTTACACACTGCTAACAGTATTTTTAGGGGAAATATACATTGTCAATATTGGGATTGAATGTTTAGATAATAGCTCATTTGCTCACTGAAAATTTGTAGCAGAAGATGGTTGACCTCTTCAATATCTGCTTGGGTAACCAATTGTTGCTCTCTAAAAGAAATTTTAGTCACCCTGTCAGGAAGGAAAACTAATCTCTTTGATTTAGGCAGCCGGTCACGCAAGGGGCACACAGGCAACAACACAGTTCAAAATGTACTTTCTGAAAAGAACCCCATGTACTGAAATAATTTGGGATCAGCTTTTGGATGTTTCATAAGCAAAACCAAGGTTTAACTTCACCAAATAAATGCTTCACAATGAATAATGCACCCAGCTGTAGCAGTAAATGCCATTTGCTCAACTGCTTAACTATTCATCCTTCTGACCAAGGTTTATGGTGGTGTGAAATGCAGCTTAACTTTGCAAATATGGAATGTATAGTAAAATTATCCCCTTCTGTGAAATTAGAAGGAATAAGCTTCTGATGGGTGTTTATGTACTGTGCTGACAGATTATAAAAGATTAAAAGGAAATTTTAATGAAGTGAAAAGCAGCCCTTGCAGCTTCTAACCCTCATGATTAGAGGAGCAGAAGCTAGGGGATTTAGGAGGATTTAGCAAGATGAGGTAGATGGGGCAGGGAGATTATGACCTGCAATTGGAACCAGTTGCTTGTCTAACTCATGTTTCCTTAGATAATGCATTTAGGGCTCCAGTTCTTTCAGAAAAAGTGGGGGTAAAATAGGTAGAAGAAACATCATCTTGAAGTGGTTTGAGGCTTATTTTCACCAATCAAGTAACAAAACACAAAAGGCAAATATAGAGTAAAAACAGTGTGTCAAACAAACACAGAAAAATGCAGCATTTATGTTTCTGTAAAGGGAATATTGCAAGTCACAGGGCAATGCACTTGTTTTGCATACTTTTTGTGACAAAATCACCAAAAAGAGGTGTAAGGCAATGCTTGGGATTATAACCTGAACTCTTCATTGTGTTTTTAGTGTGTTGTCACAGTAAAGAAACTTGGTATGCAATATGGTCATATATTGTTGTATAAATTATTGAAAAGGAAACATTTGGTTTAGACAGTAGTTATGCAGAATATATATTACAGAATACTGAAAGCATTTGAAGAATCCAAAAAGATGTTGATGAACAGCGTTTATAGTTACTAATGAATAAAAGTCATTTGTAAAAAGCTTAGTCATTAGAAAATCTTAAAGTATTACTGCCATGATGCCATTTTTACAAAACTGCTGAAGGATCACAAAGGATGAGTGTAGAGCAATTATTTTGCTCCCTGTTGTTATATGGATTATGCCATTCATTATCCATCTCAAGTTCTAGGCAAATGTCACTTTTGCAGATAGGCTTATTTTCTATCCTTGTAAAAGGCCTGCCACAGCAATGCCCCAAAATAACCGGCCTTCCTCTGTTGTAAGTGGAGCTTCCCATTTTGCTGCAGTCACAAGCTGTCTTGGGCTAAGGGCTCTGTGGGGAAATTTTGGACATTGTGCTTACTATTTTCCATTTAAATTCTCCATATTTTCCTGGAAACAGGATAGATGAAATTAATTTTTATATTATGCACTCAATAAAATAAAATTTCAGACTGTGTACTTGCACTTTCTTTTTTGAGTTATTGCAGCTATTTTTTTAGGAGTTGTCTCATGTAATTCTCTGTCTCAATATAATCTATTCTTCAAACCCTAAACAAGAAAATATATCTATAAAAGAGAGTTTAGAGGTTCACTTAGGTTTTTCCATTTGCAACAATCAATACAAGCTATCTTAAAAAGCAAAGCATTAGAATTGGAGCAGATGGATTGTTTCATTGAGGCATGTGGAATGAGTAGTAGGAATTGGTTTGGACATCTATAAATGCTCCTCTTGACCTCAGAGTAGTTAGATACATGTGGTTTTAGGCATCTTTAGATACCTAGGTGTATGTCATTAGAGCCCTAAATTCTCAGCTCAGTTGATAATTATGCCACTGGAGTATCAGCCATTCAAGTAGTACAGAGGTAGTTAAGGACTGCAGTCCATGCAGGCCACTTGAGAGCCATATCTAAAAGCAGAGACTCAGAGGCCACCCTCAGCAATTCTCATATTCATAGGCATTCCCTGGTCTGTTGTGCATGTGAAGACAACCCTGGAGTGATGCAATAAAATAGAAGTGGCCTTTTCTGAGGCAAAAAGATGAACTAGACTTTACATTACTTTTCTCATGGCTAAGGAGTTTTCCAAGAATGCAGAAGGCATTCCTGAGGATTCTGCTGACCTGGATTTGCAGAAGAGTTTTAAATCTCTGTTTTCCAGAATCTGGAGAGGTTCTTAACCATTGGAACATTGATTTTGAGTTTTGCCCAGTTAATGCTGTATGTAACTTCAAAAGAGGAACTTGAGTGATATCTTTTGGGAAAAAATGAAGCAGTGTCAAGAAGGCTCACCTTGGATAGATACTCAAAGCACCAGTTTGGAGTAAGTATATCAGATATTGAAATGAAGAGTGACTTGCTGTGATCTAATTAGGGCACTACTCTCCAAGTGGATAGATAATTGTAATGACTTCACTTCTTATTTTCGGAAGGTGAGTACCTAATTTTCAGGATTGAAGAGACTGATTAACACAGATGATATAATGGAGGGATCTCCTTGTTATCATCTCCGTAAGTAACACCATCCCACACCTTTCCTAATTGTTTCACTCCTGGCTAGTGCAGATGACTTCAAGTTATCTGGGCTCAGATTCCTGGTTTTGCTGAAGTTAGATGGAAGCTGTACATCTGACCACACCTTTTGAATTCGAAGCTTAGTAATCAACTAAAAAATCTCCTCTGTTCCAACTTTCATGAAAACTGAGAATCTTGGTTTTAGAACCTGATTCAACTGTATTGTGTTTCCTGAGACCATCTCTAGTGTAAATTCCAAATAATGAATATTAAACTATTCCTTAGATCTGCAGAGTATTAAACAAGCAGTTGTTAAATCTGGTTTTGCAAGAGTGAAAGAGTCAAGAAAATTGTGCTTAGTTCTGGAGGCAGTTATAGCTCAAGTTTTAATTTCTGTTCATTGACAGTTCAGTGAGTTACTTATCTATTTGCTTTTGAAATGTTCTGTGTAGGGAACTAACACAGAGCACTGTTTTTCACTCATCACAGCTGAAATTCAGCAATTTAACAAGAGGAAGAAATAAATAAGTATGCACTAATGGGAACAGGCTTTAGAACCATGTTGACCAAACAACTTCTTATAGCAAGTTTCCCATGAACTTTAAGCTTCAAATTGTATCTCCTCAATTGTTTGAGGGAAATTTAATTCAAACAACATTGCAGGTTGGAAGAACTGTTCAGAAGTTTGTCTGATTTTATTCTGGCTAATTTTATTCTTTATTTGCTAAAAAAAAAAATACTACATCTCTACAAACTTGATCAGCTTACATTCTTGCACCACCCTGGTTGCAACATCATTATTATTATTATTATTATTTTTATTATTATTATTATTATTATTATTGTTATATGCACTTTTTCACGTAATGGGGATTATGTAAATAGCTGTGATATTCTCTGCACTTTAGCCCTAGAAGAATCAATATGAATGAACTTATACTACTTTTCATGAAGTTGGAGGGTTATTACAACTAGTATTTGAGCTAACTTGTTCAGTGTTTTATTGGTGTTTGTTTGCTAAATTATATACATTTTGCAGATGTGTATAAAATGAAGTCTTTTAATTTCTGTCTGCTGATACCATGTATTATACTTCAGCTTTAGAAGCTATAAATAAAGCTTGATTCAATCAATTTTCCTATTTTGTGTTCAAGTACCTGATATTAGAATTTGGCACAAGTTCTTTTTGGTTGTGCATATTAAAGGTAAGGGACATAGTGTGCTGTTAAGGACCACAACAAAAATAATTTATGATCCTGTCGTCTCAAGGCAAAGTTGAGGCTACCTTGGTCGGCTTCTTTTCTATCAGACAGCTATAGGATAAAATGGTAGGAGACGGCTTCTAGAAAAATCCATAACAATATTCTGAACAAACTGTGCTTGTACAGATAACTGAACCTTATGAAGATTCCCCTGTTGGGTGTTCATTTTGTTCCTCTTTATCTTTCTGTTTGCTCTGTGAGATTAGTTTTGGCTTTGTAAATTGGAAACAATGGGATTGTGTTGAAGGTGTTGAAACTCCTTTGTTTAGACATTTTAATGTTTTTGATGTTATTGTAACCTTTCCACTGAACCAGATGTGCTCCCAGCCTTCACTGCTCTTCTTGAGGGCTTCTGTAAAATTACTGAAATAAAGATGAGCTGTTGGTATTCTTTTCTTTCTTGATGTTTAAGAATGCACATCTCAAGTCTTTGAAGCCACCCATTTTGCAACAAAAGTAACAGTCCTGTGCCAGCCTGATGTCTTTTGTCCACCTGTGAGGAAGATTAGGACAGTCCAAAGGTATCAGTAATGCTTTATCAGGCATGAATAACTACTGGAATGGTTTTGATGTTTGTTTCACTCACAATTGTATGGTGGTGTGATATTATGAAACGAGTTCAGGTCTTGGTGCTGTTCTCCCCTGCATATCTTGCATACCATTCATTATCCTTCTGACTTGCTCTTTTTCCTATAGTTTTCCCCTCAGCATAACTTATTCACACAGGAGCTACAAGATACTTGTTAGAGCTATGCATGAAGTACATCAGATTTTGAGATCAAGCTGTGACTTTTGACTGTGAAGAGCTTATAGGGTGGTTTAAAACAGAAATAATTTTATAAGACAGTCATGAGACACATTGACATATTGCATCTGGATTTTTTGCAGCTGTTGAAAGATCAGTTGCAAAATAAGTGGAATTGACATACTTGATTTCAGCTCCTGTTTCCACAGTAGTTTAACCAAGGAACTACTGGGATGGTATAGTTTAAACTACTGTGTGATCAGTAGTAAAAAAACAAATGGGGAAATCCCTCCTAAATATGTTTTATTTTAAAATCTGTAAAGATATCTACACAAATCAGCTTTGTAACTGTTGTTTCTCATTTTTAATATGAAGAGTGAGGGTTTTTTTCTGTGCTAATGAACCCTTTGGATCTGATATTTAAGGTCAGAATTGTGCTAAGACCTTGGGGGAACTAAACTGCATCAGACGACTCTGGTTTAATCTTAGAGCTTGATGAAGTTCTATGACAGCATTCAATAAAGAAAAAAATTAGTTTGTGAGGCTGGAGTGCTCAGCATTGAGGAGAATGTGTGTCTTGCAGGGACTCGGATTCATCAAAGATTTAGGTTCTTCAAATACTAAAACATCTTTCTGTGCAGAGGTGCTTTTTACTGATGGTATTGGAGAAGAGAAAGTATCTCTTTGGACATTTGGTATATGTAGGAAATCTGTGGATGAAAGAGTGCATTTCTGCCTTTTTTGAAAAATAGTATGCTAATTTCTCCTTTCTTGTGAAATCAAGCTTCAAATTGAGAGCATTTTTCCTTTTACTCCTGACCCACTTTTCTTGCTAATAAATGGTTATTGCTATCTGGGAGAAATAGATATACTAAAGCTTCCTATAAGTACCTAAAAATACTAGGAGGACAATTTAACCTTTCACAACATTTATATTATTGTGATTTTGTAGATGTTATCATTCTGATGAAAGGAACAAGCAGTAAAGCTCTTTGGAGAGGTTGACAACAAGCTCATTCATGAAACAAAACCTAGATAGAATTGGGCCATTGAGAGAGATGGTTTTACATCTTAGAAAGCAGAATTTTATTATTAGTTAGCATATAGTGTTCAAAATTATCTGTAGCCACAATTTGAGTTGTACAGAGTGGCTTGGATCATTTTGATTTCTTGAACAACAAAAAAACTCCTAAAAGAAAACTAAAGGAAAATGGATTTTTTTTCTTGAAGTGAAGAAGAAGAGGGAATATGTCCTAAGCATTCATCCCTTCTTGCCTTAATCCTATGGTTTAGAAAGAAGGAAGGCAAAAGAAAAAAGCTGTAATAATTATTAGCTATTTGAATAAATGTTATTTCTTTAATCTAATATTATGTCTGCAGTACTTGCAATTTATAGATAATTCCATGCAGCATAAAAAGAAGCTAAAATAATTATTTGCTCAGCTCTAGTTAAGCAATTGTTCATGGTGCTGGGTATTATGAGGACAGTGATATATTAGTTCCAGGAATTGTGTCTTAAAGCAAAACTGCAGTCAGTCACTGTGCAAGCTGTTTGAAGGTGCACAGGATTTCCATTCAAAATCACTGCATGAGCCTCTCTGGTGCAGATTTCATGGTTTTATCCAAATTAAAGGGAAGGTCAGTGCTCAGTCTTTGCCACCAGAGGTCTTCAAAGAACGTGTTACAGATACTTTTTCAATGGCTGAAAATGAGAGGTGTATCATACAGCCACTGCTGACAGAAGTAGTTGGAAGCAATTTACTCAAGTACTTCAAGTCATTTTTTTGTCTGAGACAGAAACTGTGCCTTTCAGAATTGCTGATGGAAAATTGAAACAGCTCTGCTTGCTTTTCATCTCTGACTGGATGAATCGTTTTCTACTCCCCTGCTTCATATTAGAGATTTTAATAGTGATGAGTTAACAAGACATTCTGATTATCTCTTGAACACATGTAATGAGATACTTTGGCAAGAAAAATTTTGTATTCCCTCAGTTGGTTACTGAGGGATGCTGTGGACAGCAGTGAGGGGACAGGCAGAAGTGCTGAGGATGACCTTGTGGAGAAGGTTCTGCCAGGCCAGACCTTCCTGCAGCACTCACAGAGCAGAGCCCAGCTCTCAGAGGAGCTTTTTCTGGCCTTGTCCTGTTGCCCCCTCTGGGTTAGGATGCATAGCCTGGTATTTTGGATCTGCCTTTTTGAATACTGTGGCGCAAATATATTTCTCATGCACCCTTTATACCTTTCCTCCATGCTTAAGGAAGGGAAAACATTTCTGGCAAAGTAATTAATTTTAAACTAGGTTCTTCCTTTTTCATTGGCTTTGTATTAGCATGTGGTGATCTTTTAAATTACAATAATGCAAAAAAGATACAATTGTGTTTCTGTTATGAAATAAATTCCCAGTGATGCTGCATGTCTTTTAAAGTCATCTGAATAAAGTCAATATTTCAGTTGAAAGAAGGTGTTCACTCATGTAAAGATTTATTGGTTATAACTTGTAATTCTTTTTTTATAAATGAAGACTCAGATGATTTTTTTTTTTCATTTTTAATGAATGAAAAAGCAACAGAGAAGGAACAAGGGAATGTTTTGATTCTGTTTTCCATTTTTGGTCTTTATGACTGAAAAAGGTCATTATTTTGGCTGTGAATATGATAGGGTATCACTGGGAATTTATTAGAGTAAGAAGGAAGGAAAAAGGGATGGAGCCTTGATACTGCTGTGCTTGGTGGTGTGGATATCCTGAAGAAGAGGGGAGCTGCAGTATTAGGCTCCAGTTGTGTTACAGATGAGAACAACCTCCTCTTTACCTCTCTCCCAAGTCTCTGCTTGTGTCCTTTTAAAGCCAAATAAATGCCACTTTGTAGCAGTGGGTCCTCCATCGGGAGGAACTTTTAGGAAAGAAATGCAAGGTGGACAATACACTTCCCTTATGTGGCTGTCTTTCTTCAGCCAGTGTTCCCTCTGCACCCTGAGGAATGCTGGAGCATGTCTGGGCACAGGGCACAGCAGCTGTCTCTGCTCCCATTAGGGCTCTCAGTTTTGATTTTGCTGGAGAAATGCTGTTCTAAGCCAGCACTTCTGAGTATCATTGGCTTCATATGCGGCTGTGATGCCATCACAGGGCAACAGTTTTACTGTCTGATTTTTGGAATTTAGGAACTTTTATATGCCATTTACATGGGTTTCTACTACTGTAATGAAAGCCTTAGTGGAAGCATCAGCTTCCAGCTATAGAGCTGGCACATTTTGGAGTTGGATGTAGTCCTTGATAAAGAGAAAAGTCAAGCAAGCTGTCATACTGTAGCTGAAATTTTTAGGAATATTTTTCAATGCAAGTTTGGGAAGGGTTCCTCGCAGCTCAGGCTGTTCATGAAAATAATGTCAGTGTATTTTATCCCATCCATGATTGGATGGGATGAAATACATGGACTCCTGCAGGGAATAAAGCAAATTAGAAAACCAAACCACTTAATTTAGTACTGTATACTGAGGGCTTTGATATGTGTGGTACCAACAGATATTTATTTTTTAAAAGAAAAAGCAAGAAAAAAATTAACAATTTTAATAGAACATACCAAATAGTTAATGTTTACCAATATTACCAATATTGATTGGTTAATATACCAAATAGTTAATATAAGGTTAACACTAAATAGTTAATGGAACATACCAAAAAGTAATAAGAACATATGAAGAGTGAGACCATTCTTTATGTTGCTCAGCCCAGCAAAACCCAAGTCTGTCTCTGATAACATAAGTGAAATCTCAGATCCACAAATACCAGAGCCACATTGTGTAAATGTGTCTTCTGAGCAAATCTACAGAGTCTGTCCTTAAAAGACTTATTGGTAACAGTCAAAACCCAGCATTTTCCCTATGACAGATATTTTTAGACAGCTGTGACAGCTAAGAGTTCTCTGAAATACTCAAAATTTACAGTGGCTTTTAATTGCATGTGACTGGCATTCTGTAAGTAAAATATTTATTTTTCTTGCCTGAACTAATACTGCTGAAAACAATCTGGCTCCTGGTTCCTTTTTTGGTGATGATTTTTATTATACACATCAGCAAAACCAGAAAGTAAATGATATGCTAAAATTTGGGTCATAAAATTCCAAAAACTACACACATCTGTATAGAAAAATAATATATTAAAAAGAAAGCTGCAGAATGTAATGCCTTTGATGTATTTGACTTGATAGAAACTCTTAACACAACTTTATAATCATGTAGTTAAAAATAAGACACACAAAGCCAGTGAATATTTCAAAAAGCTGGGGTTGAAGCAGGTCCCATCTTTCTTTCTGTTCTTGGCTCTAAAAGAGTTAGCTGCTGGGTGGAGGAAGGAAGGAAGATTTTCTGAAATATGCTGGTTTTCCCCTACTTTAGCCCCTAGTAGCAAGGCTATGTGATTGTGGTCAGAACGTGTGTTCAGATAAAACAGATATGAAAGAATAAGGAAGATGAGTTTGTTCCACTTCTTTGAAAACAGCAAGTTCAATAAAATACAGAGACACTAGAAGTGCAAGAGCTGAATAAAAATTTTCAGAACTAGCTTATTTTTAGGAAAGATCAGCCTTAGGAATATCCCCATTCTTTAATGGGATGCCCAAATGATATGCACAGCGTAATCTATAATTAATTAAGCTGGACAGTTCAAAATCTCAGTAAATTCTTCAGCTTTGCCTGAATAACAGGTAATAATAATTTTTGTCATCCTTTATGAACATAGATTTAAGTTCAAGAGCCTGCTGTAGCCTCATCAGGTGTGGAGGTAAGAAAATCCTAAACACCAGTACGTACCCATTCCAGCCCAATAAAACTTGGCATCCTTGGCACTGTAGTTCTTTTTCTGAGGATTGATGTGCCAATTAAGTGCTCATTCTCTCATTATAAGGGTGCTGATAAGCGAGTGCATCCAGCTTCAGATGTCCATTGCTTAAGAACAGACATTTTGGTTTTCAATAAGGAAAAACTGAATAAAGGCAAGGTATTGACAATATAGTTTTCTTCCACAGGGTGAGGAAATCTTATTCCTGCAATGTGTTTCAGGTCCTTCCTCTGTTGGGAAATGGTTTCAGAAAATTTTTTTTTTGGTTGATCAAGACCTTGTTTTCATTCAGAGACTTAACTTATGAATAGTTAGTTCATGCAGATTTATTCCATTGCAGGATATGATCTTGTAAAATGCTGCGTGCTGCCTGTAGGAAGCCAGGCAGGTCCAATTTCCATAACTGAATTGTGTCCACAAAAGAACCAAATATGGAAATAGGAAAATAAACTGATTAGCAAAGAAAAGTATACCTTGGAAGTCAGAAAGAGTGGGAGTAAAATGAGACTTGTATGAAGTGAAGTTTAGCCCTAAAAATGAACCCAAAGCAAGTATTTTGTACGTGGGATTTTTGTTTGTTGTTTGAGGGTTTTGGGGGTTTTTTGGGGTTGGTTTTTTGTTTGTATGTTTGTTTGGGGGTTTTGTTTGTTTGTTTGGGGTTTTTTTGTTGGTTTTTTTTTTTTTGGTGTTTTGTTTTTTTGAGGTTTTTTGGCTACATGCAAAGAGAGCAACATAAAAACAAGTGTATCAGGAAGCAATGATGGACCATGACTACATATACTCTAGGCAGGAAAATTTATTGAATATCATTTTTTGCAAAGAAGAAAGCAAATGCTAGGGTGAAGATGGACAAGTAAAGGATACAGAGGGGCATGAATTTTACCTGTGTGTGAGAGAAAGAGGGGTTTGACTGGCTGGGGAGAAGAAGGGAATCTGATTAGCTCCATCCCAAAAAAGTGAGGGATATTGCGTTGTTTCTAGCAGCACTATTGTTTAGGACCCCAACATCCAGATAAAAGTAAAGGGTAGAGGAGTAATTCAGGTGTTAACTTACTTGTTATATTATTTCAATAGTTTTTTATAAAAATAATGCAGGCAATAAGAATGAATACAAAGAGATCATAATTTATTCCATTTTCTCTTTACCAAAAGGCAGGTTACTTTGTAGTTAGTGCTTTTAAGCTTGAAATGGTTCATTGAAAACCGGAGGCCTGCCTACATTTCATTAAGTGTTTGACATAGTAACAGTTATGATATTAATTATGCTAGAAAAGGAGCAGGTTAGTAAGAAGGAGGCTTAGATTAACATTTGTAAAAATGAGCCTTGGGTGTTGATAAGATCTCTGAAATGGATGTGTGCTGATAGCATCTCTGAAATTAATATTTGGTGTGGAAGACTCAATTTTTCTCTTACGGTCAGTGTAATTTAATATTTTCATTAATGATTAGCATTGAAGGGCAGAAGAATTCTAAGGATTTTTTTGAGACAAAACTGGGAAAAATCATCATAGAAACCAGTACCTGACATGGGAAATACTTAGTGCATTTGAATACTGAAGTTTCAGAAAGAAGATAAATATTGTTTATGTAGCTTGCAACATTTCACACACAGTTGATGCCATAAACTGGGGGCTCAAAACTGTCTTGGTTTGAAAAGACAGGTGTCTGCTAAGGAAGGCAGGAGCCTCCCCTGAAACGGAAAAATGTAAACTCCCTCCCTGCAAATTGCTATAAATTTTAAATGAAGGGGCTCTCGGGCAAAAATAAGGAAGCAGGAATAACACTTCTTTATTAGGGAAGAAAATGCAGTAAACCAAAACAACACTGACAGAGTCAGAATATGATCTGACACCCTGTTGTTGGCCAGGGTGTTGGTAGCAATCCAATTGGAATTGTGGCTGCTATCCTCCTGGAGTGTCAGGTGTGGTTCTGTTTGAGCAGTGATCCTGTAGAAAGGTGTAGTCTTCCTCTGAAGATCCAGTAGAATAAGAGGCAGCTGCTGTTCCTCTGGGAAATCCAGTGGAGAAGCCATGCTGGTGTTCCAGAATGTCAAGATAATATCCGAGATTATATCCGGGTAGGAATGCTTGGCTCCTCCCTCTGGGCAGGGCATCTCACAATGGGATACTATAGTTCTTATCAGACATGCAGTGACATTCAATATCCTGTTATCAGCAGATGTCTCCCTGGAGGGAGGAGTGGTTGTGGAAGAGATAAGGAAAACTGCCCACTTAACAGAAAACAACTGCCATACAGGTGGCAAATAGAATACAATTTGCTTGACAATCCAGGCCAATAACTATAAAGGAAAACAATCCCATCTGTTTGTCAGTCACATACAGACTGTAAATCAGCAGTTGCCTGTTGCTTTTGTAGGGAGAAAACAACATCAATAAAATCATGTTAGTGCAAAACGTGTAGCAAGGTATCTTTATACATACTTAAAGGAAGAGTGTTAGAGATTATTAACAGCAGTGCCCAAGGCACTGATAGTACTTTGGAAGACTGCTGTTGAGTCACCTGTATTTGCAAAGCATCATCTCAGTCTGGAGCAAGTGCAGGAGAAACTGAAGGATTTTGTTTAAATTGTCAAAACAAAGGCAAATAGTTACACTTCACAAATTACAGAAAAGGTTGAAAGCTTTTACACTTGGAAAAGCATTCTGGAACTGAAATAAAATTTATGTGCTTTCCCCAGAGTAGTCAAGAATTCAAAAAGGTTTCCGAATTTTGTATAGATGCTACTGTTGTTTTGTCTGTTTTTCACTAGGCTTATGCTTCTTACCAGCACAGCCAGTGAATTCAAGTAATAAAGATGGCTTTCAGACAGGAATTGAGAATTAGGTTATTACAGAATACTGTTGCTTTTAGCTGTCTCTGTCATTTAAGCACAGAAGTATAATTCCTACATGAGCTGACTGGACATAATACTAAATATTGGACATAATACTAAATATACAAGTAAAGATGTAGCTTAAAGCAGCATGACTTTTAACAGATTAATATTGTTATATGGTTGAGCTATAACAAGTATTCCTCCTCAATTTAATGTTAATATAATTTGCTTCTGTGCCTTTCACCCCAAAATGTGTCCATGCTTTTGGTCAGTGACCATTCATCATTTTCTAAGGTCAAAGAGGTGCAGTACTGTTAGGGCTACAGGACAGCAGAAGTGAATTTCCCCCAAGCTGCATGTATTGGCCAGAAAGACAAAAGCCAGGAAATGGAGCTGGCAGCATCATAACTGAATGAGGGAGCAGCCTTGATTTTTCAGTGACTAATAGTGGCATAACAGCTGCTAATTTGTTAAGGTTGTACCTGAAATGACCTTATTTATATAAGCATGGTTTTTAGGAAATTTTTATGGAACAGCAATATGGAAATTGGAAATGTGTCGTTAAATAATAGCTAAAATTTGGAATTTGGCATAGTCAAGGTATTATTATTATTATTTTAGAGGCAATAAATTAGTCTGTGGTCTTATAATCAAATAGCAAGGATGAGTATATATGGACATGCTTGAGCTGTAGAAATTTCTGAAAGACACCAAAATAAATCAAAATGTTTTAGTAATTCTTTCATCTGAAAGTGCAAGTCTTTTCCAAGGCTTTGTCTAATTGTTATATTTATCTTTCTAATATTTATTTTTATTGTCATTTCCAAGCACACCTCATATATATATATACACATATATATGTATGTATGTATGTAAGTAAAAATTAAATTAATTCTTATCTAATGCTTAGCCTGTTTATTCAACCAACTTCGTTTGACATGGATAATCCTGTCATTTTCCTATACTATTCCACTTTTTCATTTTTTGATAAATCTGTATTCTTTTTGTTCTCTTAGTTTCCCCTTAATCCTCTGTCAGCTGCTTAAGAATCTCCTTTATCATCTCTTATTCCATATTTCAATTCTTTCACATATATCCATGGGTCTCACTTTTCCTCTCTTTTCCCTCCTTATTTTTAATGTTTGGATGATATAAAGCACTGTGAAAGCTTTTGCTAGAGTCTCTTTGCAGGCAACTCCCAAGCTTACCTCTTCACCCCATTCTGTCTCTCTCAATTTAGTTTCACATTTCAGCCTGTCTACCCGGATGTGCTGTTCCCAGTTCAAACCCAATATTCTGAAAGTGAACTATCTTTGGAGGTTTTTTTTTAGATTATCAGTGTTTCTCAGTTCTTCATCTTAGCTGGTAGTTTTATTATTTCTTTGGTGATTTAGACTGTGGCATGTGTCCTTTTTCAGCTGCACTTGTGCTGACTTGAAGAAATTACTGTTATCTGTCCTCAAACCACCTCTTTGCTGAAAGCATTTGTCTTTCCCACATCCAGTGTCTGAGGACTTTTAGAACAAATCAAGTCCCAGTCAGAATGAACCAGGTTACTATTAAAAGTGATTTTTAAGTTTATTTGGTGGAACTGTGTTGAGGAAAAATCACATGAATGTTTCCTGTTGATGATAGGCTGGTCCAAAGTGTCTTTCAGAGGTGAGTGCCAGGCCAGAAGGATTTGTCTGGGAATGTTAACTGTAGCTAGTAGCAATCTCTATGTTAAACTGTAGCAATAGGATGTCAGATTATAATAGCATCATATCAGGATAAAGTTTTTCTTTTATTTCTTTTCTTCACTCTTATGGTAGAGATATGTGTAACAGCTTCAATTTTATTTATTAATTTCCTGTTATGAAGAAATCTAAGTCTAAATTTCTTTTAAGAGGAGGAAATAGAGAAAGAGCCACAAAAATGGAATCCACAGTCTGGAATAAGAAACTGAAAGAGAGGATTCAAAGCTTTCCTAAGCTAGACAATAGGGAACTCTCCAGAAAGGGAGAGTCCTAAAGATGTCAGAAAGCTCTTTGTTTCACTGTCTGGGACCACACTTCTCTGTGTTATGCTTGCAACACAGGATTTTCTTTTAAAGCTAGATGTGTAAGATTTGTCTATGCAAGAAGTTGAATGAAGGAGCTGATCTCTTTCAAACTGTTGTAAAAAGCTGGCAATCTGTTCTGTGTATTTCACAGCTTGGTAGCTGAAGAGCTCTCCCATGTGTGAGGGTCCTACGCCCAATTCTGCTCTGATTTAAGAGATTCAGGCCCCCATTTCTTGCTTGGTCCAGATCAGCAGATGGAATGTGTTTTATTCTTAAACTATGTTATGGATAGAGAAATGCATCTTTGCTTGGAGCAATAATGAACTGTTTGGGCACTTGGGCAAGCACTGCACTTCATGCTCCATCTGTTGGTTATGTTTTAACCCTCCCTTTACAAGGCCAAGGAGCTTAAGACTGGAGCGTATGCAATCTTTTCTCTCTTCATGACTGCTCTAGCCACTGGACTATTTAAAGGCTAAGAGAGTATGTGAAATGAGGAAGAAGGGATGAGGCAACATCAGCTGCGTGTATCTGTTGTCTCTGTGATGAGCTTTGAGGGAGCACTGTCCGATTCACAAGGAGTTTCTTCACTAAAAGGGTGATTAAGGAATGGAACAGGCTGGCCAGGGTAGTGGTGGAGTTGCCATCCCTGGAGATGCTCATGAAATACCTGGCATGGCACTTAGTGCCATGGTCTAGTTGGCAAGGTGCTTTTCCATGAAAGGTTGGACTTGATGGTCTTGGAGTTCTTATCCAACCTAAATAAGTCTGTGATTCTGTGATTCAGGACAGAAGGAGAGAGATGAGTTGCACACCTGTGTATACTCAAAAGACATTTAGGTATGCAGAATGCTCCATAAAAACAGTGGTTAGTTTTAAGCATTGTAAGAACTGGATAGAATCTGAGCATGTGGTGAACCTGTCTGTACCAGACTGCACCACATCAAGGAAACAAATCTAAAGAATACATTCTGTGATATTGCATGGTAAGGGAAGCCTGGGGAAGAGTGTAAGAATGTGCAGTCACATGTGTTTTCATCAAGCCAGAGATTAATGTCTTTGTAATTCATCATCTTTGTTGTGTTATTCCTCAATAAATTTGCCCAGTTGGGATTTTCTTTAGAGACATTGAAAATTTATAGTGTCCACACCATCTGTGGAAAGGATTTTTCTCCATTAGTTGCCCACTGTGTGGAAACCACCTTGCCATACTTGTTTTGAACTTTGTCCTCTGCTGTTTCCAGCTGATGCTTCCAGCTGTTTCCAGGTGAGCCTGAGAGAGGGTTCAACCCACTACCATATCATCTACCATGTTCTACATAAATGCTTCTGCCATTGAGTGAGATATCTAAACCATTTTTTTTGTCAAGCCAGGCTGTTATATTTGGGAACAAGCAATGCCAGTATATTGACAAGATTTGCTGAAAATTAAGTGAAATGTTGCTGTAAAATAAAAAAGTGCTCATCTTCCTTCCAATACGCCCTTATGCTTGTGCTGTTGGTATGTTTTCAGCACATATCTGCAGCTATGTCTATAACAGCTAATTCTTTCTGAGACAGAGAGAGTAGAACTTAATACATTTTTCCACATGAAAACACAAAATCAGTTTATATATAACATGATTTTAACAGCAGAAATGCAACTAGTTTTCATCTCACATTTTTCCAGAGGGTGGATGGTTTTTATTGCTTGCAGGTCTGAATCAAAAGAGATTCACAGAGAGAGTTGGTGGTCCATTACGTTGCTTCATGAAAAGATGTTCATTGCTAGAACCCTCAAGCCTTTTTGTGTTTCCCTTCACTTGAATCTATGTGGTTTTCCACTCTTCTGCACAACTGGGTAGAATATTGTTTGGGCATGATTTTGATGGCCAAAGGTAGTCAAGACCATCTGTTACACATTTAGTGTTCTCAGCCTTGGTATGTGAGCAGCTGGCTTTTCCTATTTGTCTCATGTTTTCAATGATTTTTTAAAATTTCTACTAGGTCTGTGTTACGGCCATCAAGAGTTCTCTGCTTACCATGGCTCTTTAACAGCACAAACAGAGCAAACAGCTCTAGTTACACTAAAATTAACCAGCAACATATTCAAAGAAAGGAGTGGGAGTTCAAATACTTTAATTCTGAAAATGTGGAAATACTGTACATATGCTTTAAGGACTGAAATTTTTTTCTTAAACTGTTGATTGAGGTGAGATTTTGGTAAAAAATTACTTATAATTAATGTTTAATTAATAGAATTTTCACTTTAACCAATAATCATGTGATATCTAAAGGATGTAATCTAATGCTGCAAATGTCCAGTGCAATTTTCTTTACCATTGTAGGTGATAATTGTCTATAAAATGATGTTTTGCAGCCTCTGATTTCTGTGCCTGTTTTGTTCTATACCTAGCATTTGCAGCTGTCTCCGACTGTAGATTAAACTCTTTCCAGCAGAGGGTGATGGTACATTTATGCTCAGGCAGTTGATGTCACTAACTTGAGAGCAGGGCTGTTTTTGTACTGAAGAGGAAGGATATGGACATGCATGCATTCTGTTAAATGCATTCCTGGATGCTGGCCTGAGTGGATCCAATGTAAAACATTGCCTAGGATCATAGGATTTTATTACTGATCCAGATATTAGAAAAGTAGATCTGTGAACACCACAACTAAAGACGGTTTTTATGTGGTGTCCATCCATTCACTGACTGCTTAACTGAATTATAGTATGATTTTGCATTGAACTTATATTTATCTACTACTTTCCCTTCAAGGGTAGTTCCCATCGGTCATATAAGTGTCGCTGGTTTTGACTGTTAGCAGTAGACCTAAAAAAATATATATATTTTTTTAAATGTATATCCATATTTCTGCTTTTTATAAAGATTACAAGGCCTTAGCTAATCTTGAGACCTCATTGCCTCCATCAAGTTCAGGTGGAACTGTTGAAAGGTTGTGCATCTCATGTGGGAAGGAATGGAAATAGAATCATGGAAAGGAAAATACATAACATTAAGTCTTGTTTACACAGGAAAAAAAAAAGCTATTGAAAGGTAAATAATACCTAAAAATTATGGGTATTTAATAATCATTAATACCAGCATAAGGTACATTATTTAGTAAGTGTTCTGAGACTTCTGAATAAAAGATCAGTGCAGAAATACTGCAAAGCTTGGCTGAATGAGGATCTGGCATGGATTATAAAAGAAAAATCACAGAAAATCCACTTGTCTACACAAACGTAAAAAGCAAAAGAACTGTAAATGTGAAAAAGTGTGTATCTGCTTTTCATCATACTGAAGCTATTGATTTCATTTTCATTTACTGTCACTCATTAGTTGCAGTGATTCCATCATTAAAACCATGTCTCTTTGTGAATGGCCCCAGATATATTGCATATTGGTACTCATATTGCAAATCTGTAATTGATCTAGACTCTTTTGTGTGTAGTAGAGTCAGCTGTTCAACAAATATTAGCTGCTTAAATCTTCAATACCTCAATGTATTAACAAAAAAAAAAAAAACAAACTTGAAGATACCTTTAACCAGGAAAAGGTTAATGTCAAGCTAATCCTGCAAATAACATATTTCTGTATGTCTTCTCAGATCTAAAAATTTATAAAAACTTTAATTTGTACAAAATTTTTTTTTCACTCACTTTAGGTATTTTCTGGTGTTTTTGTTTGATTGTGGTGTCTATGTTTTCAAGTAAATGTACACCTGACAACTAATGTTTGAAGTACAAGTAGAGAAATTCTCTTTTTTATGCACTGTTTAGACAAAAATCTCTTTCAGACTTCTTAGATAAAGAACACTGCATTCTAGAACAGCAGCTCCTTGCAGAAAAACATGTATTTTTCCTGTGTGAAAAGAAATTGAAATCCAGAATAGAGTGCATTTGGGAGAAATCAGTAATTGTGATATGATGTTAATTTAGCAGTAGAATGTAATATTCACTGCTTTCTGCAGTGTATAAACAACAATAGCAAAAATTGCTAACATTTTTGCACATGTACTTACAGAAGAGGTGAAAAGAGTCAGGGCTAAACCTAACTTTTACAACAGTTGTCTGCTGGTTGATTCTGTCCTTCAGCAAGTCTCATTGCAAATAAGTAGCTGGAAGGAATAGCAGTAGCAGATGCTGCTGTTTCTTTGCATTCTTTTGGGCTGCTAACAAGCTCATGGCATATGTTGTAACCTTGATGCTTCTAATGGAATTATTTTGGATAAATTATTATTTCATACTATTATATCTGTTTAAGCACCTCACAATCTTTTATTAGAGAGCTGGGAACTTCATAGTATATTATTGTAATGGTTGTCTTCCTTAGTCTTCTGGTTACAGGGGAAAGAAACGTAAATATTTATGGCCCAAGTTTTGAAATAGTTAACCCAGTGCTTATATATATACTGTGTGGCTACAGGGCCAATACACATACATATGTATATATATATATGCTTATTTGCATAACATTATTAGATTAACCCTCAGTTTTACAAAATGAAAACTTGTGTTTGTAGAGACTGAATATCTTATAAACCTACCAAAATTCTGTGTCTGACTCCATTACATCAGAGAACCAGAATTTTCCATTGAATCTCATATTCCCTGTTGGGCCATACAGGACTCAACGTGCTGATCGAGACACGCCCAGGGTCAGTGCTCCCCCGCAGGCTGCAAAAGTGGTTTTCTTCTCTTGAAAGGATTACTTTACCTGAATATTTTGACATGATTTGAGTGTCTGACTTTTCACCAAACAGAATTTTCTTTCATATATATTTTAGTCACTGTTGCTTTCATTGAATAGAAGGCTAGATTATTATATTTTTAGTACTGAAAAAATGAAAATACAAGGGTATATAGAGGTGAGTTCAGGAAACAGACACTCAACAGTCAGCAAAATTGAAAGAAATTACTTTTCTAGATCCATAGAAGAAAATGTTTGATTTATATGCTTGCTATCAGGAAATTAATTGCTACAGGTTTTGGGGTTTTTTGGTTGGTTTTTTTTTTTTTTTTTTTTTTTTTTGCCTAAGTTCATTTAATTGGTCTCAGTTTTCTGGGTGTCTGAAAATGAAGCAAAGTCTGTGAGATGGGAAAATTGGAAGACATTCTCACTCACATAAACCACAAAATGTGTTTTACAGTCATAATGTTGTGCATTGTTAAAAAAACAACATAAAAAAGCCAAAAGCAAAAATCCAAAGAAAAGCCAAAATCCACAGATCGCTATCCCCAGCTCTATGGGACCACCTTTTAATAGTGTTTTGGAGATGTTATCCAGCATTTTCTGACTGTTTATCTCTGGTGGAATACGTGTTTATGATGCAGTTGGACTTTTTAAAGTACTTTAGCTGTGTGCACTACCTGCCCTAAAGCTTTTCAGTGAATCCTTTCATGGGTCACATATTGTTATTTAGCTCAGTATCTGAATATCTGTTCCTCTACTTCCTTCTTTGTTTTAGTTGCACACCCTAGTAATTAGTTTCAGGCTACCATAAGATAGCTTTAAGCTGATGCTGTCAAATGGTGAAAACACTGGGCCATCCTTCCTATCCTAGAAATACTTTTAGTGTGCAATCACAACAATATTGTTTTATTTGTTTTTCTGTGTAAAGAGAAAAAATGGGAAGAAATTCTGGGCCAGTGTTCTTGGTAATTTTTGTGTATGCTGTTCTAAAAAATACTTTAAAATTTTATTACTTAAAAAGTTTTGTAAAATACGTTGAAAATATCAAAAGTCCATTTAGAATTTAATGTGAAGACATGAATGAATAAAATAAATTACTGATCTGAAAAATAGTTTCAGCAAGCAGAATACATGGCATTTGCTAAACTTCACAGAAAAAAACATACAAGAAAAGTATAATCTACTTAAATTTGTAGGACTAATATAGAGGGGTTATATGGAGTGTACTCCATATACTTGAATGTTTTCAAATGACACAGTTCATATCAAAACTATTTTTTTTTTCATCTTGTGAGCAACTTCTGAGAGAGTCTCTCCTTTAAATTCAGTCCCTTCTGGTAAACAAACCCATATATGCATATCAGTATTTACTTTGAAAACTGTTGCTTTTAATGAAGACACCTTTCTGCATTCTTCAGGTACAATAACTTAGCAGTCTGTAATCACTTGCAGTTGAAGAGATGTGAAGGAATAGAGGTATCTGAGCTGACTTTGACTTGTGGTACATCAGCAGTGTGGGCAAGACAGGAGCTTGGCAGGGCTGCAGAGTTCAGCTGGGAGGTAAAACAAACACCCATGCTGTCAGTTTGCACTAGCTCCAGCCTGCCATTGCAAGCCACACTGATATTTGAACACTATAATTTAAAGTAAACAAAATATGCCCATAGTGGGCTGCACTGTAACCTCTTTGATGCTGAAAGACATCAGAATAAAGGAACTTTTTATTTTGCAGGTGCAGGAGATGAAATGAGTCAGCAGTGGCAGTGCTCTTTGAGTTCCCCTTGGAAAGAGTGTTGTCAAGCTGTATTTTTGGGAAGAGGCTTTTTCCATCTGAATATTATTCTTATTTGACTGAACTGTGAAATTGTATTATTTTATATGAAAATCTGCAGGGGAAGTGGAAGGAGGGCAGGAAGAAAGGGGGACAGCGGTGTCAGCCATCCAGGAATCCTGTGTGAAAATCTGCTGAAAGTGCTGGTGTGAGAAGTTTTTGTGGATATAGGTTATTAATGCCTCTTTACTCAAACTGTGTAACAGCCCCTGTCCTAAGTTTTTAATTCTGTTTTGCAACATATATTTTGCATTGCAGAAACAACAGGCTGGAGAATGATGATAGGCCCAGCAAACACCCTGAGAAAATGGTGCCTGGCTGCCTGAGCTAATTCTCTTGCTGCCTGAGATGAGCTTTTTCTTTAGAAACCTTTACTGTTTAACTCCAGCAGTCACCACAACTAGGTTACAGTTGTGCAAAAGGAAGGACACTTGGAAAACGAGGAGATGGAGAGACTCAGAAAATGGAAATAGGGCAGTTCATTAAATTAAATATATCTTGTGAGAGGCTCATTTTAAAGTTTGTGAAGAGAGGGAAAGAAGATTGGAATTGCAATGGGAATGCTCTATTAGGGTCAAGAACAGTTACCCTCTCTTAGAGGCAGAAGGAACTGTGGATCCCTCAGTCTGACTGACAGACTTCAGTGGCCATAGTTTGGGGAATGTTTTGGATAAGGCTGTGGTTGTAGAAAAACAGGATATGCTAATGACCTCAAAATATATTTTAAAATTATATGTAGCCTCTTTAAATATCTTCAGCATATTTAAAATTTACATAAATTTCTTAATCTCCATTGTTCAGGTAATACTAAGTCAGCACATAAGTGCAAGCTCAGAGCTCTCCACGTCTCAAGTCCTGATAAGCACTGTATTGTTGGTCTGGGTTCAAGTGGAAATCAGGAAAGTCCTATTCCATTTCTCAGGTTCTTCTTGTGCAGGGGCAAGTGCAGTGCCTCAGAGCAGCACACTTAACTCTTCTTGGAGTTAGTGTGGCCATCAGTTGTTATAAAACACCTGTTTATCAAGACATATGAAACTGAGGGGGGTTTTGTAGGTCATTGAGTCTCAGAATTTTAACTGACCTCCTGACTGCTTTCTCCTAGGAACCTCATTCTGTTTAAGATAAAATATTTTCCTTTTTAGGTAATAGCCAGAATACTGTTCTTTGCGCTATTTGGCATAAGACAAAGCTCTGTTTTCTTTGGTGCTTGTGGTTGATGTACTGTTTTTCTTAATTTTCATTCTGCTAGATTTTACTCAGATTGACTGCTAGGACTTCTCACTTTCCCTTAAATTTTCTTGTCTCCAGGATGCTAATCAATACCTACTCTCACAATTTCTCTCCTTCATTTATTATCTGCATTAATATGGAAGTGAATATCTGTCTAGCTTAGTCTGTAATCCTTTCCATGCAAAAACTTGTTTGTTTTATTTTTTTCCTTTTCCTGAAAATTGGAGAGACCGACAAATCTTGAGCATGCTTTTATACCTTGCATCATTTATGTGATATAGAATTTAGCCTTATTAAATACAGTATTAGCCGCCAAGAGTAGATAGTGCTCTATTGTACATATATGCATATATGTCATTACTGTATTATTATTTCATATGGGTGTGCTCATTTTATGCCAATGCTTCTGTGAGCTCCACAGTAGAGATGTAATGGTCACTAATGTTGATTCAGACTCAGGAAATCAAGTCTTATTATTGCTGAAGCCTTCATTTTGAAAATATTAAAATGCACAGGAGAAAATACAAGGCTGTTCTGGCTCTGGGGATTATTTCTTATTACAAAAACCATTGCCTGGCTGTCCAATAAACTAAAGCAGTGTAAGGTTCCCCTCTGCAGGTATCTTTTATTTTGAAATAAGATGTGGTAAAGAAAGTGTCTTCCCAGAAGAATGCTTCTTCAGCATTCTTCTGAATGGTGCCTTGTTTTCCACAAAGGTAGGTAGGATCACTTCCCTGTGCCCTGAGTGCAAGAACTTGTCTTTCGTTCTACTTCCAAAATGTTGCTTATGAGCCTGTATAAAGCTGAAAGCAGTTGGTGCTATACAAAGAAACTATGTGTGAGACAGAACATTTCACTCAGAATGTTAACAGTCTGTGGATATTTGATATGGTTCTGCTGTTGCAAACCATGTTTATTTGATGCTTTTGGTTGTGTGGAGTTTTTTGCAGTACTGCTCTGAAGCATAGCATTGGGACAGGAGCTGTAAGATGACTGAAGCTAGTGCATTTCTTCTACTGAAAGAATTTACAGCAAATTTCTTTAAACACATCACCTATATTTGAACAGGGCTGTCAGCATAAACAAATATGTTAGGAAGCTTTTGATTTTTTAATGAGTTTCTCAAACCAGTCTGAGTTCAGTGAGAGAAGTCTAATTTGGCACGAGTCCCTGCAGAACCTCTCCACAACCTGCAGGTTTCCCCCAAGATCCTCAAAAGCTGTGAGGGCTGCCAAGCAAAGCTGACTCCAAGGGAATACAATAAATCTACAGCAGTATATTGCTTTCACTCCCCTCTTTGCTTCTTTTTTTGTGACATTTTAAGTGGAAATTGAACATATTTTTTCATATATGACTGGTAGATTGAACAATCAGAATATGGCTGTTCCCTCCATCTTAGTGTTCAGGTTTTAAATATGTTTGGCTTGAGACTGGGTATGAGAGTCTAACCCTTATGTTTTTATTCAGAAAAAGATGTCCATGGACTTCAGTAGTTTTTCTCCTGCAGTGGACAGAAACTATCAAAACCTGAGAGTTTAGTACAGTTATGTAATTCTAAGAGCCACCTGTATGTTTAATGTACCCCTTGGTTGCATAAAGGGGCTCCATGGCTATAAAAGCACAAAGTGGCTCTCACCAGGAGATCCTGTTGCCTGAGTGGCTGCAACTGAGCAAGTTCCTGAAAATGTCTGTTAATATGATTCTCTCCCAGCCTGAGATTTTTTGCTCTGAATTATATAGCAAGTTTTGCATACTTCAGTGTGAATATAAATACATACCGTAGCTGTCTGCATTCACTGCCCAAAATTTAATGTGCTTCAAAGGAATTTTCTCCTTTAGTGTCTATTTTTTTTAACAGTCCTTATGCTTCAGTTAATTTTGACAAATTTCTTTGGGTTCACATTCAAGAACCCTTGAAACTTGTGTACTAAGATTTAGTCATTTAGAAAGGAAAGAACAGCAGTAACCTCAGCATGCCAGTGTTGAAAATTATGTTTGGTTTCCTATTACAGGGCTGTGAATCATGTTTAATCTTTCAGATTTTAATGCTCTCTGATAGAAATAGTATGAGGGTAGGGGGGTGGTTTTGAAAAGATGTGTAAATGCTGCTTTTTGTGCAATGTAAGGTCTGTGGTTTGAGGTACCTTGGGAAGAATAATTTGAAATTATGATGAGTTCACACTTTACTCTAATGTTTTATAACAATTTTGATACAAAAAGTGATTAGATGGTCTCAGCCTGTATGAAATATTCTAAGTGAAGATACACCAGCTGCATTCTCTTAGGGCTGATTTTTTTTTTTTGGGTAAAGGGCATGTCACGCAGTGCTCGGATATGACTTGTCATTCATATATGCCACATGCCCTCACAAACAGTTATGAAGAATTGTATCTTTCTGTGGAACTATAATACAACAGGGCCTAGGGAAAGAAGATATATAAGTTCTTGAAGTTCACAATGAATATGTGAGAGCTGTGAAGAATGCCTTATTGCTCTAGGCAGGTAGCTTAAATGTCAGATGACAGAAAGTTATAGGAAATCAGCCTATTTTCTTTTATATCTCTTCCTGCTCTGGAAGAGCATTTCAGCAAAGAGAAGATAAGATGGGGATTGTTTTAGACAAATAAAATTATTCTAAATTTACTTCAAGATTTGAACAACACTGTGCTCCATTCCAAACCAATTGTCCTCAAAATGAGAGTTAAATGCCTGGTGACTGGTGTCAGTGCCTGCAATATATATTGAGATATCTTGTTCTAATAAGGCATATTCAGTGGTGAGGAATCTTTGTGTTGCTGTTTTTGTCCTTTGGCTGCTGGTCACCCTAAGTGGACATCCGTCCTCATGTTCTTAAAGTTAACCCTTAGAAAATATCCAGTGTGCATGCATTGTTTATTCAAGATTAGCTACCCTTTGGTAACTCTTTGCATTCTTTCATGAATGAGATTTCTACTGATCTGATAGAAATGTTGGATCAGCTTCTCTGCTGATCTTCAAAAAGGTACTACATTTCTACACACTGTCACTCATTCATGGCATTATTCAGTTTAACCACCCACCACGAACAGACATTCATACCAATCCACATGAGTTTTATCCATGTTCCTCTCACATCAGTAACCTGCAAGTCTGCACTTCTCCCACATTCCTTAATTTATTGTTGTAGCCCAGTGTCACGATTTAATCCACGAGAGCAACTGATGCCATTACAGCTATTTGCTCACTCCTGCCCGAGTGGAATGGGGAAAGAGATTTGGAAGGGTAAAAGTGAGAAGATGTTTCACTTGAAATAAAATCAGTTTAATAACTGTAATTAAATGACATGAAATTAAATCTAAAGTAGTAATAATGATAATAAAAAAATAATAATAATAATAATAGTTTTTAATGAAAAGGAAAATAACAAAGAGATGAAAATAAAGGCAAGGGATGCAGATTAAAACAATTGCTCCCCCCAATCCACGGGTGCCACACCAATGCCTGAGCAGTGGAACTTCTGCAAACTGCCCCCCAGATTTATATGCTGAGCACAATTCCATGTAGTATGGAATATGCTTGTGGTCCTTTGGGATCAGCTGTTCAATAGATTGGATCCACACCAGCTATTGGGAAGAAAATTAACTCTATTCCAGCCAAAACCAGCACAGTCAGCAATTCCCAAACAATGTTTTTTTTTATGGTTTTCATCAGCAAATATTAGGCATTACCTTGAATTCAAGAGACTTGCTTGCTCTTATCAGACTTGGCAACATGTCTGTTGCCCATTTTACTGTCACAAATTCCCCATATTGCCCTCATTTGAAATTCTAATAGAGGCAATGTTGTCTACAATTCCTTTGTAAGGGTGCTTTGAGTGAGGTAATACTGTCTAGAGCTTATTTGTAAAGATGCCTACATCTACTGACTCAAGGTTCTATGAGATGTGATGGGGATAGTTTAATCCTTCAGTGAAATCAGAGTGTCCATGAATAGCAAAACCTAGAGAAATTCAAATCTTAAGTAACATAGGGAGGTGATGTAGATAAATATTTGGATGTGCAAAGGTAATGGAGATGAATGGTAAATGTGAGGTGATATCAGATGAGTGTAAGTAGTTTTATGTAGTAAGGTTAAGGGTTGGCTGCCTTCTGTGATTGAATCATATAAAAAGATTGACTAGATAAACTTTGTCAGACACTAAAAGTGCTGTGCAGTTGTATTGAAAAAATTAAGAATTTCCTATGAACAGAAGTACTATATCCATCAACAATGAGGGAAGCAGGCACCAATGCTTGTGAGTTCTTTACTAACTCTTGAGATGAGAACATGCCATGACAGACTTCTGCTTATTTATTTTACGATAGAACATTTACAAGTTGGAGTTAGCTCTTTATTAAGATGAAAAGACTGTGATACTATATTAAAACCTATTTACTGGTTCTGTGTCTAAGGTTAATGCTTAATTGAGAAAGGAAATCTATAGCTTAAGGAGATTTTACTGGGAGTTACACCATACAGGGCAGTTTAATATGTGCTTCCAATCAACTTTAAAAAGAAACTGTTCTTAGAATGACAGCAATATGACACTAATATGCCTATTTAGTCATATCTTCAAATAATCTTGATGTAAATAATTCCACAGACATTTTGTCACTAAGTTACAAGCAGTGTTTTAAAGGAATTTGATTATTTCTGACAATGAGACTTGTACCTTAAAAGCAAGTTGTAGCTTATAAGCAAACTGCCAAACCTATTTCAAAACAACTTTAGTCAATGACATAATATAACTTATTTGTTTTATTTTTAAAATCAAAGGCAAGAAAACTGTATTTAAATATTAAGATGAATATGCTGTATTTCAGAGTATCTGAAAGCACAGGAACTTCTGATTATTATGTATCATTATGCTGTGTAAAACTTTTAGTTTAGTAACTCATTTAATTAGTCTTGTCATACATCAGTACACTGTTTATTAAGGTTTATATTTATGTCCTGGATAGTGTTTGTGGGAATAAGCAATATATTTTAGTGCATGAAAATTACTAAGTTTGGGGGCGGTGGCCCAGGGGGGTGATAGGATGTCATCTTCTTGTTGTATAATACTTCCTTCTGGTCTGAAACAGAAATGATGTGTTAATGCTATGACAGGTCTAAGTTTACTTTAATTTTATCAGGTAATTTCAAAGGCAAGTGGGTTTGACACTGATGGAATAAATACTCCCTGGGTTTGTATCCAAGGAGGTTTCAGTTTGACTATAAATATTAGAAATCAGTAGCTGGCAGTTTTCTTTGGATATTGACATTGTATTATTTTGAATTATGCTGTATATTCATTTGTGTTTGGTCAGAGCTGATGTTATTCCACTCACTCAGCAGTCCAAAGGAAGACAGATGACCTGACTCAGTTCACAGCCAGAGGAATGGAGAGGTAAACAAAATTACTATTTTTTATTGAGTTTATTCACAGTTTATTATCATCCCCCAGTCTGTGAAAATAAGGTGGGACTCTTAGCTAAAAATAATTTGTCAGTTTAAAAAAGATGCTTTTAATTTTCCTCTCAGAAGTTCAGGATATTATTCCCATGTTGTATATTGTTCTATCAGTCATGGGAGGTGTTTTCCAATAGACATCTTGAGTAGCTGGAAATATTTTAATATTAGTTTGTTGGCTTTGATCCTACCAATATGATAAAAGCAGATAGAAGAGAGATGCAAAGAAAGAAGGAAATAATTTGGCTTAATTTCAGGCTATTAAATATATGGCTTCATGCCAAATGGTTTAATTTCAGATGGGCTAATACACTTCATGTCCACTAAAGGAAAGGCAAATTTAAGTAAGAGAAAGGCAAAATTTAGGGTAAGGTTGCCTCCTCTTTGTTTCCTTTTTCATCAGAGCTATTTTTAACTAATCTGAAATGAAAAATAACAAAGTGAGAGGTTCTTACCCCTTCTGTAATAAAAGACTAGGGAGTTGCCAGAGATGTCTTAGGCACATTGATTCACCAGCTGAAATGGCCTGGCAAGCAATGACCTCTGAGATGTTCAGAGCTGAATGTTAACCACCATCTTTTTTGTATCTGCCTCTTACTTTTTGCTGTGAAGGAGAGGAAGCTCAGGCAGCACCATGTATATCACACTGTAGCAGTCTGAAACAGTGCAGTTTGGCTTGGGGGCTCTCATGCAAATTCTTTCATTATGTTTGTTGTGGGAGTGTGGGTATGCATTCAAACCTACAACCTTCAAATACAAGTTTAGGGCTTGAATAAATTCAAACTCTTTAAGCACAGCTTGTTCATAACTGTGAAGTTTCACTTTGCTCCCAAACTATGTAGAACTGTGAGCTGTGTATGATTATGATGCAGCAATAGGAACCATGAGTCATTTGCTCCAGTTTTATGTCTTTGAAGATTACGGATGTGAGGCTTTCGTTGGCTATGATGTGCTTTTTATAGTTTCCAGGTCTGCTCCAAGCTATCCATGTGAAAAGGCATGGCTTGAGATCAGTATAAATTTCTAAAAGACAAAGATCTGTGTCAGTTCTAGCTACCTTTAAGAACACAGTATGATTCCTTCCTACAGGAGGAACCCAGTCAGATCTGTGAAGAAGATCACATTCAAGGGGACAGATTCTCCTTGGAAGCACTTGCGTCCATGGTGTGGAGCCAGGTGCCTTAGTGTCACTGGATAGTTGGGATGCTGCACACAGTAGCAAGTTACTTTCAATCAGATCATTAACAGAAAAACTCATTTGACAATAACCATTAAATGCAGAAAATTGCTGCTGAACCATTGGTGTCTGATGGAGGATCTCTCACTATGGTCAGTGAAGCACTTATGCATCCTCTGACTGCCTCTGGCATAGGAAGACTGGTTTCTTTATCAGAATTTGGAATCTTCACTGCAGATTTTCCTATTGCCTTACATTATTAGTGACCTCTGAAAGCTAAATAGAAACCCAGTCTACTTCACACATAGCTAATCTCTTGTAACATTTAAAGAAAGTATCTTCAGCTAAATAGGGGAAACTTTCTGAATTGTATTAGTGATTAGGAGAAAAATATATGCAAAAATTATGTTAATTGGAGGGGCTTTAAATTTAAATTTATCTTTTAGGACCATGCCAAGTATTTTCTTCTCTGATCAATTACATGGATATGAACAATTTTTCTGTTTTCCATTTCAAGATCAAATGATCTCATAGGTTTTGGCAACTATACTTCAGGTTAGTAAATGTCTATTGTTTCCAAAAATATATTCACAACCAGGAGCATCAACGAAAGAGTTCATTGCAGAGATTAATTCCAGAAGGTGATGGTAATAAATATTTTTGATTATTGGAAATGTATTTTGAAAACTTTATCAACTCTAACCATTTGATTTTGACTTTATCTACAAACCCAGATGGCCTATTTGGGGCAGCCAAACAGAGCAATTGGTTGAGAACTGTAATTTTACAAACTTCTTAAATATGAGAATATTTTTTCAGGGCTGGCTGCAGCTGCGGTGAAAAATTGCAGAGTTGTTTTACAGTCATTATGTGCTGCAGATGGGAGCCTGAATTCTTGCAGCTTCCCAGTTCCCAGTCAGAGCAATAGGGAACATTTCCTTTACCTTTTATTTATGACAGTACCACCACCACATGTTTTATTTTCATTTAGCAAGTAAATATATGGTTTAGAGTCCATGGCCATCAGGAAAAGACTTGTGTTACCTCGACATGGAAACCTTAGTTCATGTCATTGAGGACCAACCTACTCTGAGTTAGGGCAACATAATTTGTTCCATATAATTCAGATGAAGGATGTTCTAGGGATGAAGCACTTTTTGGTGAACCAGTGCAAAGCACAGGCAAGGTAACATTATACAGTGTGGCACTGAGCTGTTCTGGTTTTGAACTCTGTATAAGAACTCCTATGAATTAGGACAGAAATGTATAAGGATCAGCAGATGTGCCATGCTTATGGTTTGCATAGGAATTACAATTTAAAAGAACTTAAAAAATATGCATTTAGCATTAGGTGGATACTACTTCAGAAATGTTTTTCATTTGTATACTGTCTATCACTGTATTTATTTCTAGCTGTATATTAGCATACTGCTAAATTCTTATATGATGGGTATATTATTAGTGGGGTGGTGCTTTTAGGAAACGGATAAAACCAGTTTTAAATTTTCAGTGCTTCTGAGTACTCTGTTCATTGTGAAGTTGGAAAACAAAATGTCCATTCTGCTTTGATCAAGAGTGTCATGTTGTCTCTCTCTATAGTTTGTCTCTATTTTGTTGTTGTTTGGATTTTTTTTCTCTTCTGTATGTAGTTACCTCCAGGGTAGTAAAGACAGTAGTAGACGGTTGGCAACCATCAAAGAAATAATGAAGCATTTCCTTTAGAGGCTGTTCAGAATACCACTTCAAGGCTAAGAATAGCACAGAGAATTTAAATTACAGTGCAGTGTTGCTCTGTCTCTACAGTTTTCTTTCCTTGGTTTAGGAGGATCCTATGATTATTTGAATCCATAGGCTGCTGGAAAACAGTTACTGAAGTATGAACTCAAGACGATGTTATTTGGGGACAAGGAAGAATAAAGGCCCCAGGAATCAGAAAGACAATGTTTCTCTCTCATTATTTTGGGTCACTGAAGATTACATCTGAAAAGGATAATCTCAGATAGGTATTTCTAGGCTCACATATGGAGAAGTAGGACAAGAGATTATTTAACAGCTCAACACAAAATTTGTTGGTTAGGGTAGCTGGTGCCAAATACTCAGTGTACTTGGCAATAAATTGCTTTTTATCTAGCTTAATCTCTTTGCTAAAAACTAGCATAACTAATGCATACTCAAAAATAAAAAATAAAAAAAAAATAAAAAAAAAAAGAAAAAAAAAAAGGAAATGTTCCTTCTTGGGTGAAAACTGATTAAAAATAGCATCTCTTCCCAGAGAGCATGTCTCCTGGAGCCAGGAATGCAGGAAACCAGAGAGGGCTACCTGTAAAGGCCTCTGCTTTTTCAGGGTCAGAAAGTTCCCTAGGACCTTGTAGGACCCTGTTGTTTCAGTAAATTGGAAGTCAGTTAATAAACATGCCACTTCATTTCCATAATAGTCCTATACCTGTAGGCAAAACAACAGTGTTAGAAAACATACATCTGTGAAGAAATGGATTTTAAGATTTAAGAATTAATATGTCATTGGCTCAATGACAGGCGTTTTAAGAAAAGTCATTTGTCATCCAAAATATTACTGATGTTGCCTCTGGAAGTGTTTTGCAATAAGGTTGCAGTTAGAGTAATACCTAGGTTTGTGCCAACACAGCATAAAAGACAACAGCCTCAGAAATCTGGCTTTGAATCTCATACAGTAATAGATTCATGTGACTTTAATATGTTTTATATTAAAAAGTCCTGTAGAGTTAACCAAAATACTGTAGAACTCAGTGACTGCTTAATAGAAATAATGCACTCTTTTATATTTTGACATGTACAAAGATAGTTAAAAGATGTAATGCTGTGCAAACCAGACTAATAAGGAATAAGAAAATATTCAGCAAATTTAACATGTAACATATTCTATTGATTATGTAGGTGTTCTGTTTTATTTACTTAATAAGATATACTCAAGATTTTTCGTTGAAAACAGCAAACAGATCTATCCCAAATGTCCCTGAAATAAAAGTGTAAGTTTGCTCTTGTGGTGAGCAAGAAATCTTAACTTTTGCTATACAGTCTTCCTGAAGTGGTAGAAACTGGTGTGCAATACAAAGCCAAAAGTTTAAATAAAGTGAGTAGCTCAGTAGGCTCATGGACAACAGCCCCACTTCCAGCAGCTGGCATATTCTTAACAGAAAAGAATTTCAGTGGGATATTTTTTTTCATTAGTGCTTTTGTCCTGCAAACAAAGAAGTAAATTGCTTAGTGACTCACCCTGCAGCTTGATAACATATGAATGAGGTGTGAGGTCATGTTCTGCCATCCTTAAATTCAATATCTAACCTCACAGGCATTTATTTGCTCTCTGAAGGTGATTATGATCTGCATTACAACACCAACACTGCTAGTTTTAAAACAACAAATGAAATTATTAATTTATTATATATGTGTAAAAAACTCATTACACAGTCTGTCCAAGAAGAGAGCACTTCAGCAACTCAGATGTTTCAACCAAAAATGATATGTGCAACTTCCTGCATCTTTAGTTTAAAAAAGCAGCTTTTGAAGCAGTTTTAATAGAGTCATAGTTGTATGAAAGATTCAGAGAAAAGTTTTATAATTTCCAAGTCTTAAATGCCTGGAAAATATATCTGGAGCTTACAGGCATCTCCATGATGAACAGTCAAGCTGAAAGGAGATTTTAGTCTCCCTGTGGCATGCACAGATAGAGCTGTGATTCTCACTGAATATTTGTTGTGCTGCTTGCATTTTGTTTGGAAGGGTGTGGATGGATAGCAAAACAATGTTCCAAAATTAAAAGCTCAGAAGACCTTAAACTGACCTCTTAAGTCCACATAATAACAAAGCAACATTGAAGGCCTGACCTCACAAACTCAGAAAGCATGGTGCCAAATAATCTTGTACAGTATAGGAAAGCCAAAATATTGAACCTTATTTTAGCTCTGCTCTGACAGATGCACTGCAGCCTTAGGCTCAGGAGCTTTATGTGCTTTTCTGCTCACGAGTAACATTCAGCTCAAGCTTGTGGAAAAAAAAAAAAAAAAAAGAAAAGCAAAAAAAAGAAAAACAAAGAAATCCTGCATGTCCACAAGTGGAGGTCCCCTTGCTGCAGGGGAGAGCAGACTCCTGTGCAGCTGGGGCAGAAGATGCAGAGTGCATTGCCCTTTGGGTTTTCTCATTGCTTGCTTGGGAAAGGATGTCAGGAACTAGATACAGTCGAGTAGTGAAATGGCAGTCCAGGAAACACCAGTGCTTTGCTGGTGAAGGCTGACAAGAGGTCCATGCCCCTCCTCTGGTGTTTGTTGCTTACAAGAAGCCTGGGTGGAACTCTGTCACTTCAAGTGACTGGGTCTACGTGAGTTGTGTCAATGCAAGATTACATACAGTGAAGTAGAAAATAGATGCCTATATTAGACCTAGAGAAAAGGATCTATGAGGATTAAAGTCTAGTTCCCTTCAGACAATGGGCCTTCTTATCTCAGCCCTGAGTCTGGGTAGCATGTTATGGGATACTCTCAGAACAAATATAACTGCTAGAAATTTTTCTTTCAGATTTAGATATATTGGTGAATTGATAAGGCCATTTTCTGAACTGTGGAGTCAGTCCTAAGGACTGTGTTTTATTACCTAAATACATTGTCCTCTCTCTTAGATGGAGAGACAAGTTAAATACTCCTGGACCAAATTATCTGCAGAGAATTTCATTTGAGTGCTGTCTCTTCATTTTGAGGATTCTGACTTGCAATGAGTCTTTATAACAAAATGTTTACTGCAAAGAGTGTTTGTAGTGACACAAATATGTCTGTTTAAGGGTCTAACATGGGAAATATTTCTACTCAAGAAAGCTCATATGCTAGGAAGTTTGTGTTCTGACAGTGTGGTACTTTTATGAGAATAAAAGTACAACGGGAACACTTGGCTGCTCCTCTGTAAGTTATGCAGCATGCATAATGCTTTTATTGTAAAATATTACATTTGTCTTCTTGTAATAAAATGGCTAAAAAGTTAAGTCAGCAGATAGACAATAGAAGTGCTGCAAATTAACTTTTTAGTCTTCTGCCTTGTCAGTCCATGTATAACTTTCTGCTTTACATTTTGTAGTTGGATTGCTGTTTATTTAGTTAAAGGATATTTGTCAGTTTGGAGTGGAGAGTAATGTTTTGATCTTAGTATGAAATTGAGGAAATAATATAAAAACTCGAAACCATCTACATAATGAAATGGGGATGCTTAAGTTAAAAAATGCATGCATATTTGGAAATCAGATGTCAGAAATTTATTTAGAGTTTCATATTGCCATTAAAAATTGTCACAATGAAAAATTAAAAATATGGTATGCAGGACTCTAGTATATCTTCCATGTGATGAAATTCAAATGGAATTACTTCAGGATACCTTTGTACTTTAAATTTGTCAGGAAGTTTGTGGGACAGAGCAAGAGTAAGGTTTGCATTTCTTTCAGAGTGAGGATGGATTATAATGCCTGGTGGGATTTTTATCCAGAGACACTTGCAGTCATTAGCCTTGTCATGGTTTTTTTTAATCTGAGTAACAGGAACTGTGGCTAACAATGTATACAGTTACTAACAACATTATGATGGCAGAGCTAGGTGCTGTCAGTATTATCTATTATAATAGAGATATTTCTTAAGCTGTGGGTACAGAGAGTGGTGTGTGATCGATGAAGGATGAGATGACCTGAGAGGGATGTGGATTTTTTTTTTTTCTTCAGTTGAAGCAGGGAGACATCTCCTCCTAGACCTTCCACACTATCTCTGATTGTTTTCCCTAGGTTTTTGGCACAGCCTTGTCCAGGCAGCAGAACCATTTGCACCATGAAGAATTGAAAGGGCTTGGCATTATCACAGTGTTTATGGACGCAAAAGTCACTGCCACTTTGTCTGGGTATAGCACAGAGCCTGTCAAAGGTGGCCCCAGATAAGGTGAACTGATGAGAAGCTGAGAGCTCATCTGTTCCCATACACATCTGAAATTCCAGGAATGTTATATCAGCGTGCTCTACCATGCTTGAGAGGGCAGCAGCTATAGAAAATGTTGCAGAATTTGTTAAACTTACAAAAGGAGACACTGAGTTTGGATAGTGTACAGCTTTATCTTTTCATGTTCTTGTGAAAGAATAACTTGCAATGCTGTGAGACTTCAGGCCTGGGGCATTACATAAAATACTTGACAAAGAATGTTAATACTTGTCTTTTCTGTTCTGGTCAGTTGTCCTTAAAGTAACTCCTGCAGACTCCATCTGGCCATCCTTATGTGACTTTGAAAAAGTCAGCACTATAAACTTCATCTGACTGTTAATTTATAATGGTGGGGGTTTTTTCTTCTCCAGACAGATGGAATAGTAAGAAAATTCCCTTTCCTGCCAAGAAACAAGAAAAATGATGATATCATATTCAGGTGCTTTCCTGTTCTCCATTTATTCTGCATTGCAATGATGTTATGAAGGGAAAGGTAAATACGCATATTCTCTGCCAAAGTTTCCCTGCATGTGGAAGAATGAAAACAAAAAAAAAAAGAGGAAAAAAGTGTTTCTTTTGGTTGGTGGTTTTTTTGGGGTGGGTTTTTTTTTTTTGGGGTTTTTTTTTTGTGGGTTTTTTTTTTTTTTTTTTTGGTTTTTTTTTTTTTGGTGTTTTTTTTTTGTGTGTTTTTTTTTTGTTCTTTTTTTGTTTGTTTTATGTTTTTTGTTTTTTGTTTTGTTTTTGTTTTTGTTGTTTTATTTTTTTTGGTGTTTTGGTTTTTGGTTTCTTGGTGGTTTTTTTTTTTTTTTTTTTTTTTTTTTTTTTTTTTTTTTTTTTTCTAGGATTCTGTTCTGAGGGGTTTCTGAAAAGTTTTTGTTTTTTTTTTTTTTTTTGTTTTTTTTTTTTGTTTTTTTTTTTTTTTTTTTTTTGGTTTTTGTTTTTTGTTTTTTTGGGGTTTTTTTTTTTTTTTTTTTTTTTTTTTTTTTTTTTTTTTTTTTTTCCAGAGGGCTGCATTAGCAGGATGTTCATATACAAAATGAAAAGGTGATTGTTCTGTTATTCTTGTTGCACATGACACTTCAGATGGACAAATATGTTGTAGGTGGATCTTAACCTTCCAACAAGAAAGAAGGAATAACCATGTTAAGTGATCAGCATGTAGGTATCTCTACCTAGTCTTTTTAAGTGGGATGATACTTCTTCTATGATAGGATAAACTTCTATTTCTTATGACTTTTTGAGGTAACAAGGCTGCTATCTTCCATAATGTATATTTCTGCATATCTGAGAAAGTAGTCATCAGGCTTCCATTCATGAGCTTGAGAGCTGACTGTTAATTGCTGTTAGTTAAAAAAGATTAAATCCATGGACTAGAAAACCCTGTGAAAGACACAGAAGGAGTTAAACACACATGCTGGTATTATGAATGCTACATAATACATGTCAGCATGCTGGTAGATTTTGAGAAGTTTGGATTTTGCTCAAAACCCCAACTTTGCTCAAAGCCCAAGGCAAGAATAAGTTCCAATTTTTGCAAAAGAATGATCTTTTTAGCATTTCATATTGAATTAGTTACTTCCAAATTTAGACATATGCATATATACATATATATATATATATATATATATATTTCAACTCTCAACTCTGTACTGATGCTCTTTATGGGACTGCTACAGATGCAAAACCAATGAAACCAGCTTCCTACCTGTGGCCCTTGTATCCCAATAAATAATGGAATAGTGATAGCAAAGGGAAGCTGTCAGAAACTACATGTTCAGGAAATCACAGTAGCCGCCACTGCTTCTTGAGAGCCAGTACCATCAGCTGCAGTTCAGGAGAGCCATGGTTTACTTCTCCAGAGAAGGTGTTTCTGAAAAAGGTTTTAATCTAAATTAAAATATTGGTGATTTGTCTTGACTAATGCAAACTATATAGGCTTGTTCTTTATGTCCTTGATAGTAATTATGTTACACAGTGTTCAATGTACAATTCAATTTTCAGTTAAACTGTGAAACAGAAAAAAATGCCCTCATTGTCTTGTAGATGACTTAACATCCTTCTTTATTGTCTTCTTTTAAGGAAATCGTTGCTCAACAATTTTTCAGTCCATCTGGAGAAGAATGATTTCATAAAGGTATCCACTGACTTCATTTAGCTTTTAGGATCATTCGTCCCACAACTAAATTGGAATTGATATCTCTTTTTATCAGAAGGTTGCCAGGCAAATATATAAGAATAAAATGTAAAGTCTCCTGAAAACCAACTTACATTCAGAAATATATGAATAGACTTGGAAATGCCCAAAATACACAGATGTTCTTAAGCATTCCTATCCCAGTTCATTGAGCAGTTTGGAAAAAGTTTCCAAAGCCTTCCACTGGTGAAAATTCCAGACTTTTCTTTAGAATTATATTCCATGTTTATATTAGAAAGTTTGTGTAATAGTTCACTTTTTATTTTTTGAATCTTGTCCTCAGTAAACTTGCAGACTAACACATCTGCACTTTACTGATGTCTTCTTTAAAACATCACTTATCCCTTATAACTGAAAACATTTTTTCCTATTATTTTTTCTATATGTCTTGTTTCCTTGTCTCCATCAGAATTTTATCAATATCTTTTTTTGAATATGTGCCCTATGTCTGGACCCTAAAATCATACCTTATCACAGCTGGAAGGGTTACTTTATCAATCTTGCATATAACACTCTTCATACACTTGTTTGCTTTTTTTTTTTTTTTTTTTTCCCTAAGATGATGGGAACACTGATTTGTTTAGCTTTGATTTATTCAGATATTGGTGAGTTTTTTCCTTTCTTTTTTGTTCTTTTAGAACTGCTGTCTCTTCATTTACTTTCAAACTTCTATTTGCCATGGCAGTTTCTGCTGAAATGTTATTGCTATTTGGGGCAAATGCTATTTGTCCTAAACTAAACTGTAACCTTTTTCTAGCTGTTTCTGCAGTTTGTCTGGATATTTTACAATTTTTCAAATTGTATTTTCCAAACATTTTCATTCTTTCATAGAATGATAGGACTTTTAAAGTTGGGAAAAACCTCATTAAGTCCATCCATTGACCTAGCTCTGTCCTGTTTACTGCTAAGCTAAGTGCCACACCCACTTTTATTTTTTAACTCTTTCAGGGATGCTCACTCCACCATGTCACTGGGCAGTCTGTTGCAATCGTTAACCTCTAAAGATATTCTATGGTTCATCATCTCTGTCTTTGATGAAAATATTAATCAAGGTCGAAGCCCACAACAGAACACAAACTTTCACAACAAATTATTTGTAGCTATTGAGGGCATTTTTTGGTTTGCTTATAAAAAATATCGGGTCATACAGTGTCAGACTTCTAACTAAATTCACAAACTCTGTTTTCCCACTGAGTGGTTTGGCATGTTTCTTACCTGTTTGTTTCATAAGTACCTAGAAATAATATAAATAAATGCTTTGTCAGATGATCTATTCCTGTATTTTTTTCCTGGGAACTCAGTTACCGATCACTGAATCTAAAATTCCTAATTTCTTGCTAAACTGTAGTCATAATAATTTTTTTTTGTCTCCTGGTTCATCTAGATTCCATTGTTTAATGCAATCTTCATCTTCTGGAATTTCCCAGCCTCTGTTATGCAGAAATTCAGAAGAGATATCTGAAATGGTTCTCCCTGGCCTTGAAATACAGGAATCTACAGTTTTTATTCTCTCCCTGTTCGCTCTAGACTGAAATGTGTTTTGGCTCCAGATAAGATTAAATATACCTAGACTGTCTCCAGCTGTTGTTCATCCTATAATGTTTTGAAAGCAATCACTGAAGATTCTACTGTTTTCGTAATTGACCAGTCCTGGTGCTTAAATATAATCCTGGATGGAAATTTTTCCTAATGTCCTGTGCAGACTTCTGATTTTTAAAATAAAGGATTTGCTCCCTACCTGGCCTTTTGTTGCCACTGGGGACAATTGAATTCTTTGTTTCACTTTTCTGTATGTTTGAACTTTATTGTCATGCTCTCTCTAGTCTTCCTAAACTTAGGAAACCTTCTTTTTGTGTTCTGTAAAGCAAGCCTCTTAATTGTTGCTGGTCTTTCCTGTGCTCTCTTTAGCTTGTCTAATAGATGGTGACCAAAACTGGATGGAGCACTTCAGCTGAAATAATCCTTTTTTTGTAAGTTATACAAAAGGAAAAACAAATCAATACTGTGCACCATACTCTTTTTATTACTTTGTAGATTGGCAATTCTTTGCAACCAGACTGTACACTTGCATATGCTTAAAAAATGCATTGCAAGATGTCTCCTTAGCCCTGTTTTATTAATGTGTTAGAAGTTCTCTTCACTGACAAAGTGTAATTCCATGAAAACAGTGTGAAACTTCAAGGAAGGCAAAAGCTTTTCATCAAATCTAGTCAGCTTGAAAGAATGAAAAAATAAAAAGTATAGCAATAATGAAACCAAATCCCCTAATGGTAAACTCTGCAAAGACAACTTGTTAAATCAAATTTTTTCTTCCCTAATGTACTCACAAAATGGCCAGCTAGCTCATGGCCTTTTGGAATTTAATTTGCTGCACCTAATATGAAGGGAAATTCCCCCTGTGGCAATTTGACTTCCCCAACAATACAAGCAGAACCTAATTTCCTTAGCAGAATTAAGCACTAGTGCTCTTCAGTTTGCAGTCTGGATTACAAGCCACTCCTCCCCTTACAACAAGCCACATTTTCACAGAGAAGCTTCCCAATATTGATTAAAAAGGAGGAGTGCATAAGGTGGAGACAAGCACAAAGCAGTGTTGGCTACTCAGGCAGGAGAGGTTAGCCGCTCATTTCAAGGATCTTCCTACAGCCAACATTAGCGTGCTTTTATAGACAATCAGTTGTTTGCTTTGCCCATACCTAAAGCTATCCCCTTTTCAAATGAAGTTACTGAGAATTCTGCTCAGTGCTTCCCCATGAGCCTTATGCCAAAACTTAGATATTTGTGTGATGCTCCAAACTGATCCATCCTGGTCTGTCCCATGATTCTGAAGTTTAGTTTGTAGGAGTCTATCTACAGCTTAAAAAAAGAAGTAAATTTCTTTGTAAATGTTAAATTAACAGTTGGAATTCTCCTAAATCAAGGTTTTTGCTTCTTTCCTCCTTCTCATTCTTTATGTGAAGACCAGTGATTTGGTAATCCATGATAAGGTGTCTGGCACATAAGCTGCCAAAAGCAGGACTGTGTCTAATTTAGCACACTGACACAATGCTAGAGTTCAGACAATATCCTCAGCAGGCCTGGCCAGCTGTGTGGGATGTGAAGTGTAAGATGCCCCTTAGCAGGAGAATTTAATTTCTATCTTCAGCAGCACAATTAAATAATAAACAAGAGACAAAGGCTTGTAGGGGAAATTTAGTCCCTTTAACACCTGGGCACAAATGTGAGGTGAGAGAGATGCTATCCTTGAGCAGCCTGTTTCACAGATATGTCTGGAGTCTGTAGCAAGGGAGTGGAGAAGATCATGGTGCTACAGCCTAGGTACCCATCCTCCCCATATTGTTTTATCAAGAGGCCTCCAGAAAACTGAAGCTACAAATAGGTTTGTTTATAGAGAGGTTGTACAGGAAGTGGAAACCTATAGCAGAGGCAACCTGGTCATGTTGAAGGAGTTCTGCTGTCAGTGGTCCCTACTTAGCAAGGACCTGTGAGCAAGCAGGACTGTAGCCACTTCTCTTCCTTCTCATTGAACAGAGCTATTTTCTCTAGCATTGTGGCCTTTCTCTAGTGTGGCCACCACTACTTCCACTGGTGCAAGTGAGAGGCTTTGGTTTTTGTGCCCTATGACCAGATTTGTTTTGTCTCTGCAAAACTCTGATCACTGAAATCTGGAATACAGCTGGGATCAATATCAGACTTTTATGTTTTGAGCATAGAAGAAGAGCTCAGAATCCTCTTTCAAAAATTCTGCTCTTTGTCTGCTCTTTGTGCTTAGAAAAATGCCTGCTTTTTGCCCCCAGAGATAATTGGCAGAGCTCTTTTAAAATTTAGTACAGGTACTCAGTACAGAGTTGTTAGTTCAGGTGACACACAAGTAGTCACATATTCCTGATAACTGTAATTTCCCTGAATATATGAATACCATGATTTTGTTAATAAGTATCTTTTCCTTCTATTACTGGTTGCTATTACTATGCATATGTCAAGTATAGGTAAACTAATAGATTTTTTTTTTTTTTTTTTAACTGAGAATGCAATAGCAGAACAGACTGGTAGTCTGCTCAGCCTAGTATCCTCGCTCTTGGGGTGGTCAGTAGCAGATGGTTAGGGAAAACTGAGAAATTTTATAAGTTGTAGATTACTCTTCCTCTCATGATTTTCTCAGGCAGTCAGTATTTTAAGAAAATTCCTGAAGGTTGTGTCTGCTGTGTTATATTTATGTACTCACTAACTCCTGAAGTCAATTAACACACTTTTTAAATCCAAAACTTATTTGCACTGTTATGATCAGTGACATCTCATGGCATTGAGTATAACAGTAGTGGTAGTAGCAGTAATAGTAATAATAATAATAATAATAATAATAATAATAATAATAACCGCCTTGAAAATTATTCTAAAATCTCCTTTTGTTTTAAACCCACAACCTCAAAATCTCATAGCAGAAAACTGGTTTTCACAGTTAATTTGCAGTGACATTTGCAGTTTGACAGCTAGACCATAACTACTCAGTCATCTCTTTTCCTATGAAGAGCTTCTGCCTACTTACCTCACATAGAAGTTACTCATAAGTTGTCCTGTACACATCACTCACTACCCACTCAAAACCTTGGTTTCCTCATAAAAAAAGGGAAAGTCATTAATATGATCTAACTAGAGATAAAACCTCATGAAACTAGGAAATTGCCATTTTAAGAAGCTCACTGGATTGAAAGTCTGCTAGGCTTTTTGCCTGCTCTTGGGGTACCTGTTGTTCCATGTTAAAAACAATGAATAAGTGTATTGGTTAATGGCAAAGGAGAAAATGCATGTACCCTCATCAGCCAGTATCAGAATCCTTCAGACATAAGCTTAACCTTCATCTGAGTTTTGAAGATTTCATTTTACTTGCAGGTGAGTGGTCCTTAAGTCAAATAATGAGATAACATTTGGCCACTCACCATGCAAATCTGACTGACCAAGGGCAATATGGAACAATGAGGATAGGAAGGAAGCAGGCAACCTGCTTCTGTCATACTGATGAGTCTGAAATCTCCTGATTCTAATTAGTTTCTTAGAATCATTAGCAAATTCCAAAGAGTGAATGTGTACTACTTTTTAAGACAGCCATTAGAAACATTATAACATAGGAGATTAATGACCTAATTTTCATTGAGTTAAAATTACGTTTTTTTTAAAGGAGATGATGGCCATATTTCCCAACTGACCTTTAGAGCCATAACCGGAATATTTGTCTGGCTGGGAGCCTCATCACCTTCTCCATGGAAGAAGAGCGCCAAGGAGATGGAGAGCTCCAGGAATAGCAGGACACGATAACAGCTATATCACTGCATTACATGTAAGTGAGTCACATAACAGTATCAGTCTGAGCAGTTTTGCTACTTTACTTTATGCCATAGCTGAGATTTGGGCTACCTGACCAGTCCTTCTTGGCTGCAGTTTCACTGGGGCACTTGGCCCAAGCAACAGAGGTTGACTTTATCCACCTGCTTGTAGATAAGCTCAGGGAGCCAGCTGAGTGCACCTACATCACAAACATGAAACTGACTGAACTGCAAACAGAATAATCTGAGTAGCATTTATGGAGCAATGCAATGGTCAGGGCACTAGTGCAGACTATGTTCAATGCCAGTGGTCAAACCCATGATTTGGGAAAACTTGTTTTTTAAATGGCAGATATGTATGTGGTCATCTCTCCCTATGTGAGGGCACAGCTAATAGAAGAATAATAAGTAATTTGTCACATATCAGATGGTTTGTTCTTAGAGAATAGATTTCTTAACTCATAGATAAATATCATATCCTCACATAGCTATAAAATATTTCATAACTGTGCAAGTATAGCTGGAAGGGTAGAGGAGATTGATACATCTTTCATGTAGTGGGAAAGAGGACCTTCTAAGGGATAGGACACTCTTCAGACAAGAACTTAATGTGACATTTACATCTGGAACTCAGCTGCTGGAAACTGCAGTTTATAATAATGGCTTTCTTCTGGTGACAGGTAATACTGTCTTTTTTTCCTATTGTCTTGGCATTGTTCTAATTTTAGTCAAAATTGTTTCCACTTTTAATGGAGTCTAAAGTTCAGTTAGCTATTGAATTTCACTACCATATTTTGCAAATTGCTGCTGTTGGTTATTTAAATTATAAATTTCTCAGGATATATAACTACTTACTATTATGAAAAGGTCAATTTCTGACATCTAATTCCAGTTTATCAGCCAAACCAGTGAACTGATGGCCCTGGTCAGCACAATAGGATGATAAAACCCAGCTTTGAAGTATATAATCCTCTTATTAGTTATATAAGACAGGCTAGCAGGAAATTTCCCAAATGAGGTCTTAAACTGTGCTGTTTTCCAGTCTTTTCAAACCATCCTAGATTCTCAGTAATGCCGTTCCAAATGTACCTTTGGGTGGAAAGGAATCATTGTAATTTTTGGCATATTTTATTACTCAGAAATAATCTTATCCTTTCTGTTCCCTCTGATTTTTCAGTTGATTATATATATTTTCTATTTCCTGCCAATTCTATCTTCAACCACAATTTAATAATTCTATTCAACACAGAGGCCTTAAAGAGTTAGTTTTTCTTTTCTCCTGAACACGGTTTTCAGTGCAAAGAAGGACTGAGAAAGTATTAGGAATACACCTAATACACCAGCACCTTTGTTCCTTCCTTAATTTTTTTAACATACTTCAAAGACAGAAACTGTGTGGCAGTGTACTGTGTGTGCTCCTAGTTTACAGAAAATTGTTGAATTTAGGTGTTAGAGAGCTCTGTTCTCTCATTTAGTGTTCTAAATATGCGACATATTTTAATTCGCAGAAGGGTCATGCAGATTTAGCTGATAATGGTTTCTATTAATTCCACATGCTGTACCAATTAAAATCTGGGCATGTAAATTAAAATGTTTATTCTGTATGAATGGGAGATAGGGGAGGTTATAAACCCCAAATGCTTCTTTGAAACATGGTTCTATTTGAACAGAGAGAGCTCCTAAGTATTATACTCTGGCAGTCTGTGTGTATTGTGTCTCAATCAATCCTTATCAAATGCTCCCAGGTTACAATAAACAAGGTTTCTATTTCCTTAGCTGCCAGCTTTGACAAGCCGATGCAGTCTGTCAGAGCCAGACTGGGATCTTTCCATCACACATTACATGACCAGTAAGAAAGATTCTGTGAGCCAAAATCTGTCCTCAGTTGCACTCCTGCAATCCTGTTACCTCTGTAGCATGTCCTCAGTGACACCAGCAAATCCCTCCTGTGCAAGGGAGCTGTTCAGTGGGAGATGCAGGAAGGGTGTTAGAGGTAGCAAAGAGATTCGAGGAGGCAACTGGTGGATTTTCCCTTTTCAGAGTTTGTTCTGTATCAGTTATTTTAAAACATGCATTTTCATTGAAAACCTAGGCCCTTTCTACTGCACATCAAAACTGACAAAAATTTCATAGAATCACAGAATATGCTGAGTTGGAAGGGAGCCACAAGGATCATTGAGTCCAGCACCTGGCACTGCACAGGACAGAGCCAAGAACTCTGCCACATGTCTTCCTGAGATCATTGTCCAAACACCTGGACTCTATCAGGCTTGATGCTGTGACCGCTTCCCTGGGGAGCCTGTTCCAGTGCCCAACCACCCTCTGGGTGAAAAATCTTTTCCTGATGGCCAACCTAAACTTCCCTGACACAGCTTCATGCCATTCCTTCTTCAATACCCTAGGCCTAATGAATGTTTGGTGAGCAACTTTGTAGAAGATAAGATGTACCCGAAGAGCCAGAACACAAGTTCACCCCTTGGTTTCTCTGTCTGAGCAGTGTTTGTTGTATTTCCATTGTTTTATTAAATGAAAAATTGCTTTTAGGAAAAAAAATGTATTTTAACATCAGATTTGCAATAGTAGATGTTCTACTTTCTTCATGGAATACAACATACATTTCCCAATTAGTTTCTTGCATATAAACAAAGGACTTTTACAGTAACAACCTTTGTCCTGTAGTTTTTGACAAGTGTTGATTAGTTAGCAGATGGAACATATTCACTTACTCCCTTTATATTATGGAATCACAGAATGATTTGGGTTTGGAGGAACCTTAAAATCACCAACCCACCTGCCATAGGCAGGGGCACCTTTTACTAGACTAGGTTGCTGAGACCTCCATCCAAACGGACCTTGAACATTTCCAGGGATGCAGCATCCACAATGGCTGTGGGCAACCAGTTCTAGTGCCTGACACAGTACTCTCACAGCACTCTTTACTCTCACAGTAAAGGATTTCTACTTAATACCACCTCCTCTCTTTCAGTTTGAAACATTTCCCCTTGTCTTCTCACTACAGGCCCTTGGAAATAGTTTCCCTTCATCTTCCTTAAAGCCTCCATTCAGGTACTGGAAGGACATAATCAGGGCACTCTGAAGCCTTCTCATGACTGAACAAACCCAGTTCTCTCAACCTTTCCTAATAGAGAGGTGCTCCATCCCTCTGGTCATCTTGGTAGCCTCTGGACTGTCTCCAACAGGTCCATGTCCTCCCTGTGCTGGGAGCCCAGCTCTGGATGCAGTGCTCCAGGTGGGTCTCAGCAGAGCAGAGCAGAGGGGCAGAATCCCCTCCCTGCCCTGCTGCCCACGGGGCTCTGGATGCAGCCCAGGACACGTTTGGCTCTCTGGGCTGGCAGTGCCATGGCCGGGGCATGTGCAGCCTCTCACCCACAGCACCCCCAAGCCCTTCTGGGCAGGGCTGCTCTGGGGCTGTTCATGCCCAGCCTGGGCTGCTACCAGGCCCATTACTATGACCTGGGTGCAGCACTTGGCTTTGTTGAACCTCTTGAGATTCCCTTGGGCACACTTCTCCAGCTTGTCCAGGTCCCTCTGGATGGCATCCCATCCTTCAGGCATGTCAGCTGCACCACTCAGCTTGGTGCACTCAATCTCAGTCTCTATGTCATCAATGAAATTATTAAACGCTGGTCCCAGTACAGATGCCTGAGGGACACCACTTGTCACTGATGTCCATCAGGAGTCTGATTGACACTACCCTCTGGATGTGACCCTTCAACCATTTTCTTATTCATCTAATAGTCCACCCATGAAATCTATCTCTCTCTGTAAATGCATTGTGAAAAAGCTAGACATGCATGTTTAACTTAAAGACAAACCTTGGTCATTGTTCATATAATTTGCTTATAAAAATGGATGTTGTTTCTATAAAATGTGTTGGTTCAGAGGAGTTGCTGATGTAGGAGAAAAAGAAATTTTTCTTGAAGTAAATTCACTGTTCTTTTAAATTATGGAAATTAAAAGGAAGATTGCATTAAAGAAAATCTACTTAGAGATTCTCTGGGGTCATGAAACACCAGCAAGTCCTACAGACATAAGGAGTCTTTTAGTGTGCATATGCCTAGGATATCATAAAAACACATCACTTGCATTCAGCTGGTGACATTTGTAAGTCATGTCTTTAGTTGTTCAGATGTAAAAAATTGCTTAATTTTGATCACTCTATCTATGCTAATTGTTGCATGTCTGAAGCCATAAATCATTGCATTCTTAATATACTGACAGTATTGTAATCTGATAATAGTTTTAATGATTTTTGTTTTACTGTATCTAATATTTTATGCCAACTCTTTGATGACTTCCTAAAAATCCTCATCTCAGCATCCTGTGTTTATAACTGTTTTTGAACATTGCACTTATTACAGCTATACAGAATAAAGCCTTTGAGTACTTGAAGTCTAAAAGTTTGGCAAATTTTTTTTAAAAATGGCTTTGAAAAACAGGAAAGCAGTGGGCTTTTAAAGAAAATTTTTTCTAATTTAAAGGACAAATATACATTAATTGGTCAGAAATAAACTTGGAAATCCAAAGGTTTATATTTGCTAAAATCTGGAATTTCTTCTAGTGAATTGTCAGGCTGAACTCAAACTCTTTATGAATAGAAGGATGTTAAACAGTTGCCTGAAAACAGAAGATCTGAGTAAATCCAAAGTCTTTTCAGTTGAACATCCTTACAGAGCTACTGGCACCGATGTATTTAAACTGAAAAGTCTTGCTGCTGAATGAAACATTCAACCAAGTAAAAACATGCTATCTACACTTGTGTATAGAGGGTTTTTATTCATTCTGTAATATACACTCAGAAATTAAAGGTGACTTCTAGTTTCTTGATATCCTTCCAGTAGTTCACCTTGCAATGAACTTGGATTCTTGGATTTCTGTGTGAAAACAGGGAAAACAATAGGAAGGTTTTGTTGTTCATAGGTTTTAGGGTTTGGGGTTTTTTTTCTGTTATCTGGCTATCTATTTCCACTGTTTAATGTCTGTCTAGACAGAGACAAAGTTAAATGGTTTTCAATTCAGTAGTATGCTTACCTAAGAGCATGCAAGCCTAAAGTTTATGAATAAGATAATAAGGCATACATAAAATTTCATTGTATTTTAGATCTAGAGGAGTGGTACATGTCTGTTTCTCTGCTGAAAAATTAGTTTGGAGCCGTGTGACTGAAAATAACTGAAGCTATTTTCTTAAAGTTTGCTTGGCACAGATTCATTTAAAGCAAATAAGCTGTCTTACATCTTGCCTTTTGGCTGGACTAATTGTCCATTGCTTGTGCTACCTTGCACTTTCAAATAGCTTAATCTGCATGAAAAAACATGGCCTTAGCCAGCAGAAGATAATTTAGAAAACAAAAGAACAGCCTCCCCCTGAAAGAAATCAAAAGAAACCACCCATTTTTCTTAGTATTTGTCATAGATGCCATCTATATGCCACTTAGTAGTTTTCAAGATACTTATCTTGGTTGCCTTCCCTGAATATCTGTAATTCAGAAGCATAAACAAAATCAGGAATTCCAGAAATCATAAAGATTCATAATATTACTATTGGTGACGTTCTTCCTCCTGACAGAAATTTTGTGAAAGAGAGGAAGAATTTTATATTATGAAATTCAGCACTATTCATCATTTTCCTGGAAAGATGTTTTTGAAAGATATCTCCTTTCCTTTATGTAGACTATTAATAAAGCTAAAAGTCCATTTGTATATACTACTGTTAAAAAAATAGCCTTCTAAACTTGGAGCAAGGGTACTGATCATTTTATGTAATGACATTCCTGCCAGTTCCGGAATTTAGATACTAAAGAGGGAAGGGAAATTACAAGAAAGCATAAGAAAAGCTAAATTTTCTTTTTTCAGCCCTGTTTAGAAGCTTAGCAGGATAACTCTGATTAAACACTTGGAAGAAGAAAAATGGGCGTGTCTGGGTGCGAAATAGCCATATGTTTGCCATGAATCACTTCAAAGGTCTTTTAAGTTGGGGACTCATTTTTCCTCGTATGCATATGCACACAGCCGGCTGAAAGCTAGATGCTCAGAGGCCTTACCATAGCTGACTTAGATGGGAAACAGCAACAAAAAGCTATCCACAAACGTCAAAAGGACACATGCATTTTGGAAGAACAATTGAAATACATTTTTTGTGCTTGCAATTACTGTGACAGTCTGTGTAACAGTGAAAGAGTAGTATCACCGTAAGTATTTCCCAAAGTAAGCAAAGCATTCAAGAACCATTGTTTGGGTTTTTTTCCCCTATTTCAGGATTAAGTGCTGGACACTACACTTAGATGTAGGGAGTGCTTACAGTTTGATTTATAAACTGGAATTGGCAGTCTCATTATGCGTGATGCAGTTGAGAGGAGCAGGTGCATCCACCCACAGACCTCTGTGATTTCCTCTCCATCCTGTGACGTGAGTGCAGGAGACTGCACTGGCCTGCAGGAACTGCTGGGAAACCCAAGGCTAGCCTGACTCACCTGGCACTTGCAGCTTGTGCCTTTATCTCTCCACTGTCTGTATCAAATACCTGACTTGCCTTTCCTGGTAGTTAATGAAAACAAGGATTAGAAAGGAATGTTGTTTAGACTTCACAAAGCCCCCAGTGCTACCACCTCTTGTAAGGTGAACTTGCCAGAAGTGGGTGGGAGCAGTGCTAAATCTGGTAACATGTAAAAACGGACCTTGGACTTAAGCTTTCTTCTTAATTACAAGGAAAAAAAAAAAAAAAAAAAAAAAAGCCCTGTAACTATCTAAGCAGAATGAAGCTTTTCTGTTGGGTTTGGAGGTTGTTTCTTAAGGGGTCCCATCAGACAGCCCCATGGTGTGAAGTGTGTCCTGGCAGCCTGCTGCAGCACACCAGGGCCCATCCTGACTACTCTCCTCTCTTCAATAGAACAACTTTGTACAAAAAATGCAAAGTCTAATATCTTTTTTTTTTGTTTTCCTCCATGGTTTTCTCAAATTTAATTTTCTCTTTTCTATCAGCAGTGATTTATGATTACTTTTAAGGTGACTCTGAATCCAGGTAAAATTGAAATGGCCTTTATTTTAGGATGTTCAGCTGATATGTATCTACTCCCCTTACTCCCAATACATTCTTACTGAACTCCTAGTATATTTTCCAGACTCTTTCCTGCTTTGATCCTTTCCTCAGCTGAAACCAGCTCCTTCATCCTACGCCATAAAAGATTTCCTGTAATAGCCACTCACCTATGAAGCTGCAATAATATGAAACACAATGCCTCAGACTAAAAGTGGTAAAGAACTAAACACTCAATAGGATTAGACTCTTGAATCAGAGTTAATAAAAGTCTAAGGAAGAAGAAAAAAATACCAGGATGCTTACTATAGGAGGAAACATGACTTAGAGGCAGCTGTAGAAAATGGAATTTAACATCAGATACAATATCCAAGGAAAAGTGTCACAATCAGTCAAGTAGCTGATGTAAAATTTAAAAAACCCCTGTAAATAACTAAAAAATCCCCACTGTTTTTTTCCTGTTATTGATGAATCTGTTAACCTCTTTTCTGTTGAGAAAGATGATTTAAAAAAGCCAAACTACTGATTGTTACTTCTTATTATTTTTAAGTGCCTGGAATTTATTAAGCAGTTTTGAAATTTTATCTTTGAGAAAATGTCTCTGCCCTGATTGCCTCCTTCAGATACATTTATCCCAGCAAATATAACAACTGCATGGAATTACTTTTTGTCTTCTTTCACCTCTCCAGGTTCTTAGCCTTGTAAAGGTCCTGGCCACCTCCACTTAACCTGCAGTTTTATTTGTCTGACTAACTCCCTGCATTCACCCATTTCTGCAACACATTAATACTCTGTCCCTTCCTCTCCACATGGTCCCTTCCTTTGCAGAGGACAGCGGCACCCAGGTCAGTTTTACCACGAAGAGCTTGCTGTGCTCTTACAAGCAAAATAATATCAGCACCCGGAGCTGCAGTTCCGAGATGACCCCCTACTCTGCAATTACTGTTCTTGATGGGGTGTTTGGCAGTATATTATGGCATACCAGCTGTCTAGATTTTAATGTCTAGATTTTGTCAGCTATCCAGATTCAATCTATTGCAAATGTTACTGACTCCCATGGTACAGTAAAGTGTATGTAAATAACAACACCTTTGAGCCTTCATTACATTAAAATAATTTACTAATGCTGTGTAGGAGGAGAAGAAGAGGAAAGAAAAGTGAGAATTAAATTGTGTGGCACTAGAAAGATTTTAAATTACAATTTCAGATTTAGGCCTTGCAATGCATGGATACCAAGCTAACTGAATGTATTAGTCAAGAAGAGAATTTGCAGGTATGTACTCCTGCTTTTTTTAAAACTAACTCTCATCTGGATCCTTCTGACATGATTTAGAGGGCAGGATTTCTGGCTGCAGCTATAGAGTCTCAGTGTTTTAGAAGAGATTGCTTGTGCCTGTGACAACCTCCTATTGCTGTCATTTTTATCTGAGAAATTTTACCGTCTGCCAAAGCTGATACCCTTTAATGACCTACCACAGACTAACATAAGCATTGAAATTGGACTTGTTGGTTTAGGTTGTTTTTGTTTGATTTTTTTTTTTAATGTTTTATAAGTGCATATGCATTATCCTTTAATGAGTCAAGTTATTTAAATTTCAGATCAGATTGGGGATATAGTGAGTGTGATGGTTCTATATTCCTCTACCATCTGTCACTGAGAAGCTTCTTAAAGTTGCAGCCTCGGTTAGAAGAACAGCTTGGTCCTATAATCTCTTTGCTGCTGTTTCTAAACAAAGACTAGAGACAGGCTTCTCATCTACTGAGAACAGTTGTTTTGAGTGAAACCTAGTGGAGACACTAAGGCTATGTGGAATATTCAAAGACTCTTGGGGTAGTGCTACAAATATGTGTACCTCAGTGGTTCAGATCACAAGCTGACCTCACAAAGCACTAATTTAATGGAAATCCCTAGTGCTGAGGCAAAGTAGGTGAGTGGTCTTAAGTTGCACTCCCACAGGGAAGTGAGGCATCTGCTGTTACTGTTTTTATTGCTTTTGGTAGCTCTCATTCAGATCAGACACCACTAGCTGAAGCAGTGGAGTAGCAAATTAATTTCAGGAGTGGAACAGGACTGACCAATACAGATACTCTGCAGAGATGGTCTGAGGTGCTTCAGCCCTAGAGCCTCTTTGTGGAATTTGGATGACAGCCTGGAATTTGGATGACAGTCAGCATTGTTTTCTGAGTGTTTTTCCCTGTCATGTTTTTGCTCTGAATATATGATACTTTATCAAAGCTGTTGGGTGTTGATTCAGGTTGTCCTTAGTCTCAGAAGACAGTGTTTTTGCAGGCAGCAAGTTAAGTCAGTCTTGGTCACATGGATGATTGTGGACTGCTGGCATCAGTTAGGAGAAGGGGCAGGGACAAGTTGGAGGCCTGCAGCTGAGGTGGAATATCTTTAGGGAGCCCCTGATGGCACTAGAGTCAGAAGCACAGGTGCTGACCGCAAACAAGGATGCTTGTGTAAAGGAAAGGAACTGGCCTTCAATTAGTCCAGTTTCACCCACAGGAGTATAGAAAGTGCAGAAAGACTTCCCTGTTTTTTCTCCTGAAAGCACCTACAATACTTCTCCTCTTCTGCATGTTATCTGTTTGAGTAGTGCTGGTATTGCTCAGCAAGAGGCCCAAGGGCATAGCTGATAAGGGCTCAGGAGACACAGTTCCGTATGTCCTGCCAAGAACATTAATGTTTTCTGCTATCCTATTTTCTGTCTTATAGTTAGTAAGGTCTCCAGGAAATCTTGCATAAGGCACCTGGATATTTATTAGGGCTTTTGTAAAAAAACTCAAACAAAGTAAAACCAAACAGACTTTGTCAATGGTTTATGTCTAAAGGATTGTACAGGTGTAGGTGAACCTTTATCCAGCTTCGTCCTGCAGAATTAAGGATGGCTAACCAGATATATAATTTATAAATTTGTATTTTATAATTTATAAATTTATAATTTATAAACATAGACATTATTATATGGATTAGACAAAAATATTTTAATCAGAATGAATTGCAACAGAGTATAGGAGCTATAACAACTGTTGTAGTGTGATATGAAGCAATATTGAAGCAATTATATTAAAACAATGGTATTGAAGCTAGAAAAAACAAATATTAAGTAGAGATTGATATCACCCAACCATACTGATGACTTTGGGCAAATCTCTTTTGCTCAGTCTCAAGGAGTAACCTTGAGGGGCAGTGAGATGTCAGGATAAATGACGCACATCAATTCTAACTATAGGCTACTATATATATGAAGAAGTCACGTGCAAAAATTAAATTAAACATGATATTTGCTAACAAGGAGGTCTTGGAGTACTGATGTGACCCGATATGAAAAATCAGAACCATGAGCAAAGTCATAGTCTTCCTCTTACAAGCAAACTCACGATATGGACAAAATAGATGCCACTTTCTCTTCTCCAGCCTCACTCCTGTCTCAATAAAGTTTGAATAAATTTTGCCTTTACATTTCTACTTGGCTTCATTCTGCTGTTGAAATTCTGTCATCATATGAAGGCTGTTAACTATTTCCTGTGAAACTTGTCCTGAATTGTTAAAAGAAAGCATTTTCACATGTTCATAAACCTTTGACTTCTTTCATCCTTTAGATGATTTTCTTCTCTTCAAAATTAATTTGCTTGGTAATATTGACTTCCCAACAAAAGGATGTTTTCTGCAGAACAAGTAGTTCATCAATGCTGTAATTGAATATATGTTACTAATCACAATTGTGATTTCACTTCTGGTATTGAAAATTAATAACATTTTAAATGATTTTTTTTCACTCACTTCACTGTTTGATTTCAAAATATAGTCTCTAACATATTGATATTCTCCATTAGTAGGCTCATATTTCTGAAAATTATGAGATAAAAATATGTGCTAGATTGCAGTCTTGTGCAGTGAACATGACTAAAGTCATGTACATTAGAATTTTTTTTGTGTCAGACTGAATATATACATTGACAAAATTAAGTCAAGGAGAAAAATGAGATTATTAGAATACTGTAAATGCAAGACTGCTTTTTTTAAAAGTACTACTTACCATTCAGATAAATAAATTAAATCCCATTATAACTACCATAATTCAGTTTTGCCTAAAATTCTGTTAGTTCTTCAGTACTACTTAGTGTAGAAAGTACTGAATACAACTACACAGTTATTTCTGAAGTCTGTGTAGTGCTCCAACATGACAAACAACCCTTGCTGGGCTTTGAAACAGAGCCTTGAACAGCCTGGCTTAGTGGAGAAGAAAAGGTGTTATTGCTGTGTGAAGTGAAAAAAGGATGGTGTAAATTCCTAAGATGATTACAGAATTGTAAAGGAAATTTCAAAAATATGAAACACCACATGAAGGAAACTCTAGGAATAGATAAAACATAAGAGGGGGGAAGTGAAATATGTGTGATTATTGAAAACCTGCCTGCTGCACCTTTGGGGTGAATATTATCTGCCATTTCCCTTGGGCAATGCAAAATTGCGGATTGTAAATGCCTCATAAAAGTGCCATTGCCCCCAGTCCTACCTGCTGTGGCAGACACCTGCACTCTGGGAATCTGCCTTCCTAACACAAAAGGCAGTCAACAGTGATATAAAGTCATCTCACCTACCCTGCTGCAGCTCAGATGCATTTAGGTCAATGTTACACAGGAGTTGTTTTTATCGTTTAAAGAACTTTAAAGAAGCAATGTGGATGCTCTCACAATTGACTGTTGCAGTGTCCTCAAATCATCCAGGTCTGCCCTACAGCCCTTGCCAAAGCAGAGACCTGGCAGTCTCCACTGCTCTCAGGGCAACAGGACAGCTCTCTAAGGCACAAAGCAGCACCTTCCTCTCTGCCTGCAGCACTAACTGTCTCCAAGGCAGCAAAGTTCTGCACCTAGAAATAATCTCTCTGCTTCTCTGGAATGATGGTGATGATATAATGTATATGACCCAAACATTTGTGAAACCAGTTTGTAAATCTTCCAGCAGCTGTAGAGAAAGGTGTACCTTTTTAAAGGACAGGGAGATGGAGGTATTGGAAAAATTAATTAATTCAGTCCTAATGGGAGAAATTATGTAGCTGCTGCAGTTTCTTGTTTGTTCATCCAGATCTACCTTCAACAACTGTCTCATGCAGTGCTCCCATTCCAGTTTAATTCTCTTTACTTTGTTGAACTGGCACAGCTATAGGAAAAAGCTGTGGCCTCTGTGCCTCCTGAGTGCCATTAGCAGAACTCGTTATTGAGGTCATGTCCATCACAAGGTAGGCATTGGGGCTGCACTACTGCCCTCGAGGGACTATTTGTTTGGCAGATATTTTTTGCAGACCCCAATGCTCAACAAGGGCAAAGCCCAGCTTGACTTCCTTAGGCATAGAGAAAAACAACCCCATTTTATTTTACTCACAGATTGAATAAAACTTTGAAGATATATGCAGATGATTACAATGGTAAACTAATTGCAGTTTTTCAGAGCAGGTTCGTGATAACCAGGTAAATGCTTTCGTGATAACCAGGTACATGTCTTTTTCTCCGGTGAATATTAAGAGTGACAGATAAAAGGCAAAGTGTTACAGGAGAACTGACACAGAAACAATTTGTCTCAAGTTAGACAGTGAGTGGGTCAAAACCCAGGTGAAACTTACTTTTTATCTGACACAAAAAGTGCTTGTGAAACATGATTCAGTGGCTCTGCCCATCATATGGATACTCATCTTGCTGTATGGAGCTAAAAATCCTAAAGTCTTTTGAAAGAGATTAGGGTTAAGTAGGTATATTCAGAACACAGTCCTAAAGTAGATGTCTAAATCAGAAAACTCATACCCTAAAAGTTCCTGTGCATGCCCTAATGACAAAAAATCAGGCTGGTATTTTGGAGTTTTCTGTAACTTTTATCTTGCATATGGAAAATGAATTCTTGCCTCCCCTCTCCTCCTCTTTTCTCTCCTCTCTTCTCCTTTCCCTGTCCTTAAGTAGAGTAGTCATACATGTAGGCTTGCTGGGAAATGTCCTCTTTTGGAAATTTTATGTAGACAGTTTTTTTGCTCTTAATCCAGTATCTCTTATTGTAAATTTCAAACTGATGACAGCTTGAAATGTTGAGGTATGCACTACATATGTGGAAAAACTAACATCCATCATGCATGAATCTCCATGAGTGTGCATCTTCAACAGAAATATGGTAATCCTCATCTTATTCAAGTGCTAAAAATGAAAGTGGAAAAGAGGTAATGAGCACAGAGATAAGGAAGTGAAGATAAAAGGGGGCAATAGACTAGGCTGGTATGAAGCAGAATATTTTCATATCTGAAAGTGCTGACCTCACCATCCTATTCAGGTAAGTTTTGAGTTACAGATTTTATTTGTAAGCTAAATCAGTATTTTGTTGCTGAGCCCTTTAAACAGAGGTGCAACTTATGGCTATGCTCACATTGTCTGTCACCCCTGTGGCAGTGTGTGGGATTAATACCCTAACCTAGCCTGTCACTTGGGCATAGACCCTGCTGCTTCCCAGCAGCATCCTCTGCCAGCCTTGTCCAGTGCTCTGTCAGCCCCGATGCTCCCTCTCCATCACGTTTTCTGGCTTTGCACTTAATTTTGCCCTATTTTCCTTTCTTTTCCCTACCATTGTACATTCCTTCTCCTCCTGCTCTTTCTTACCATCTCTAGTTAAGTTTTTGTTCTGAGTGCTGGTAACTGTTTTTTGTTTTTGTTTTTGTTTTTGTTTTTTATTTTGCTGCACAGCAAGTTTTTAAATATTTTTAAAGTAGTTGAGTGTTACCTGTATCTTGAAAATGGTAAGATGACTTCCCCTACCTGTGAGTATGGGAACGATGAGAATTAGCACTCACTTTAGGGGCATCTCAATTTTCTTCTCTCCCACTGTTTGCTGACTCCCTTTAGCCATCTGCTCTTTCAGTATGTAGTTGAGGAGCACTGGCTATTGGCTACCTTTCGTGACTGTACTGCCATTTCACATGTCTCTGGCTGCAGTGATAAAGCTGGCTTTGAGGAAGAACGCTCATATTTGTCCAATTCCTCTCCTCCTTTTCTCTCCAGCTCCCTTCCCCTCTGATTGTCTTTCCCTTAGCTGTGTTGTTACAGGTATATTTCAGGCTCTACAGCAAATGTTATCAGTGAACTGAAATGCTCGAAAAAAAGTAAACCTCATTTGCATCATCAAGTGGAGTGTACAATAAACAATGGTGCAGGGGAAAAGCAGCAGACAGGAAAGTAAAATTGGCCTGCCCACCAAAAGAGGGCTTTATAATGAATAAATTCTGTATTACCTAAGATGTGCTTGAGCCAGGATGACAGATTCATTGTAAATATTCCCCTCTGCAATGAAATTGTATGGGGATATGATTCTCAGCTTTGCCAGTAATCAGCTTGCCTTCCTCTGAGCATGATTGGACACTCTTCTCATGAAATTTGTGCAGTGGCTGGGGAAAGGTTAAACCTGTGCATCCCTCCTATGCACCAGCTGCTCCTGTGGATGGAGAGATTCTTAATGCCTTAGCTATTCACAAATTCTTTCTGAGCTTCTCCTCAGACAAAAGTTGTTCACCATGTTCTCAAGAAATTATGTCAGCTTAGTCAGGCTACAGTTTTCAAAGAAGTCTAAGTTATTTGAACACCCAGTTTATTTGAAATTAAAAGTATATGTTCAAGTTTAGATGGCTTTGAAAAGTCCCAGCTGGAGTCTGCTTACTGGCAGAAAAGGAACAGATCAATAAAGCAACCTTGGCCATGACACTGAAACATGACTCAGTACTATAATTCAGCACATAGCCTCCATTGCATTTAATTGTATTTATTCATTACTTTTCCTAAAATTTTCTTATTTTTTTTCCTTCATTCCTTCCTCTTGCTTATCAGAGACAGATTTCTTTCAGATCTAGAGAGCGCATTTCTTTCAAAGACATTCTGGAGGAGTCAAAGCTCATCAAAACTGCAAAACTGAACAATAAAAAAAGGACAAAGTTCTCTGTTTAATATGGAAAACACAAATAGCAAACTTTCCACAATAACAAACCCAAACTGCAAGTAAGATATGCAAGTAAGAATAATTTCCTTAATGCATCGGTTGCTTTTCAACACTGCAGACTATCTTATTCTGAACCACAATGGCTGAGAAGCATCAGTCTGTTGTGAGTGAAAAGGTGATATTATTTCATTATATTATCATTATTTCATTATATTATCATTTAGGAAGATGATTTGTTTGAGTGTGTCCACAGTGCACAATGCTGTGTGGTGCAGAGACATCTGAGCTAGTCCCACATGCAGTACTCTTGTTATCAGAAGTGGGGTAGCCCAGGTGCATTTGTTCTAGTTGTCACTTTTCAGTCGTCTGCAATGCAGACTTGCTTTATGAATCATAGAACAAAATGTTCTACCTCCTTTCTTCCAGCCTATATTATCAGGTAAAACTTTACAAATACTCTCTGAACAGTGTTCATGCCATTTGTTCACAAATTTCTGCCTCATTACTCTAGTGAACAACTTCCTGTTGTAAAACCAAACCCTAGAAGATGAGTTTTTCAAAAAATAAAGCAGTCCCAAACTGTATGTTAGGTACACATGGCATTATACTCTGCATAGCAATGAAAGCCACTGAGTATGCAACTGACATAATCTTGGTCTTCTCAACCTCTAGTCCAATTTTTGGGGTTCATTTTAAAACTACCTAATAATTTTTAAAGCATCCAAGTAATTACTTCACAAAGATATTAAACAGCACATCATTCTTAAACCTAAAATTTTCCTGTGGGCTTCACATTTTTGTTAGACTCAGTTGTGTAGGAGGCTGTAAATTTCATATGGGTGCATTTGATTTAATTAGTTGTTTTGGTATATGCACTTGTGTCTGCTCTGAATGTCAGACCAGAATGGCAGCTGATCCAAAGATCAGGTAGGCAGCTGCTCCTACTGCATCCAAAGGAAGTACTTGAATTTGCATCCTCTGATGAATGGGAGCTCTAGTTATATTGTTAGTGTCTATATGGAAATACAGAACCCAAATCCAAATGATTGGTGAAAACCTAAGTACTGGAAGAAATCACAGTTTATACTTTGCAGTCTGAGTGTCTTCACTTAACCATGTAGTTGGTGATTTCGTGCTTCCTGTAATCTACTCCATGCTGGAAAGGGAAGTGATTTTATGGCACCTATAAATCTGAGAGTCATCCTTTTAAGATCTATTTTCTTAATTTCTTTCCACTTTTTCTGATTTCATGGGACCTCCTGAAAATCTTATCGATGTAACCAGAGTGTTTTTTTGCATTTTCCATGGTGTACAACAAAAACAAAGGATTGAATAATTTGTATAAAAATTTTCAAGTATAGAGGGAGACTTTTAGAAAGTACTCATATACTTTCTTCTTGTCATCAGAAGAAAAATCACAAGACTTTCCTAGGTACTTAGTTAATTATGTTATTCTTAAAATGTCCGAGCACTGTGTGTTAGATCCCTGATCATTTCCTGTCAGACTTTGCATAAAATGAATCAAGGAAGGATCAGGGATGGGCTGGATTTACTCCACCCACTCTGCACTGCAAATTGAAAAGTCAGGGGGGCAAGCTCTCCCTGCCCTGCTCTACCTGGGTGCTCTGGGGTGCAGCTTTGCGTTCTGAATTTGCAGTAAAGAGAACCTGCCTTGGGCTGAGTTGAACTTGTCTCCAAGATCCTTCAAGTTGAGGCTGAAGAGAAGATATTTCTCAGTTCTTAAATTGATTTTCCCTTTGCTGCAACAGTAGCCTAGTTTGTGCTGCTCAGGGTATATGAGAATCTTGGTTGAGGCTATATCTGATTGGGCAGGGACTAGCAAATTTTTGAGCTATTGCGTGGATGAATTTTTATAAAATTACTGTGTAAGTCAGAAATGCTTTGATAGAACCATTTAGAAAATATGATGTTATACACTTGCATATTTACATTGCTTTCCTCCATTAGCCAAAGTGTTAACACTTCTCTCTCAATAAAGAAAAAAACCCGCAGCTGGAAAGGGTATGATGCAAACTCGTATGGACCTTTAAAAATGGTCTCTGCAAGCTCTTCCACTGGCTTTGCAGTTATTCAAGTCTTGGCAAATCAGGACTTTCCATGAAGGGGTTTCTTTTGAGTTTGCATCTTCTCATCTTGAACTAATGCTACCTACTGTTTGCTGTCAGTGTCAGTATGTCAGCAATTAATAGTAGTTTCTTGATAATTTCTAAACCATTTCTTGATAGTTAGCCACAAAAATTACAGTTCTGCATTCCCTTCATTTAAACTTCTTCAGCTCTACAGATCAGTAGGCTCAACAATATTGAAATGCTGTTCTGCAAGGCTGAAGAACTAAGGCTGATTTACAAGCCTGTGGCAACAGTAAGCAGCTTGGATGTTTTCCTGAAGTCAGTAAGTAAATTACTCTTCCTTTCAATTCTGCTGCATTTTATGTTTCCAATGTTTAATTTTCAATATTAATATTAGTATGTGCTTGTGATTTACATGAAGATCATGAAAGTATAAATTTTCTGCAGTTACATGTTATTAATGTGTTTTGGCTACCAAGCTCTTGGTTGTGTTAGTTGCAATTGAGGTTTAGTTTGTGGGCCCTGCAGCCTGCCAGTGGTAGTGGACATATTTTAACCCTTACATATGTGCAGAGCCAAGTTTTTCTCACTCTTTGAATAGATGCAAATACATATGCAAAGACATGAGTGTACATATTTATTGCTTTCAGATCCATTGTTTGGCCTAATAACTTAGACATCACTTATTTTAAAAGTAAGCACTCAGGCAAGGTGTTCTGGAAGCAGAGCAAGGACTTTCTCACTTGAGCAAAGCACTGTTATTTTCTGTGTTTCTATGCATGCAGATGATGTTTTCTCAATATGCTTCCCAGAAAAAGGATCTCTGAGATTGGTCAGTGACGCCAGCACTGTTGTCTGCACAATGACACATGGTATTCTCCAGGGTCAGCTCCAGCTACCACTGGTGTGTGAAGCTCCAGCTGGCGCAGCAGAGGCTTCCCTAAATGCTTACAGGTGCTGTGCAAAGCCATCCTCACTGGGGCCTGGAACAGCTGAGCTCTTCACAGCTGGTGCAGCCTTCCTGCGACCACAGCTGAATTACTCTGGGTTTTATTGTTGATGGTGGGTTTGCTGCGTGGTTTTATCTCATTTGGAGCCTGTATTTGTGTGTGGTTTTTTCCTAGATAAGGCCTCAAAGAAGAAAAAGACAGCTAATTTGAGAGGGAGCCCAGTGAATGAAGGTTCTATCACATGCCAGTAGAGGAACCAGAGCAATTATTTTCTAAGCAAATATCCTACAGCATGTCAGTGTAGCATATTACACTGTTTATCTGGATTATGAAAAATTACATTTCATCCAAATGTTGACATTTTCCCAGGAGGCAAAAATGACTACACCACTGGCTGTGCAGAACCGTCTAAGTTCTGGTTTGCTATGAGAATAAACTTAATATATTTTTAGCAAAACTACTGTTTCCCTACTTATTTTTCTTACAGTCTGTAAATAAGTTCTCATTTTTGACTGACTGAATGATTAGATGACCGTGGACATTTTATGTACATGAATAAAAAATAATTCATTCAAGGAAAATATTTTAATAACACTTTAAAAAAACCAACATAAATTGAATGAATATTAATATTCTGGAATATTTTTTTGAATTACAGGTGATTTGCAGAAGCATGAACTCATTACCCAATAAGACTTAACTTCCCTGCAACACCTAAAAATGCTATAAATGAGAAGGAAAAAACCCAGAAAATATAATTTTACTGGCGTGTAATTCCCCGGTATGTCTGAACCTTAAAAAAAGTGTGCAATTCTTATCTTACCAACTTAGGAAAATATCACAGAAGAGGGAAAGATTTAGAGAGGAACTATATGGAAGAACAATTTACAGAGGGGTAGTCATACGTGGCAAGCAGACAAGGACATTTTTTAAATTATGAGAAGCAGAGGTCTATAGACTCATAAGTGACCATGAAAAGGTGGTTTGGGAAAAACTGGAAGTTGGTTACTGGACTGTAGATCACTTTGGTTTGAGCTAATATGATTGTTCTTTTGAAGAACAGAAGGCCTCAGTCACGACAGTTTAAAATACAAGAATTTTCTGGTTTAATCCACTGTTTCAAACTGTTTGGAAATTTGAGTAAAATTTGGTTTTTGATAAGGCTTTTCAAATTGCTGCAAAATTCTTCACAAACAGCATATTTTTTTTTCCTGAGGAACCAAGATAAAAAGTTGCTTTCATTTTTTTTACCTTGTTTGTGGGTTGCATTGACCTCAGTACAACTTTGCCATAAAATTTGATAGTGCCTGGATTTCTCCCCTGAGTCCTTTCAGATTCTGGTATGAGGAGCTTCAGCTATGAAGCTGTCATTGAACATTGATATTGAACATTTCTTTTTCCACATATTTCTGGGTGGTAATTAATCAACATGATCTGATGCTTCCAATTCTGTCTCTAATATGCTAAGTCCCAAGAAAGAGGGGAAAGGGTAAAGGGCTAGAGGCTAGAGAGAAACTTTCATTTACATTAATGAAAAAGTAGATGGGTGTTGTCTGATCACAAACATTAGCAGTCAAAGGGTAATCTGTCAATTTAAGAACATAAGGTTAGGAAATTTTAAGTCCTAGTTAAAGGTTTCAATCACATCTACAGAGGCAGTCTCATGGAAAGGGAGATAGAGTTTAAAACCTTACTGCTCTATCAGGGTGCAAGAGTAATAGTTAATAGTTAATAATTGCTAGAGTGATGCCAATTATGAAGGGGATTCTATTTCAAAATCATTCTTCAGAGGGTATTTTGGATTATGATAGCATTTCATAGAAATAATCTAATCAACTCCATATATTTCAACATTAAGAGACTTTTTGAGGCTTTTTCTACAAATAAATTAGAGCTACTGACTTTCATGCCTATTGTAAATCACCCTGGAAGGACAGAAGTGAGTGATCAGGATTTACTACTGTCCTTATCCTAGTACTCCAGTGATTGCAATTGATTACAACCAGAGTGGGACATGGCAAGATCCACTGGTTTAATAGCGAGTACACAGTTTTTGTGAGGCATCAACTGACCATCAGGATCATCTTAGATATCAGCATGTTTTCTCATGCCTCTTCTCTCTGACACCTTCTCCATTGGATGCAGAGTTCTCTTCCTTTCTGTCCTTTTTTTAATTGTTGTCTAATAAACCAAATTCCCCCAAGACATCCTTTCCCCATGCCACAAATATGCAGTTTTCCAGGGATAAATTAGCCACAGCATAGAGACTCCTGTCCAGAGCACAAACAATGAATTAATAAAAATGAGTTAATTAAACTTTAGATGAGAGTAAGTAATATCTTTCCATGTGTTTGACCTCCTTTACCTGACAAGTTGGTGTTTTTATCCCTCCTTGGGGTAGTTCTACCTCAGTGTAGCCAGCAAGACAGATAGTTCAGGGAATTTTAAGAACTTCTTTCATGATGTTTTATATTTGCATGTGATTTCATATACATTTAATTTTCTGCCCCATAAAAAAGGAACAGTGAGAAGACTTAAGTATTGTTTCCACACTTTTAGTTAACATTTTGCAAAGTTTTTTTTTTCTGTGTATATCACTGAATAAAATAATTCCATGGAACACACAAAGAAAGTTAATATTTGGTCAGCATAAGGAATAATCTTTCTACAATCCAATTTCAGTCAGCTAATTTACATAAAAATAAAAGAGTACTATTTCTGAATTAAGGTGAGGGAAATAATCTTCCCTTTGAGAAAACTCACAAGATACCTCAATTTTCATCTACATTGCTTAATATATAAAATCTTTCTAAAGAGTAATAAGGATTCACAAAAATATCTCAGTTCTAGAATGTGACGATCCTCACTGTATATATTTTCATACAAACACAGGGGAGAAAGCTCCAAGAATGAAGAAGCACTAGTAATAAAGTACCACCACCCCTTGGTAATAAAGTGTGTGAGCAGTGGGGGAAGCCTGTGCAGAGCCACTTCTGCCTCTGGGCTTATCACAGTCCAGAAGACTGCTGAGTGCCTTTCCTGACTGGAGTGTTCTGGTCCCGTGAGTGCTGGGTGAAAATGCAGCTGTTGGACCCTGCGCTTCCACAGCCGTGGTGTGCAGCCTTTCCCTTGGTGAATTCCTAGATATTTTCCAGTGGGGACATAGGCCACTTTTCCATGCCTTTGACCTCCTTTACCTGACAGGCTTGTGTTTTCATCCTTCCTTGGGGTAATTCAGTGTCTCAGTGTAGTCAACAAGACAGACTGGGTGCTACAGAGGCAGGTTTTGGCTACATATGGCTGATTTCTTGTACGTGGGACAAATACTTGCTTCTATACCTCAGTGAAATTCCTGTGCCAGACACTTGCCAAAGCTAGTGTACTGTAGGGGTGGAGATAGTTCCTACAGATGCTAGTGAGCAACAGATTCAAATTATCCATGGCCCCAAAATTTCTCAGTTTGGATATTGGCCTCAAGGCAAAGTTGATCTCCAGGAAGTAGATTTTCCTCTGTATGCAGCAGAACCAAAAATAAAAAAAAAACAAAACAAACCTTTTCTTTGTTTAGATTTCATGTGAAGCAGACATGCTATTTTTTTCCTGAGCTTTTAGTAAAATCTTGCTATATTGAGTTAAAGGGTTGAATAAAGACATCAACAGCAAATATTTTTTCAAACACTCATGTTCAAATAAAGCTCATAGAAATTTATCTTTTATAATAAAAAGGGAAAAAATTCAGAGTGAAATAGCAAGGATTGTTCTATTAAATTCTGGGGGAAACATTGACTAGTGTTTGCATAAAGCTTCCCCATTCTAGTATTGACTCTAGCAGATAGGTGGGTAAGCAGAGAAACAGTTCTCAGAAATGTGTGTGTTAGAAGTGTCTGCCATTTCAAAGACATTCTCTCTATACATTGCTAGCCATGAATTTTAAAAATAAACTTTAATCTCTATCTCTAACTCTCCAACAGACTGCTAAGCAGCCAACATGTTGTCAAAGCTTCAAAATCTGTAGATAGTCTTCTGTTTCCCTGGCGTGCAGGAGAAGAAAGTAAATCTCTGAATACTGAGCTGACACTTCCATCAAATACTTGTTTGTGGTAATGTTCAGATAAACAATCTCTTCTAATAAGTCGTCATCTTTCATCTCCAGACTACTATGGAGCTCATTATAAACAAATTCTTTTGAAGTGCATTGCTGAGAAATAAATTCTAGTGCATTTTAAAAATTTGAACTCCCAGTTACCTTGCTGATAGTGACGTCAGCTAGTAAGGTACTTGAAAAAAAATCTATCTCTCGGGTCAGTGATATTCTCTTTTGTAATGAAACTGGCTGGGCTTGTTGTTGTTTTATAAACTGTGCAGAGTGTTAGGAATTCCATGGGTTATTTATTTGGGGAAAGGAAGAGCAAAAATTTTGGGATATTTAGTGAGCTGGTTCTTCTGTGAGCTCTATGTGCAGTTACAGATGAGAAAGTAGAAGAAAGGCTGTAGAAAATAAAAGACAACTTGAGTCAACAACATTTGACCAATATATGTGAGATGTAAATATGAAAAAAACATACTCTTGTTATTGAGTTTATGACAGTTCCAATGGCCTATACCTCACTGACACATTTAAAATAGGCTGCATAGTTATCCATATTGCAAGTGAATATGTCAGCCTCAGCTGCAGTGTTTATTGCTCAGATTCTTGTTCTTCAATTTAAACTGCAACACATAAGCTTTTGGAAAAATATGTATATATGTATATACTAAGTTTCTGAGTTTTAAGAAAACAGAAAAAAGACAAAGCGTGGATGGCAAGAAAGCCATTACAGCATGACAAACAGAAATGCATGGATGCCCAAAAAATGAATGAGATGAACTCAGCATGACAAAACCCCTCTGCATGCCTTGCACTGTGCCCTATTTTATGCTAGTAAAAAGGGATACAGACCAAGTGCAACCTTTGTTGCACTGTTGTGCAGAAAAGTGAAACAGAGCTTCATGGGCCAATGCCTGCACTTTTTAATAATATACAACTTTATAACATACATTTTATAATTATAATAATAATAAAATGTTTTTAATATGCTGATTTTATTCTCTATGTCTTTTGAATTTATATATGTGTTCTAGAGATGGAGGAAATATTTAAGTATTAATACATAAGTACTAAGTCCAGGCCTCTGAACTTGAGTTTTGAAAGTGTTTTTTTCCATACTGAAAATACAGAGGTGCAGAGAAACACCCGATAGACATCTGTAGATGCACCTGTCCTCTTATAAATTTGCTCAGCTCATCCACTCATTAGTGCTGTCCAAGGCCCAGCCTCCTTTAATGAAAACACTTAATTTCTTATTAGAGGTACAACTGTTGGTTTTCTGGTCTTTCAGTTCACAGTAAGCTTAATGTATTTATAATTAGTTGCTGTGTAAAGTCCTGAATAACAAACTCTTTTGGTATCAGCTGCAAGGGTGATGCACAAATAACTATTAATAATTATGTACTTAGAATAAGATTACTATTTAGAGAGAAAAATGAGATTCCCAGAAGTAAAGAAATTCCCTTTTCACTATTGTCCATCCAAACACATCTCCCTTTGCTGACCATTTGTTTCTGCTCTTGTGCAAAAGCAAGAGGAGTTCAACTGGCATAGCAGAGCAAATTGTCACTATTTTGACATAATTTGCTCATGTTTGTGTGGATTTTCTAAGGGAAAATAAATAATTGCACATTTTAAAGTTAAGTACTGTTGAGAATTATGGCCTTGTGGACCCAAAATCTGCCATGACTCCTGAAACCTAAGTACCCACCTGGCACTTGAATCGTGGGATGTACCTCACAGCCTCACTGGCTTATTCTGGTCTTCCTGCTCCTGCAGTGGTCCCTACAGTTATTTTAAGTTCAAAGTCTCAGCTATTTTGGGTGGCTGTTTTGAGTCACCTTAGCTTGGCAACATCTTTCAAGAAGTGCAAACAGCAGAAGGCAAACACTGTTTCTCCCTCCCTTCAAACCATCCTGCAAAATTTGAGTGAAATTGCATAGCATAAATTTAAATAACATGTTACCGCCTGACTATTTTCTACTGCTGATTTTTAAAATATGGCAAACCTACTGGCCTTCAGTACAATTCAAAGTACTGTAAAGTAAATTTTCCTACTGCAGTGGAAAGAAGCCTCTGCAGTGAAAATTATCAACTCTATTAAATGTTACAAATTTTCCCTTAAAAAAAAGAGATGATGAATACTTATGTCTGAATTGAGAGAATGGTATCCAGATTGGCAGGTTTCATTTGAAATTCCATAAATTGAGGGCTGGCACTATCAGCCTTTGAACCTGATAATATTTTTAACTTCTAAGAAATGTTAGGACATTTATTTGTATGTGTGTGGTCTTCTCCCTAGCATTATGTTGTAATAGGATTAAATGTTTGACTTGAATCAAGAGCTTTTTTTCTTATTCAAGGTGCTTTTTCTCCACCTGTCAGCCATTATATCCACCACATAAGATCTAGACTACTGTCCTTTGTTTGCAAATATGCATGGACCTTGCTGTGGACCAGGAATCTTCTGTGCTAAGGGGTGTTCAAGCACACAGCACCAAAAAGGGGCTGCTCTGTAGAGACCTTCTGCTTTCAGTGTGTGTTGTGTTTGTCTCTGCAATAACTGAGTGCCTTCCAGTAGTGCACTGAGCAATGCAACTGCCATCTGGCATGTGTTTGTTCGCTCACTGTCTCCCCAGGGGAAGAAGTGTGTGCAGTGGAGTGTTATGCTTCTGAATTTTCATACATAGATACTGACACGTGCTCACACTGGAAATGACAAGGTCAAAATACATGTCTTCCACTGGGGATGAAAAATGGTGATATTTTGAATGTTTCTTAGTTAATTCTACGTATGCCAGCTCTTGAACAAGATCTCCCTGTTGCATAAGAAGATGCATTTTTAATTTAATGCAGCATTTTCCCTTCTTGCACAGCCTCTAGTCACCCTCTGTCTTCAGTAAGGAGTTGCCAGGGGCTTCCATCCCTTTCTCCAGATGGTGTTGGGAGCTGAAGGCAAGAAAAAGGAAGAGGAAAAGTTAAATTTAAAAGTGTTCATGCTCACAGAAATGAAATCTGTTCTTCCTGAGCTGAGGAAAAGTCATGACACAACAAATTCCCCACTCATTCACATCCTGTACAATCCCATCAAATACAATATGGGATGTGTAAATACATGCATCATTTGATCATCATAAATGCACTGGTACCTCTAAAACTTGGAATCAAGCATCATTTTTACATAGTTTCTGAAACGAAATAAAAAATTCTTCTTGATCATTCAAATGGGCTCAAAATGGAGAAAATAATTATTGAAAAATGAGTTGCTCAAAGGATGAGGGGTTTTTAATGTCCCAGATTCTTACATATAAAGATAGTCTGTCACATTGTTGCATTAGCCTAGCTGAAATGCCAGTGACGAGTGTTTCTGATAAGACAGGGATCTGGTTTTTTCTTCAGTTATTTCATAACACAGAATGGTGTCATGTGAATTATGGTACTTATGCTTAAAAAGAAAAAGAAACCTCCTGTGTACAGATTTTTTTCCCAAAGGAAATTTTCAGAAGATTTCTGAAGAAGTTAACATAAGTTCACTTGTAATTATTCAGTAGCCCCTGGATGTGCTGCAGTCAAGAGATCTCTTCCTTTTGTATATTTAAATAGATGGAATCACTATCAGTTCCCTAATTCTTTTCCTCCATAGTTATTTTTTATTCCTCCTCAGCCTTTCTGTGCAAACTTCCTATTTAGCTGTGCACTTCCAAAATTCTCCTATTACAACATCTTTTTTCCAGGTAGAATTTTAAAAAATGAATTAAGCAGAAGAAATTGATGATTAACTCATTAGTAACAGTTTGGGAGTGGAGAGATTCTGATTTAAAAATATGATACAAAGGACAAAGCAGGTCACTGGGGAACAGTACTTTGAAATTCAGTCCGGAATTCTACCAGTAATTTCCTATGTGGTTTTAAACATGTTGCTGAACTCCTTTGTGGCTGAGTTCACCCATCTGTTCATTAAACATATAACTTTATTCAGCAGAGATACTACAGCATTTAATTTTTAAATTAACTTGTATGCTCTTGGTTCTATAAATGAAAGTTTTCTCTTAAGTCTTTGCTGGGCTTTTAAAACGCAAATTAATTTGGAATAATTTTTGTGTTGCTTTTGTGGCTCATGATATAAGCTAGTAGCAACCCTTTTCAAAGATCTTTAAGAATGCCTTCAGTTTACTGTGTAATGTAGACTTTTGATGTTCAAAATCTCACATAAAATCTCTTGAACCTTTCATCTGCTATTGTAGTTAATGGTAGTATAAACTAGAAGGAATATTAATAACTTTCCTATGTCACAGAATATGCAGTTTTCTGTAAACTTTTCTGTGAATTGCATAAAACCATACTTAATTTCAATTTAATTCCATAAAATTATCCTTGTGTTTTTTTTTTTTTAATTATTCATGGGAGTGCCTTTGTAAGTGTATGACTTCTTACCTGTATGATGGAAATCAAATTAGTTTTAATAATTTATGATGGAGTGTATTTCACAGTACTGTTTATAAGTAGTGTTATTTCTAATTTAGGTGGTTATTACAGATCAGTTGAACAAAATTCTAAATTTTTTCTGTTTCATTTTAATTGATTGCTGTAGAATTTTTTTTGGCAAATATAGTTTTGTCATGTGCGTATTTTGCTCTTGTCATGATGTTTGTCACAGGACTAATGGATTCTGCTGCTTATCCTTGGATTGTCCTGGATGCATTATGAAATGGCAGTCTAAGGCTAGACTTATGCTCGTTTCACATAGTGGACCACACAGAGATGCCTATATAGGTACTGGTAGAATCAATGCTTAGTGTAGATGCTTTCAGTGTTTGAACCTGTTTATTCCTCTTCTACTAAGGGCAAAATACAGGCAACAGCATCCTTTGTGTGCTGTGCAGTTTTGTAATATCAAGCTGCCTGCATTTGAAACTGAATTTTGAATGTGTAATACCCAGATACAAGCTTGCCAATATCAATTGCAGAAGTCTACTAAGTCTGCACTGATATCCCATCCTTTGCTCTTTCCTCCTGGAGTTCTAATCCATCACCTCCTGCATAAATGTATTGCACACATATTCGGGGTTTATTTTCCTTTATGTCATAGGACCTTATTACAGGTGTAGTTAGTTTGCTTATTGAGTATACAGGTATACAGCACAAGAGATAGTCAGGGGCTTGGGAATGTTTCACTATCCTGGGACTTCTGTCATAGGAAAGTTTGGCAGGCCCTCTGGTACCCAAACAATTAGATGTGGGGAGTGAAATGACTTCTGCTCCTGAAATCTATAGTCCATTGAGTGATTTACTTAAACCCTGTTGCAAAGAAAACTGGATAATCCGGTGAAAATCACACTTGGTCTTATCTTAAATTATCACAGCAGAGAAGAATGGTGGCTTAAAGATGTAGACAAAAAATAAAGATTACAAGACAATTTCATCCTAAGTGGAGCCATCTGAAGTTCATGGACAATGGTAGAAGGTGCTGGGGAGACATGACAAGGTGCTGGATTGCTTACCCTCTTTCTGTGTTTCATGATTTTCACCAATGATTCTGGGATTCCCATGTTCCAGCATACTCCAGTGCCTTCCAGGAGGACTGTTCCTCAGTCAATGCTCATAATTTTAAATATAAAGTTTAAGACAATTCTATATTCTTTTAATTTTATATAGACATTTCTAAAATGGTACAGAGAAATTTTGATCTGGTTCTTTAGATGTATCCTATCTGGGTATTGCTAATTCAGAGCAGAGATTGTCATTTAAATGAATGTGTTATGCAAATCATGGAATAATGCTGCCAGCTATGCCATTTTAAGCATAAAACATGGTTTTCTTTTAAAATTAATGCAAACCTTCCCTAATACGATTACACTTGTGGGAATATTTGTCAGAGAGAACACAAGCCAGCTAGGCATTTCTTTGTGATGATCCATTACAGTTCATTCTAAACCAGCTATAAATATTGTTCCATTAAAATTGTTATCTGCTACTGTCAGTCTGGGTCTTTCACAAATGAATCTTATCAGAATAAAGAGCTGACAGTACTTCTTAAAATGAACTATGCAAGTCAGGGTTACAGTCCATAACTTCCAGTGTCCTCCCATACCCTTAATATCTGCTGGGTGAAAACTGTTACTTAATTCAACACTTTCATCCATTTTCACTCTTGAAGGGGATAAGTAGAACTTGACTTTGTTTGAGTCAGAGGAGATAAAACAGAATTTGTAGCCTAGGAAATCTGGACAAAAGTGTTTGAGAGCTTTATTTAAAAAAAAAATCCAATTTGTTTAAAATACTTGAATGACATATATGAAGGAATGTTGTGACAAGAGAAGTAATTGTGGTAAGAGCTGTGTTGTGTTCAGTACCTACAGTAGTGTCTAGATAAACTAATACTCTTTTCTGCTTTTTGAAGAGTGCCTAACGGGAGATGAACAGTCACTGGTGACCTCTAAAGTCCTATTAAGCCTTATATGCTCTACAGAATGCAATCATTTCTAACAGTGACAGTGTTCAGCTTTTAAAATGGAATTGAGTGTGTTAAGTGTAATTATTTTTCTATCTTTTTGCTGATCTACTAAAGACCAGCACAGAACTTTTGTTTTGTCCAGAAAAATTCATGTTGTTCAACATTTTGTCAGTTTTTCTAATTGGAAATCACTTTCCATTTACGTTTTTGGGTTTTTTTGAGGCCAAGGCAATGTAAATTAAGAAATGAAAAAGCAATGACTCCAGACATATGGAGGTGTGCCAAGTGTTAAGGCAAGACAGCCAGCAGAAACTCCTTTTCCTCCCTCTTCCCCTGGTGCTTCTAGCCTTTTCCCCCTATGACCCTCAGTTCTCACCTAAACAATACATGGGTGTGAGTCCAAGCCACCAGGTGGGAAGTGAATTGGCCTTTCTCCAAAAGATAGGCTGGCCAACTTCATAGGGAGAATTGGTGTCTAACATTTGCCAAATTTGAGAGAATGGTTGCCAGTCTGACAAAGGGAGGAAAAAAGAAGAGAAAAAAATGTCTAGATAGTAACTAGTCATGCATCAGAGAATAGTGTTAACTCCATATTGTTTAAGTATATTAATCACTGGATTAATATAACTGGCCAAAAATTTCAGTCTGAATGAGCCCTTGTATCTTTATTGCTTTGTGCTTGCACTTCTTCCAAATGGTTTCATTTGCTGCTGTTCACTGGGCCAAATTAAAGAGAAGTCCTAAGTTTGCATTTAAAGAGTCTTTATAGTAGACATGGATGTGTTAGGCTGAAGAGGGAACTGAATTTGCCTTTCTGATGTACTACTTTAAAAAGAGCATTGCATGAGTAGTACACTTTATCATACTTGCTTAGGGGTCAACAGTGACATCCTTAAAAAAAAAAAAAACACGAAAATAATATGCAGCAGTGACTGGGGAATGAAAAATGTTTGCTTGAAAGGCAAGGTTTTTTGGATTCCACTAATAGGTCTGGTAGGGTCTCTGAAGAAGGTCAGAACAGCGTGACTGTGAAGTCAGTAGGTGTACTGTCATACAAAGAACCTGCAGTCATGTGGAGATGATTCTGTACTCCCAGGCTGGAAGCTGCATGCCCACCATTCTCATTTCCTCTCTCTGTTGAGAGTCCCTCTCCTGAAGGACGGTATCAGTGCACAGAAACTGAAATGTCACACTTCCTATCAGAGCAGACTGGGTACGAAAAGCTGTTGACCGTGCAGGCATCACAGGGTTAGGGAAGGCAGGTAGGGAGCAGATACCTGTGAATTCTCAAAGCAGGCAAGTAAGATCAGGAATAGCATCTCTACAATTACACTTTTGTCTTTATAGTGCCTTGAAACTTTCTGTTTAGTATTGCCAAGCACTCCAACTAATTAAGAAGTTAGTTTTTATTTTTCTTTGTCATAGTACTGGTTAGGCTGATTTTCAGCTACCTATAAGCAATAAATAATTCACAATTCTATAGATGCATGCCTTTTGCTGCTTGAGTAGTCACTTGACAACTTGTTAAGTGGGAGCTGAGTAATTGGGAGCTGAGAAGATCTTATGGTAGCAGCAAAAAATTATATAATTTAAAAGAAGCTTATGAAAATATGAGGGAAAAAATGTGATTGATTTAATATCCTTCAAGCATAGTTGGAAGGAAAAAATCTGCTCATTGTGCTGGTACAAAGGGCTCAGAGTATAGTTTTGGCAGTGAGAGCAGAAAGTGTACATTTCAAAAATAGTCTGTTGATCCAGATACCCAAACTGAAAATAGTCATAAATAAGTGAGGTATTGCATCATAAATAAGAGAGTTGTTTAACTCCACATAGTTGCAACATAATTAGCAAAATATATAACATACTTTTGACAAACAACTTAATCCAGTCAAACATACTAGCTGCAAAATGAAACATCTATATCTATGATTAAGAGATTTGTTTGTTTCGTGTTCTATAACAGGCATTTACAGTGTTGAATGCAAGAATCAATATTTAATCAGAACCTCCAACAGTATGTCTTCAAGTTTCAGAAGTCAAGATCCAGTTTCAGAAAATGCAATTTGAGGCTCTCTCTCAGAAAATAGGAAATACTGTACACAATCAAGGCTGTCAAATGTGAAAAACACAGTGTGATTAGTTAGTTGTGCTATTGGTATACTGACTTTAATGATACATCTGGCTGCTTTCTCCCCTTTCTAAGGAAATAGAGGAAATATCTAATCTGACTGAACCTCATTTTGAAGACTCAGCTGACACTGTGCTGGAACTGCATCCCACAGTCTATCTCCAGTAAAAGGGAGCATTTGACTACTCAGTAAAATGACCTAGAAACAGAGCAGACCCAGATTAGCTCCCAGCTTGGTGGCTGGCTTCTCCTCTCAGTATCGCTCACTCCTTTCTCTGTGCTAATTCTTCCATATCACTCACTCCCTTCCCTGTGCTGATTCTCCATATCACCCGGGGTCACCATGCATCTGACAGTACAGACATGTGTATTTCACTCCTCACATCTGTTGAAGTGTGTATAAAATTATCCTTTTTTTTCTTTGCTGGGTACTGAAGCAGGACTGGTTCCTACATCCTGTTGTTTCTCTGTGCAGGATTTGGGAGAGATTTGTGTCTCCAGTGATGCTGAAAACCCTCCCACTGAGAGGAGAACTTGCAGGGCAGAAACTGAGATTCCTCATCTGTTGTGATGAGTCTGTGTGAAGGCTGAGCTGTGTTGGTTTCATCAAGAACTGCTTCACACTCATAAGCACTCAGTGATGATTTTTGCTGCATGGGACGTCAGAGATTTGTGCTTAGATTAGATTAGTGTCTTGTTGGTTACTAAGGTGCATGGGCAGCTCTAATTCTTTCAAAAGCATCTTCTAAAAGCATTTTGGTAGGAATTTGATGAAGTGAGACACAGATCTTAGATGGTGGGTGAGAGAAAGGTCAACACAGTCTGAAATCTCAATTATTAGAATTTAACATACAGCTGTCATCTCAATTGTCATGTAACTTGTCAGTAAGAAAGTTTGATTTGAGGCATCTACACATTACAGAGAATGTATTTACTTACATGCAGCAGATTAAAATGGCTACTGATTGTTGGGGATTTTCTAAATTTTTTTTTTAAAGTAAATTAAAAAATTAGGGGAAATGAGAAACGAGGATGTGGCAAGGGAAACAAGAATCAATGTGAGAGCTGAAATGCTGGAAAAGAGTGGAGAGGAAATGAGAGAACAAACAGATCATGGAAAGGGACCAGGATGGGAAGGTAAACACAGGTAAAAATGGCAGATGGTCAGAAGAGAAAAAGAGGGTGATTTCCAAAGTGAGATTTTCAGACAAATTTCCAAGTTGCCATGCCAAGATGTGGAAAGCTGATCTGATAGGCCACTGTCATGTCAAGCAGTAGGTTATCTCCTCTTCACAAAATCAGAATCACAGAATGAGTCAGGCTGGAGGGGCCCAACCTCCCTGCTCAAGCAGGGCCATCCCAGAGCACACGGTGAGCAGGATTGTGTCCAGATGGTTCTTGAAAATCTCCAGGGTGGGCAACTCCACAATATTTTTGGGCCGTCTGTTCCAGCCCATTATCACCCACACAGTAAAAAATTTCTTCCCCCTGTTCAGGTGGAATTTCCTGTGCATCAGTTTCTGCCCCTTGCCTCTTGTCCTGTTCATCACCATGGAGCGGAGCCGGGTCCCTCCTCTGACCTCTCCCTGCAGACACTGACAGTCACTGATGAGGCTCCCTCTCAGTTGTCTCTTCTCAAGGCTGAACAGGTCCAACTCTCTCATAAGAGAGATACTCCAATCCCTTGATCTTATTGCTCTGCACTGGACCCACTCCAGGAGTTCCTTGTCTCTGTTGTACTGAAGAGCACAGAACTTGGCATAGCTGTTCACATGTGTCTCACCTGGGCTGAGAAGAGGGGCAGAATCACCTCCCTCTCCCTGCTAGCTATGCTCTTCCTGATGCACCCCAGGTCACCATTGTTTTTCTTGGCCCCAAGGACACACTGCTGGCTCATGGACACCAGGACCCCCAGCTCCTTTTCCACCCCTGGCCTGTACAGGTGCATGGGATCATTCCTTCTCAGGTGCAGGACCCTGGGTTTCCCTGTGCTGAATTTCAGATTGTTTTTCTCTGCCCATCTCTCCAGCCTGCCAAGGTCCCTCTGAAGGGCTGCAGAGCTCTCTGGGGTTTCAGCCACCCCTCCCAGCTTTGTGTCTTCAGGGAACATACTGAGGAGGCATCTGCCCTTCCTCCAAGCCTTTGATGAAAAGTGAAACAATACTGGGCCCTGTATCAGCTCCTGGGGGCACCACTAGTGACAGGCCTCCAACTAGATCCTGTGCCACAGATTGTAATGCCCTGGGACTGCCACTCAGCCAGCTCTCAATTGATCTCATCCAGTCCACTCTTCCTGTTTTCCTATGAACATATTGTGATGGAGGCAGTGTCAAAAACCTTGCTGAAGTGAAGGTAGACGATATCCACTGCCCTCCCCTCATTCATCCAGGTAGTTGTTTCATCACATAAGGCAATCAAGTTGATCAGACATGATTTACCTTTAATGCTGACTTCTTGTTATCACCTTCTTGTCTTGTGCATCCTCCATAATGGAGGACAGGTGTCTTCCATAATGATGGACTCCATCACCTCTCCAGGGAAGTTGAGACTATAGTTCCCTGGGTCCTCCTTGCACATTTAAGACTGAGGTGACATTTTCCTTTTTCCAGTTCTCAGGTACTGCTCCTGATCTTCACAAACCTTCAAAGATAATCATAAGCAGCCCCATTATGCTGTCTACCAAATCTGTTAGCACTTATGAATGAACCCCATCATGTCCACGGCTTTCTTGTTTCTCTGTCTTTCTCCCCATAAATTTTATGTCCATCTCTGTCATGTGGTGTGGCCACTCATGACTGCTCTAGTGCACACTCATCCCCTCCATGGCTTCTCACAAATTTGGCAGAAAAATAATCTAGAAAAATACAGCATAGCCTTCTGCTGAGATGGGTTCTGCTTCTTCTACTGCAGAAGACATCAGTCAGACCCTTAGCTGGCTCAAGAGACAATATCACCTGGAATGGATATGAGGAGTGAGGGAGTGAAGAAAGAGGAGGGGATGGGATGAGGTGGGATGGGAGTAATGCTTTTAGTGGTAGTAAGCCACGTGGTAGGCTCAACCATGTGTAGGGATGCAGTCTGAGTCCACTTTATGTCCACAATAATTTGTAGGAAAGCCGGGTTACCACACTTGTGTATTCAAGATGAAACACAAAGCAATCTGAAAACACATCAGCAGAAATCACAACTCATGACAGCGCTGCAATATTTGCCAAAGCAAGGTCTGTTAGAGGGAAAGTGTGCTTTCTAGTGTGATGGTAGGTGTTCAGCAGAATCCAAGAGACACTGATGCTGTGTAAGGAGTACCTGTCTATTTTCCCATTCATTTTCTTCCCTGCAATTCCCACCATCTGATTAAACTCAGTGAAAGTTCTTGCACTTGTTCAGATGGAGCCCCTAAATCATTTGTATTGTGCTTCCCCGCTAGCAATCCTAAAGACAGAAGTCTGTACAAGACTTTTGCCAGACATAAACACTCTATTTTTGTTGAGCTAGGAAAAAACCATATTTTTGTGTGTGTGTTATTTACTTGTTTGAATTACTTGACTTTCTACTTGGAATTTGGATTCATAGCTTTACTGGTTTCAATCAAAAGATTAGCTTCTGCTCATTTCGTCCCCAAGACAAATCTTGCAAATGTGTTTTCAGTTCTCAGTGAATCTTCAGTAAGTGTGCTGAATTACAGGCCTGTTGCTTGTCTGCAATTAGGAAAGCTATTAGTGAAGAATAAACCAAATTACTACAAATTATCTAATTGAAGTCAATTTGTCAGTTGTATACTGATATAAATAATATTTCCTTTGTATTTATATATCTGTGATGTACCCACCAGATACCTCCAAAGCATGACAACCCTTCTGTTTGGGAGTATGACTATCTGGGACATATTCTCAGCAAATTATAGACAAATTCACTTAAGAACTTCCACAAAAAGACTGTTTGTTAGTATTGTGGATTGTTAGCAATGGAAAGAATCCTTTCTGGACTTGGATCTAGGTGAATCAAAAAAAGTTTTTGTTTATGATGACTCTGGGCAGAAGGGCCATGGAAATGAGAAGAGTTCCTCTTGTGTGAGATCAGGTAGACAAGAAGTTCCAAAAGAGTTGAAGTTGGGCACATGAGTTGGTTTTCTGTTTATAGTTTCTCCTGTTTCTGTTCTTTCTCTTGCACATATCTGCTGCCACCAGTGAGTCTCAGGTAATTTACACCATTTTTGTCTTCTTCCTGTAGATGAAATGCTTGCAACAATCCTGCAATTACTGTTGCCATCTCAAGGAGGAAAAATCAATTACTAGGATGGGATGTACACAGGTGGATTGTACATGTCTATAGAAATGGCCTTATTTGAGGTGATCTTGAAGTACGGTTTTAATTGATTAATGCTGGTGATTAATTAAATGTCACTCCCTATGTTTCTGCTTTATTATTCCATATTATTTTTATTTCTTCCATTTCAGCTCATGTTGCTGAGGTTTGATCTACTTTTTATTTACTGTACTGTTGTATTAAATTAAGAATACCCATCACCATCCCAGTAAAACATCACCTTAAAAAGACTGAACAGAGCATTGAAAAAACAGTGATTGAATAACTAGTGATTTTTTCTGAGAAAAGGACAGAAATTTCCTATCTGAACATGTAGGATCATCACCTTTTGTATTTGAATCCACTTTCCACAATGACAGAAAATTTCCTCTAAGGAAACTAAGGAAAACTGCTTTTTCTTTATCTAGTACAATGGACTTGATTTTCTGCTATGCATCTGTTATGGTGACTTTTTTGCTCAGTTTCTTGGGGCACATCTCATTGTATCATCAACTGTCAAGTCTTTTAATTGGCTTGGCCAGATTCTGCTCTGGGCTAGTGAAAACCTGAAGTAACACCAGTGAAATTATATGGCATGTGAGGTTCAAATGCTTTCAGGATTTGCCTCTTTTAATACCAAATTATAATAAATTGGGAGGTCCTGTACTATTGATAGGTAATATTGATATTCTCGAAAAAAATCTCTCAGACATTGTGAGAATTTTCATCCTGATAGAAAAGCTTTGGACATATCTTTGCATAGGTCAGGTTTTCTGAGTATGGAATAACATTCTGTGTCTCATAAGCCTCTACACTTATGTCAAAGAAAACAAGTTAAAATAAACCTTGAAAACCTATGATACATGCCTCTTATGCAATTGTTCCTTCATAAGAATCACTTTCCTAAACACAGTATTAAGGGACAAGCCCAAATTCTTCCTCAGCATCCTGAGAGAGTCTTCAACAGTAGAACTATGTCACTGAAATCAAAGAGCCTTATCCAGGATCTGTACAGCAAGGAGATGCAGTGTTACTTTGTCCTGATTTTGTAAGGTCTTTCGAGGTAACATCTGAGAAGTAGATTCGAGCCTATTCAGCCACTGGAAGAGAATTCCTACTGCTTTCCAGCACTTTCATCTTCTATTACTTTCCCAAGTAGGCTATTCCAGAATAAAGTAGAGAGTGTAATAGAAGGTTTAAGAGCCTGTAAAGTCTGCCAGCTTTCAGTTAAGTTTTAGAATGCCTGGAGTGATATTCAGAGAAACCATTGCATGGGGATTTCTACGGTGACATGAGGGCTATGCTTCACTTCTTTCCTTAGTGCCTTGGTTCATGAGGTTGGAAGCAGACTTTCCCACATTCACTGATGCAGGAGATGAGGGCACATAATGTAAACGTTTCTTCCTTTAACTGTATTTTCTCATTGTCTTCCCTTCAAAGAAAAAGGAAGCTAGCAAAGAATAAGGGTTCCATATGACACAACTTTTCGCTGACATATTCCTGAGGAATCACAACGTCTGGGGCTGGACTTCTCATGTCACACTCCTTATTCTTCTGGTGCTTCCATTGTACTTTCCTTTGTGCATTTTTGCCAGTAGACTGCTAAGTAGGAGGTTTTTCTTCAAATTAGAGAGAATGGAGAGTAAAGTCTGAGCCTTGAACATCCTAGGAATGATTGCCTGGGGACTCCACTCTGCATAGCAACAGTTCTAAAAGTTAATTATAGTTGGTTTTAATTTTCAAGTCTGTTATTCCAACAACACTAAAGGGGGTAGCTGTCATTCTGTATATGCATCTCTGACAGTTTGTCAAATAGTTTGCTTTTATCAACTACAGTATATTTGCTGTAGCAGAATTCATTACTGTGTTGAAAAAAAATCAAGCATTCCTCTCAGATTGTCAAAGGAAAAAAAATGCTAAACCCAACTGCCCCATAACAGACAACATAATTTAAAATTAAGGATGAGAGTGGCCATATGATGTGGATGTGAGCAACTCCTATGTGACCTACTTTCTTCAGAGTACTTTTTATTCTAAAGTAATCTTTACACTGTCAGTTTCTCAACATTATCAGTGTCATTAATGCACCCTTCCCAGCAGCAATGCAGTAAAGGATTTTGCTGATGGTGCTGCTTCTTAGAGCTCCCAGTGACTCATTGTCTGAAATGTTCTGATAAATGAACACACCATACCCAAACCCCCTTCCTGTAAGTAACCTCAGCCCAGTTCCAGTACTGGACCTTGTGATATGGTGTGTGGAGAACAGATAATTGCATATTTAGTTAGACAAGAAGTTTTAGTAGACTGGACAGAAGTATGTAAAATTTTGCATTTATTTCTTTGTTGTTGTCTTTAAATTTGGTGAGACTTTGACCTTTTTATATCTACCATCTCTGTCATACTCTGTACTTAAAAATTATCTCCTACCATTCAAAAATTCCTTCATTTACCACTCATTTTGAACCTATTGGCATCTAACATTTATCTTCAGTTTTCTCATGATCAATATAAACCCACCCCTCTTGAATCAGTCTGTTAACCTGAAAGATTTGCTTCTTTTCTCTGCGTTTTATTACTTCATCATTTTCCAGTCAGTTTACAAGCAGGTATCTGTAAACCAATTAGTTTGGGCAACTCTTCTGAATCAAGGGGCCATGGTGGCCTTAATCTATAAAAGTGCAACCCAGGTACCTGTATTGATAAATTCAATATAAAATATTGATTTGATATATTAATATAAAACCTATATTGATAAATTAATCTCAGAAAGACTATTTTTGCAATAGGGCTTTAGCTAGTAGCAAGAGTAGCGCCATGTGACTTGAAAGAGATTGCATATCTCACACTATAAATATTTCAGATAAAGTATCTTAACTGGTGACACTTTGATGTGGAAATCTGTTCAGTTACATCCTCACAGACTACTGCTCTCACTTCTGAGATTATTATTTTTAAATGAAAGCTATAGAGAGAACCTAATGAGGCTTTACAGCTCAGCTCCCTAGCAAATGAAAAATTATTTTTGGACCTCTGACTACTTTATTGATAATTTAACCATTGGTATTTCCAGATAACACTGAAATTTTTTAATTCAGCATAAATTCTAGGATTTACTTAGGCTTTGAGGACCAAGAAAAACAAAACCTTCATTCTTTGTTACGGAGAAATATAAAAATTATGGCAAGGAACTTCACTGCAGCACTAGTCACTGTGAATGTTGATATAAAACATGAATGGTAGACCTCTAACAGGTTAAGTGGGAAGTTGTTGGAATGGTATTTTTGACTAGTTAAGAACTGGTTGTGGTTGTTTTGGGGTTTTTTTGTTTGTTTTTTTTTTTTTTTGGGGGGGGGTTTGTTTTTTTTTTTTTGTTTGTTTTTTTTGTTTTTGTTTTTGTTTTTGTTTTGTTTTTTTACTTTTTGTTGTTTTGGTTTTTTTTGTTTGGGTTTTTTTTTTTTGGTACATACAGATTCACCAATATCTAATCTTCTTTTATGAATTCACTGATTTCAGTTTGTTCCACCTTTCCAAAATGTATTTTTATGGGGCAAAAATTGAAAATTAAAAATTGCTTTGAAACAGTTTAAAAAGTTTTTCTAAAGCCTTTGAGACAAAACCAGTTTGAAATTATGTTGTTATTTTATAATGTAAACTATTATAAACAACATGTAAAATTTTAAAACTAGTGGAAAACCCCGTGATAACCCAGACTGATCATGGGCATGTCTTTTGTTGCTGTTATTGAAAATTTAAGTGTTTCCTAACTAAAACAGAGAAAAATATCAAAATTACATCTCAAATCTTAATTTTTCCCCTTGATGAAATACAAGATCTCTGAAGTATGTGGATATCTATATATACTTTGAAATAAGAAACTATTAAAAGTACTGTTCTTTGTCTTACAAAAACACTGAGACTATATGTCAGTTAGCTCAATGTCTTCTAGTAACAATCCATATTTATTAATAAAGCAAGCTGAGTCTAGAGGAAAATAGATTATTAAGAGGACTTTCTATTAATAGTAATGTAGCAGTAATAATAGGAATAATATTAACTTTAGATTTTTCATGTATAAACTGTTGCTGAAGGCCAGTTAGAGCAGAGTCTTTAAATTATTTTTCTTCTCTTAATGTACTGTTCTCATCCCATGTATGCAAAGGTAGTATGAATTATTTCTATTTCCTAAGGCATCAAAATACTATTAAACATGACAATAGAGGAAATATCTACCATCCATGAAGACAGTCAAAAATCTAGACATGCCTCTGTATTTGCTAGACTACATTTTTTGTGCTATCTATTTAGTGTCGAGGGAATAGAGGGAAAAATAGAGGAAAATTCTGCCACATGAGCAAAATCCTGTGACCATTCATAATGGTCACAGGCCCATATTAATCTTAATTTTCCTTGTGATTTTCCTTAATCAAACTAACAAAGATTTTGAAGCCAAATATGTGGCATGTACACTTTTAGTATAATTTAGAACATAATACAACATACATATTTCCTATCACTGTTCAAACATACCAAAAATGTTTCCCAGAGCATCATTCAAATGAAGAAAGTAAATACAAGAGTTAAGCTGTGACATTAAAAAAAATGTTGCTGCTGAGTTTGGGTTAGTTGATGGTACACTTCAGAAGTCATTCTGGCTCCTGATAGATACCCATATTTAATTATATATGTACTGGAAAACACAGTCCACACATTCCTTACTTAGATTGAAAAAGCCTGGCAGAATTGAAAAGCAACATCTGTAAGTACAGGATGAAATGTGGTATAGAATATGACATAAGTTATTGTAAAATATGTGACTTAGAATCAGAAGGCAACTGGATATGGCAATAATGCATAAGGTATGTATATCTCTGGATTTGGGATAGTAATAGTGATAATCCTCAAAAGGAGAAGAATTATAGAAGGAATAATACTATGTAATTTCACTAACATAGGAAATAGGTTTAAAGTCTACTTGTATCAGAAGCCACTACTGAATTTAATCTGGGATTTAGTATTTACATATATATCCAAATATGTGTGTGTGCATGTGTACATATGTGTAGATTTTTTTTGTGTATTTTTGTGGTTTTTTTCATTTATGTAGACATGCACACAGTTCAAAAGCTGATGCAACAGCTGAATATTGGTGATATTTGTGTTGAGTTGATTTTTAATAATATATGCATTTGAAAAGAGGGCTTCCTCATTAATTGAAAAAAAACAACTGTTTCTTTAAAGCAACTGAAGACCAGACATGATTTTGCAATAGTCATGAAGATGAAAATAATTTCAAATGGACAGTCCAAAACCCCTGATCATCCAGTTCTGAAATGAATTTTCATCAACAACAGCTAAATTTGGAAAAGATTACATAAATTGCCCTGCAGGCTCTCTCTGTGCCATGTTAATGCATTTTATCAATCTGCTGTCATTTTTATTATTGATCTACAGGAGGTAATTTACACTTTAGTTTCTAATTTTCAGCAAACATACACTGACTATTCACTATTCATTATTTCGTACACTGATTATTAACTTAGCTCAGTTTTTATCACTTCTCAAGTGAGAAGGAAGCAGACCCTGCACTGTTATTTAGCTTTGCTTATCTTCCCATTGCTGTTGACCATTTATTTACTGTATTTTACTTTTTTACTTATGTGGCAGCATTTACACATTTGTGTTATTTCCTACAGTGTTACATATGTTTTGAACACAGTCAAGACCTTGTAGCAAATTTACAAAATAATTTGGCATGGGAATATTTAGAAGGCCATATGAATTAAACTTTTTTTAACAGCTAAACTAACTCTCTACAAATCAGTTGATGAAATCTTAGTCTAACACTGACTGGGGCCAAATGTATATTGTATTTCTTTGGTAGAAACAATATATGGTATCATAGTATCTTTCACTCTGCTGAAATTATTCTAACACTAGTTAAGAATCACTGTGTGGATTAATTGTAATTATCAATAATTAGAAATGCTACCACTACTACTAATAATACTAATAATGATAGCAATATCTGCTAGGACAGAGAGAGGATGTCTGCTAACAGGTGGTGACTAGAATAAAAAAATAATTTATTTTTTCCCCAAGATTCTGTGAACTTTTCTTACAAATGTCTGTATCAAAACACCTTTGGATAGAGTCCTGAAATGAGAAAACTTGCTCCCATAATTTCCTCTTTCCATGGTATCTACAGAATTAATTGCCATCTACTTGTAAAGGTTTGCTCTGTTGTGTGTATCCCAAATCTTATTAAAATCAAAACAAATCATATCAGCTGTTCCTAGCTGAGTAGCTGGTGCTACAGCACTGTAATGCAACCATGCACATGTTTGTTCTTTGGTACCAGTTATGCTTTGCATAATCTTCTCACTGAGCTTTTTGGCTGCTGAAGATTCACTGGATAATATTTCTGTTTCTGAAATATAAACAGCCTTTCACAACACAAGCTGATTCAGTTTAAAGCCATTTTCTGCAGAAATTGTTATGAGAATGAAGAGTTGCAAAATTTGCAAAAGCACAAAACCAAATCGCGGACACCACAGAATCACAGGACGGCTGGGGCTGGAAGGCAGCTCTGAGATAACTGGTCCAGTTTGCTGCTTCAAGGAGGGACACCTAGAGCAGGTTGATTAGAGGTCTCTCCAGCTGGGTTTTCACAACTTCTCTGGGCAACCATTTTCTGTACTTCACTCGTCTTACCATTAAAAAAAAAAAAAAAAAAAAAAAATTCTTTTTAAATAGAGATCATGTCCTTCTGTTCATGCCCATTCCTTGTTGACCAGTAGCTGGGCATCACTAAGAACAGTCTGGCTCTATCATCACTGAAATTAGTCCAGTCTAGACTGCTGAAAGATTGCCTAGCAGCTTCTGTTTGCTAGCAGCATTGTCAAACATTGTTAAATCCATAGAATTACTACATCTGGAAACAAACATCTTGCACAGGTGTGACATTTCCACTGACTAGACAGATTGTATATGAGCCTCTAGACAGATGTTTTGTTCAGTATTAAGAACCATCTGTGCAAATATACTTTGGGATAGCTGACCTCCAGCAGCAATACAGCCCATGGTATCTACACAGTGCCACCAACCAGACTCCCACCCCTTCCTAGTCAAACTGCTCAGTCAGCATTTACTGGTTATTTTCCCGCTGCCGCAGTGAGGATGTTCAGACCCTCCTTCTCTCAACAAATTTCTTCTTCAGCTTCCTAATCCTCTTACTAGCACTATTTGGATGTCTGTTATGGCAATATTAGCAGGCAGTGAGATATGGCACCTGCTGGGTTGTTCCTAAGTAGTAGGGACATAAAATAGCTGGTTAATTTCTACAAAATCTATGCAATGCTTACTATTTTCCTACATCGCACAGAACTAAATGCAGAAGAAGGATTGAAAGAATAACTCAAACTTACATGATACCAGCCAGGTAAACCCAGTCAATATGTGCCTGTCATCTATCAGGTTTTGACTACAATGTGATTTTACTTACTGTATTTTGTACCCATTAAAGGATTGTATGAAGTCACCCACTATGAGATGTAAACCTGAAATTACTTTACGAAGTACAGCTAGTGCCAAATAAATGCTGATGAAGTCTGGAGAAGGCACTAGACATTTTAATGTCAGGCACTCAGCCTGATTCTGCATAGCTGGAAGATCTGACTGCCAAGTCAGAATGTCTGCACACATCTGAGGTCAATGTTATTAGGAAAAGTTTTAAAAGAGTGCAAACTACATAATGCATGTAATTTTGTCCAACAGAAAGAAATCAGTTGGTGTGAATGTCATCATTTCTCTCTGCTAAATTACTATGAGACTTCCTTGGGCATTAGGAATTATTTGGAAGGTGGAGTCCTTGTTTAGATTTTGGTAAACTGGCCATCTTGAGGAAATTTGACAGTAATAGTTAATCCAGTCAACCCAGGACAGGCATTTATTTTTCTCCCTGTTCTTTAAGAAGCACCAATGTTTTTGAATGAGATTTTAATATTTACATTTTTGATTAATCAAAAACTCTTATCATCATGTCTGGAGTGAGAAATTTACCTTTTCATTTGTTTGACAAATATATTTGCCAAATCTTGGCTACTGCTGCCAAGACACTACTGTTTCATATTTGCTATTTGATAGGAATATCTCTGCAGCTAAAAGTGCTGCTTTACTGCAAAAGTCAGCAGGTAATCAAGATAAAAGAATGGAAGCAGGTGACCACACTGAAGAAATGAGATGTGTACTTATTATTATAAGTACACATCTCACTGGGCTGGGGATTGGAGCTGTCCTATTCTTTGGGTTTAAGCAGAAGGTTTAGGATGAATACTCTTAAATGAAGGATCTACACGCTAAACCCTATATTCCATTTTGTCTCTTTTTGCCTTCATTCAATGCATGAGAGAGGTACTGATTTGGTCCTTGTAAGAATGCAAGTGCGCACTTGGAATTAGGAATTAATTAAGGAATTAATTAAGGAAAAGTTAAGGATTTGAGGATGACAATATTTTGTCATAACTCTACAAGTAGCAAAGGGATTTACAGGGCTTCCAGAGCTTTGTCCCGTTGAAAGAAATTAATTTGATGGCTGTTGAGAAATTTTCTTCTAGTAAGTGTTTCTACAAAGACTATATTTCTGTACATCTACAAAAGGCAGTTCATATAAAAGTTAGAATGTTAGAAAACATTTTGATGATGCTATCATTTTCAGGTCAGTGATAAAATATCTGTAGATTAAACAATAATCATCAAATATTAAAAATGTCCTCTCATATATTGTACCAGAGTAAGACATAAACCTGAAATGAGTGCCATTTTTACTTCTGCTTGTAATTACTGATGCCACATGAAACAGGAGACTCTGTGTGGCAGTACTAGATGCCTTCTATGAGCAGAATTATCTCTTCCCCTCTTCACAGGAGGGATTGCAGACACATGCCTGCTCTCTTTTCCATCCTCCAGGATAATGTTTCTTCAGGGACCATATTTTGCAGGGCCTATTTTGGTCTTATCTTCATGCTATGTTTGTTGATGCTGCCTGATGTGTCTAAGATATTCAGTAAAATCAGGAAGACCAGAAATGTATCTCCTAGATAGACTTTTTTAAAATAAAAATAAATGTAGCTCACTGCATGAAATTTAAAAATAAAGATATGAATGAATTTTGCTATATTTTGTTTTGCCATACTGTAGAATTAAATTACTAGTTAGAAATGCAGTAAACCTTAACATTTCAAGATTACAACAAAAAGCTACATGTAGAGTGGGTGATTGTGAATACATCCATGACAATTTGTGTTTCTAGCATTTATGCTTTTACAACTACACCCTTGATTCGAGCAAGGGTTTTCTGGTTGAAAGGATATTCAACAATGACAGTTCAGATCTTGTAAATGTGAATATCTGTAGCCATACCTTTGCTACTATTGTACTACACAAAAAATAAACTTGTGGGCTACCAATGGCCTATGTACCAGGTTTCTCCTAAGCTGTAATGTTAGTATTGATAAAAGCAACTACAACAATACCTACAACTGTTCCTTTGAATCACCTCCTTTACTGAAAATTATTCTTAGGGATGGATAATTTTTTTTTTTTTTTTTTTTTTTTTGCTTGCAACCGTCTCAATAGTAATGCTGTAAAAATGTTTATTTTAAAAATGTTTATTTTTCAATCTCAGCCTTTGAAATGGGTCATTTTATTTAGTGTCATGATTTTTTTTCTCTCTTTGAAAACATTTCCTTTGCTTTTTCTGTGAATCCCACTCCATTTTCTAAGCTTATACATATTTTGAAAGATGTTCTCATCTCATGGACATCTATTGTCAATGCCCATGGTTCACCTCACATCAAACAAGCATCAACTGTCCCTACAGAAGCTCCTGTCCTGTCACTGCAGGGGAAGGAGGGCAGATGTACAGAAATAAGATGCACCAAATGGTCATGGCTGCAGGCCATATAGAAGGGGTCTTAGCGGGCCACATCTGAAGCTGTTTTAATCAGCTACAGCATCTTGGCTTTAAAGGGGGATATGTCATTCTATACTGGCTAGGGATCTACTTCAGAATGAGACATGGCTGGGAATTTCCTTTAAAGCAGTATTCATCCATAATATGTATAACTGTCTCACTGCCAGTTAAGTAACATAAAATTAAAGTGACTAGAATAATTAGAGGATTGCTTTTCTTTATAACTTTGGGGGGTTTTATTTAATCAGATAACTTGCTAGTTTACAGGCATCTGAAGTATTTTACTTCCTTTCCTTGTAGTATCCCTACACCATGTGATACAGTGCCATGCACAGATATTTGACCTAGCTGTGAGCAAGGTTTCTTGGGTGCTGGCAGCAGCATGGCCATTTTCTGATCTGAGCCTCCTTGGAGTGGAAAATTAGCCCCCTGGCATTATTCCACTAGGTTGCAATATGGCTTCCACAACTGAGGCTAGTATCTGCACAGCCCTGTTCTACTTTTGACCATGTTCAGATCAGGAACTACAAAATTTTGAGAAGCATCTACATCTCTCTGAATGTCTTGAGGTCAGTAATAGAAACTTCTGTCACTGAATCTTTGGGTTTGTGAGAAATAATAATAAAAAGTCCTTTTGGAAAAAATAGAAACATCTGTTACAGTCTCTGCTTTTCCTCTTTTGTGTCACAGCAGTAGTGACCCCATTGCTGGTTATATTTCAGACTGGCATTAATTTAATACAACAATTTATAGTTAACATCTGGTCTCGTCTCTTCTTGTCTGTCACAGACCATTCTGACCCAAGAGCATTGCCCTGGTGGGTGGTAAACAAGTACAAGAAAAAGTAAAGCATACCATCTGCCTCCTTTTATGTTTGCCCATAATTTGTTTTCGAGTTATTTATTCACTAAGCAGAGACAAGGGCTTAAGTGTGGTCAAGAATATGTAACAAGATAGATTTGATTAATGTCACAACTTTCATAGACACAATCTTATAAACTGCAGAGTAGTCCTGACACCAGGCAGCACGGTCTAGGAAAAAAAAACCAAACCTGTATCACAGCTTTTAATCTGGCTGGGAAACTACTTGGAGACTTATTTTAAATAGCTCCATGCCATTATGGAAATAGAAGGGGAACTGAATGCAATTTGGTAAGGGTTGCTCTAACCCTGCTGCCATTCAGTCATTTTGTAAACGTAGCCAGGTGCTACTAGAAGGTGCAAAGAGCCAGAAATAGTCTTGTGATACACTTGCTAAGAGAACTTGAAATTACATTATGTGGAGAAATTGGAGAAATAGCACAGGAAATGCAAATTTGCAGTCTGGATCGTAAATTGGGTGTGAGGCAGCACTGATACCTTGCAAGGTAAATATCATTCTGGAAAACAGAATAATTTGAGATGAGCAATGGTATAACATTGTCCTATGCAAAATAAGTAACACATTAGTATAGAGTTGGTTACTTCACCCTGAGAGACACTTGGACCACTTGAAGACAATACAGTAGGACACAACTCGTAGGCATGCAGAAAATATTTCCTACAGAAAGACTTAGAGATTTAAGATTGTTTAGACTGAAGAAGAAATGGTGGAGGAGGTGTATGTGAAAGGAGTCTCATCTTTGTAAATGAGAGAATAGTAGAATTTTATTGATACAACAAAGATTCAGACCAGGAGGCAGGGAAAACTTTGTGACTTTAAAGATTATGAACCACTGTATAGACCTCTTGGGTAGAGTAACAAGGCTTTATCTGTGTAAGTATGGACAGCTTTGGTAGACAAACAAATGCTGAAGTATGGTTGTAAGGCTGGTCTTATTTTGTCTGTATGAATGGACCAAATAACATCTTCAAGGGATCCTTCTAGCTTAATGTTCCAAGACCCTGACAGCAAATTTTTCAATTATTATATTTCACATATGATTCAAAATGGTTCCTTTATTAAACAAACACAGAGTAAAAAAGGCATAGACAGCTGTATTAACCTTTTTGTTCCTTTGCTTTCACTCTGTCCCCAAGCTGTTCGTTTACTTAAATAAAATTCTCCTATTACTAAACTATGCATCAAACTGTACCTGTCATGCAATGCTGGCTCTTGCCAGTATCTCACTATATTTATGTACGTCATTACTGATAAGACAGTTATCCTTCCTAGAAAATTAAGACTGACAAGATTGTGGTTTAAGCTAAAACACAGCAAAGTAATGGCAGTCTTGGTGGCAATTGTAGCTGCTTTAAAATTATAGAAGAAAACTGGTGATCCTTTAATGAGTTTAGAAAAAGGCTAAGATGCATACATTGCTTCAGTGAACATTTTCCATGAAGATGATAATTGTAATAAAATAATGCAAATCCAGTTATCAATGAAACACATATCTATATGTAAAGATTAATCAGCCACACTCAATTATTTAGTGTTTACCAAAAGTACAGCATTATCCTATTCTACCTGCAAACTTTAAAAACATCTAGATACTATGAATCTGGCAATTTGTTTAGAGGTCTTCTCTCTCTGGAATGAGGACAACGACTTTGCAGCTTTTGCTGAAATTTGCCTTGACATTCACATGAATTATTCCCTTGCAGGAAGTGAGCTATGCCTTTTGTGACTGAGAGAGATTTTATCTATTCAATTATGCAGCAGAAACACCTCCTCAATAGCTCACGAAGGCACACCAGCCCTGGAACAGCCAACTTTATTAAATCAGTCTTGATGTATTTGTATGGGTGCATCACATAGTGCTCTAATAGTGTGCAATGTGGAATGCAAATGGCAACAATAAGCTAGAGAATTTACAGGCTATTTAAATTCCTCAAAATAGATGTTTGACTTGGAAAGCTCTTCAAGCTATGGAATAAACCTCATGCACATTCAAAAACATTATAGAGTTTGAGATTATTTTAAATTATTACTTTTTTTTTCCTCATTTTTTTTGCCTGCAGTTACATTTGCTGTTAGAATGAAATGCTTTCAGTAAATACATCAAATTTTATTTTTCCCTAAACCAACATTTTTTAAAATATCATTAAAAAATTTAATGTCTTTGCAAGTCTGGAGCAAAAATCTGAGTCAGAAGATGCAGATAGGAATACTGAGGTAATTAAATAAAGTGCTTTTAATAGTCTTTTCACTATTTTAATAACTTTTCACCAAGTTATTACAGTCCTATTCCATTTTTCTCAAAATGATAAATTATTTGACTTCATTTGGCTTAATATAAAAATATTATAGTAATGTTATATTTTTAGGGAGCCTTTTAAAAATACATCTGATAAACTCATTGGGTTGTTCAGAGGTTTTAGAAAGTAATACAACTCAAAGAAATATTAATCCAATAATATAATTTCTAGAGAAATAACTTTATCCATTAATTCTCTCTGTGAAGGCTTGTCAAAGAAATATTTCATGTTTCACACTATCTTTTACAAATTCTTGATTTGTTAAAGGAAAACCAAAATATTAATTAATAACATTAGATAAATTTTAACTTACATATGGATTTTTTTTCAGCTTATTGAAACTAGTATAATTCTAAATATAGCCAAAATTGCATAGAAAAATATGTCAGATATGAGCAAAACAATTCTGATTTTTATAAATTTATTATCATATTAATTTCTTGAATAAGTTTCAGTAGCTTTGGATTCTATATTTAGAACATTTCTTAAAGACATCATGTTTTATACAGTCAGTTTTACGCTCCAAAATGACTTATGTTTCTATGAAGGAAGAGCCATTTGTGAGCCGTGTCTAAAATATGTTCATCAAGATTTGGTGTGTTGTTACTTTGACGTGTTTGATATATTCCATTCCAACTCAGAGTGAAAACCATAAATACTGAAGCTCTTGCAGAAACTGTTTTTTCAGGCTTATTAAAATCAAATGCTTTGGGTTACAAAATTAAATTTATTGAATCTATTCCATTTAATTATAATGTGATTTCAAAAATGCTGCTTACCACCTGTCTCCTCTTCCCAGTCTCTCTTCTAAGTGTACAGCTCTGGCAAATGTTCCCAGGGCAGAGGCACAAGGTGTGGATGGTCCATTAGGAACAGGGCACGCTGAACTCAGTCCTGTCATTCTTAGTGACTTTCAAACTTCTGGAAAAGGAAAGACAAATCCCTTAAGTACAGCAATCCTGAGCAAGTTGTTCTTTTGCAGCTTTTTTGGTGGTGACAGTGAAAATAAAAGTCTTTCTTCATTGGAAAAGACTTCATATCAGTTGTTGAGTCTTGTCTCTGAAAGGAAAAGAGCTGGAGTTTTCACTGTACTGTTATATTACTTAAAGTATCTGTGATTTGTAAGGGATTTGTGATTTATAAGAGAAATTCAAGTTCAACTGCAAAATATGTGGTTTCTGCAGAGAATATTTATGTACTTAAAGGTTTCTTAGGCATTCTATTGTAGTGCCAGGGAGAAAGAACAGGTTATCTCAAAAACATATGACAATACCCTGTATGTAAACTCCATGTTTTGGATGTGTTTTAGGTTAATTCAGAAGACCCATTCTAGAATTTTCTCTAGAGGCTTAGGATAAAGTTCATCTCACCTGAGTGTAGTTGGCTGAAAGTGAGGTGTCAGATCTAAGTTCACAGCATTAAAGTTCTTGCAGTCAGTGGAGAAAAGCATTTTCTGTAGCACACCCTTTACTTGTTAAATGGGTATGCAAAACTGCAGGAATTAACCCCCAATGCAGATTCTGAGTGATGGGATTCAAGTGAGATGAATCCCACTGGTTTTGCTCTTTTTATTTATATTGTACACATTGCATATTTATGAACAACTTCATTTTGTGTTCTCACATCTTTACTATAGATGTAATCTGTCATATTGGACAATATAACTACTATTGTTAAAATAAAATTAAGACTATACTGTTGAATTCAGTGGCAAGGAATACCTGTCCAAGTTTTCAAATCTTTCATTGTTAGAGGTGACTTGGAAGACTCAGCTGGTAAGAGGTGTCAGACCTCTAGAGATAGGACTCACAAAAAATTATCTCTGTGAAACTACTTTTTGTTGCTGATTTGATAGCAATATAAGTGTTTTACTGCCATAGATGGGATTTCTGCAACAGATTAATTCTTCTGCAATCCTGAAAATGTTTCTGTGTTTACTGAACTTCTTACCTGACGCTTTGTTATGGACATTCAGAAATGGAGGTGCCCCGCCCCAGTTACTCTTGATGCAATAAAGTGTTCTTTTTGAGGCCACGTTTTAGAGGGTATCCTTGTTACACTGGAGAATTGCAGTGTTATATTTTTATTATTGTTACTGTTATTGTTATTATTACCGTTATCATCATTATTATTGTGATTTTAAAAAATTATATAGTTTATTGAATGGTATTTTTATTGGGCTGTAAACATTCAGCGGATGTTATTCTGATTGTAGTGCCTTCTTTTTAGTGATCCTGTGAAGGGTAACTTGACCTACACTACCATATCAGATTTTTAGCACTTGCTCTTAAATAACCTTAACAGATTGAAACATAATCTAACAGGAAACTGGCTAGGATTGCATGTACTCCATACACAGACGCTACAATATGCCTGGTTTTTCTCCAAAATTTTCCTAAATATATATTCCAGGAAATTTCATACTACATATGTAATAAAGATCAGGATAATGCATTTTTCTCACTAGCTGTCATATATGCAATATAGATCTGGGAGGTCTAAATAAAGTAACAAAAACTGTATATTTTTTGGCAGAAATTATAGTGTACACAGCAACTTTTTTTTTTTTTTTTAAATTTTGATGGCATTGCAATGGAAATCTTATTTGAATTAGTTGTGTTCACAGTGATTTTTTTAGATGATTGACTAGGCAGGAAACTCACAAAACCATTAAAGCTCAAAGCCAAACCTTGGTGAAAGGCAATGTGAAAAACGAAAGCCCAACTGAATCCATGATGATTCAGTGAGCTGTATAGAAAGAGGGGAGTTCAGACAAAACTCTGACATCAGGTAAAGGAATATTTGATTTTTCTCTATTTTATAGGCAAAAGAAATGGCCATATTATGCAGATAATACTCTAATACAAGTGAAAGCTCTTGGGGCATGCTTGCAGAGATTGTCAGACCCAGAAACATTTCTGTCTTGCAGACTATCTGGTCAAGCTGTGCAAACATCAGCTCTCCAGAATTTTCAAAGTTGCTTCCTTTCATTTTTTATCAGTTTTACATTGCTGTTGTTAAGTAATTACATTCCAGTGGAATCTGAAATATGACACAGTATAAGTGAAAAAATTAAAACCAAGAAATTATTTTTGGTAAATAGAAATTAATGTAAAAATTTAAACCTCCTAAATTTCTCTTAGTTTTTCAGGTGGCTCATATTGGAGACAGACAGGTTTTTTTATTTTCTAGAGGTAAGTTTCACAATGAAGACCTTAATTCAACAATGAATAGTAAGAAATTAAAAATACAGATGATAGCTTGAAAAAGAATCTCTTTAGCTTGCTATTTCTGAAAAGCAATTTATGGAGAATTAAAAGAAAGAAGAAGATGTGTATAACCGTCTAAGTGTATCTGTTTAGTGACTTAAAAGGGCATAAGGGTTGAAACTTAAATCATCAGAGAAGAAATGAAAGGGGAAGGCAGTTGGCGATATGAATTCTGAGTAAGAAATGCATTTTTGCAAAGAAGTTGTTTTGTGGTAAATTGAAGAAATTTTTAGAAAACACTTTTTTTTTTTTTTTTCCAATGACAAAATTAATTTCCTTAAAGGTCTGTTTTCCTTCTGTCAACAAAAGAATTTTGTTAAGCTTCTTACTACCTTCAGCGGGTAAAATATGTTCCAGGGCACTACTGTGAAGCAAATGTTGCTGTCATCTTACCAGTAGAAAGAAACAAAGAATATTACTTTGTCAATAAAATTGAGACTTATGTTTATTTGGGGATAACAAAAAAGAGGAGCTTTTGCTGCAGTCGCTCTGAAATTCAGCAAAATTTTCTCAGCTAACACAGAAACCTGTTGACAGCTATATAAAAAAGAGGGCTGTCTTAATAGGAAAGATGGTGTCATCATGCTCCAAACTCTATGAGAAAGCAGAAAGATTGGGAAGACCTTTTGCTCTGTTTTGTGGGTGACCTGTCAAAGAAGACTGCAGTACTTCATTTTTCAGGCTTAGCAATTGTCCTGAAAGCAAATGTATCATTTTTCTGCTGCCCATCTAGTATGGCTTCTAGGAAAAATTATGGTGTAGAGGAACAAACAAAAGATAATTTCAAACTGGTTTGCAACTAAAAAAATGCATTTTTAAGATAAATTATTAGCTAAAGATAAAATTTCAAGCAAAATCTCTGCTTTCTTTAATTTTTAGGTTTTTTTTTTTTTTTAACTTCAGAGAGCTCATAGAGGATTTGCCAGGAAAAACAATCCAGTGAAAGTGGTCAGATTTAAAAAAGATATTTAGGTCCTCCATGCCCATTCATGGTGAGAACTAGCAACTGAAATCTCTTTAAAATATCTTATCTGTAGTACCTCATCTCTCTCAATAATAAAAATATAGGCACAGAGACAGTGAATACTTCTATAATTTATTTTCTGACAAAAATATGTAATTACTCAGGAATTACATGCTGAGGTAGTGTTAGATGTAGCAGAAAAAAGTCAGGTCCTGGAAAGGTTTTTTATTGCAATTAGTAAGTTTTGATGTACTTAGATCCTTCCCTCCTTTTGAAACATATTTTGAGAAATTCAAGAAACATATTTGAGCTGAATGTTTACATTGTACTTAGCCTGGTAATGTTCCCCCATCTTGGGATACTGGGAAGTGGTAGGATAGGTGATGGTACCTAATGATGTGCAAACTTACATGAGTTATACATAAAGCATGACAGGAAATTCTTTTCAAGCTAAGACTAACTCCTGGGTGATAACTTAGGTCTGCATTCTGCTTTTAAAAATATCTGACACCGAGTTCTGTGTCTCAAAAAAGGACATGGAACAGTTTTCCTACAAATTAACATGGCTGTAAATAAGAATTTAGAGTGAGATTTAGATTTTGAATTGTGCAGTCCTGTCACAAAGCTTCTCTCTTGTGCAGCTTTGTTCACAGTGTGAGTTTCCATCTCAAGGGGCAGAAAGGAATCTTTATTTAGGAAGAGGTTTTAAGAATGAAATGGAAAGACATATAATTTGGATTTTTCAAGTATAGTAAACCTTACTCAGCAGAAGACAAATGTCTGAGCATTGTAGAAGATCTCTCTCAAAATACTAACTCGTCCTTAAAACATTGACTGTCAAGGAAGTTACATTTTTCTTACTTTCTTTGGTTTTCTTGGGATCATTTTACAAGGACATTAATAGGTGCATGTTGGTTTCTGCTTTATGCTATTTTTTCAGCCTCCCAAACATGCATATGGACACAAAAATAGACAATGATTTATGACCAAAACCATAGTCAAAACCATATTCTATCCCTTTTATTGTTCACCATACACATGATATCCAAAGGATCTCAATACTTGTACAGATGTTATGATTTCCATGCTTGGGCGATGACCTTTCTACTATTTAATATGAAGTTCACTAAGGTAACTCTATTATTTCTTCATTTTTTTCTGACTGGAGTCTATTCTGCCAAATATTTTTTTCCATTGGTAACATTGACAGGTCCTTTTAAGTTACTATGACTCAGGATAGCAGAAGCTTGGATAAAAACTCATGTTTTGTAGCTGGGTGGTAAATTTATCTTCACAATTTAACAGGAGAGGAAGAAAACTGCAGTACATTTAAATAGCCTGTCCTTTCTGCTTCCCCCACCTTCTGAAACATTCCAATAACCTGACACCAGAGAGTAAGACAGGACCAATATCAAGTCACCACTGCAGCATACACAGGCATTTGGAAATCTACTTCTAGCTCTCTTGCTGTGTTTTCTTTGATCTAGCCAGGACTATAATTCACATGCAAAATTGCTGAGGCTGCTCACCTGTTTTGGATGTATAAAACTAAATGGATCACATCTTAGGAGAGATTCTGTCTTTTTCTTTTTTTTTCTTTTATTTTTGCAAGTCAGAGTCCCTGCTCTGAATGCAAATCCACAGCTGCAAGATGTTCAACAAAAACATTCTGCTAGTATTTTTGAGATATCTCTCCTTCTATATATTGCTCAGTCTTGATACTCCCTTGTCGCTACGTTGGTATCTGCAAACATTTATGCCTGCAAACAACTGTCATAGAGAAAAAAATTCTTCTGGTTCTGGAAATCAGCCCTTGACTCCATGAGCTGCTTTTTAGGAAGTTTCCATGAGCAGATATACTTTCCTTGCTGCCTTTATGGCACAGGGCAGAGCTGATCCTGCCTAGGGCTGCTGGCAAGTATGGCTCTGCAAACATTCATTAGCATGACAAACAGAATACTGAGGCAAAATGAGGACAAAATGATTGTGCAAGCAGCTTTAACTGGGGTGAAAGCAATACTCTTATGTTTAAGTCATTTGTCTAGCATTTTAGTAACACAATTCCATATTGCCAACAATAATTTGCAGTAATAGAAGTAAGATAGTGCCAGGATTAGAAGCAAATATAGGTCTGATAAGGAGGATATCCATCAAAAAGAGGGACATTGGTGAAATGTGAATTATTCACTCTTATCTACTTACTCTTCTTTATTGTATTTTTATGTCTTTATCTATTCTATTTCATGCCCTCACAAAGAATAATTGGAAATGACATTTCTATGCCTGTAACTATGAGAAAAAATATGCAAAATTAATTCTATTAGAAGTAAACAACAATAGTATTGTCCTTAGGATCTCATTTCATGTTGTCCCTAGGTCTTAAAGACCATCAGCAGAGATAAAATTAAAAAGCCTGCAGAAATTGGATCTTACTTTTATATTGAGTTTACTTTAATATTGTTTCACTCTTGTAGGCTGTGAATAGCTGCACATTGAAGGGCAAAGAAGGAGAGGGAGAATGGAGGAGAGAGAGGTGACTTTCATGTAGTCTAGATACCTATAAAAGGCTGAACTGGAATTTCTCTTGCAGCAAGCTTTTATCAGTCTGCTTTTATTATCTAAGCAGCAGCAGCAGCAGCTTGATTTTTATAGAGTTCAGAGTGTAACTGGGTGAATTGTATTTAAAATCTTGGAAGTAATTTTCATCAGAAAAAGACTGATCAAAACAAAAATATTTGGTAGAAAGTCACCAGTTCTGATAAGTTTCTCATTAGCCTTTTTGTGCATCCTTAAACATTTTGAAAGTTTAGGCTGTTCTAGCAGCCTTCTTGAAAATGAAAATTAAAGTCCAAAAGTAAGCTTTTTGCATAATTGGATTATAGATATTTCTTCTAGTTACAGAACCAAAATATTGAAAAAGTGAGATAGCTAAAAAAAAGTATTTATTGTGATTGGTAAGAAATTATTTCACAATATATGATTTTCATTAAAGCTTATATTTTAATTATAATATAATATGGTTTACATTTTTTGTAGTTTATAGGAATTATCTTGATGAAAACATTAATATTTTTTAGAAACAGAAACAATTTTTCTACTCAGTTGAGATGACTGTGTTTAATTGTGTTAAATATGAGAATTAAGAGGAATCTAATATGAGCAGATAATTTACCAGTATAGTGGAGCTATAAAAAGACTACAAGGTCTTGTGTTGGGAAGTTGATTGGGGAAACATAGAAGAAACTACATTCGTATTCAAGTATTTTTTTTGAAAAGGTAATATAAACTTTTGCAATTGTGATGAACCTCAGTGTTGTGGAACAGATTCATCAGATATTTATTCTGGAAGGAAGCAGTGAAAATTGGCCAGCCCAGCCTCCCCCGGTGTGAGATCACATTAGGTTACTCAGGAACTGGCTGAGTTTTGTTTTCTATGCTTTCTCATAGACTTTGGAGAATGATGACACCATCTTTCCTATTAAGAGAGCTCTTATTTTTATATAGCTGTCAACAGATTTCTGTGTTGGCTGAGAAAAATTTTGCTTAATTTCAGAGTGACTGCAGACAAAGTTCCTCCTCCTGTTATCCCCAAACAGCATGTCCAGGGGTGGGCACTCTGCAGCCCCTCTTGACAGTGAGCCTCTCCTGCTGCAGTCTGTGTCAGTAGCCTCCTATTCTCACTGTGCACCTCTGAGGTCTCAGGTAACCAAAACCAGCTCCTAGATCCTTCCCTCAGCCTTCTTCAGGCCCTTTCTCAGATATTCCCTCTGATTTTTTGTGATTCATCTATGGGGACCAACTCTGAATCTCAATGTGAATGTTGATGTGGTATTTTGGTTTGACTCTAAACCAGTACTATCCAAAACCTGTTCTATGTTTCCTGCATGGCCTGAGAAAAAAGTTTCATAATATGAAGGTAGCTGCATGCTAATGTGGCATAGAAGTACATGCCAAAGAAACGGAGTTTGGTAACAGAGGCTCTAAAGCCACGTGGCCCTAGAAGAAAGAGAAACAGAAGAAAGAGAAGAAAAAGAGAAGAAAAAGAAGAAAGAGAAGAAAGATAAGAAAGAGAGGAAAAAGAAGAAAGAGTGGAATTAGAAGAGAAGAAAGAGAAAGGTGGCAACAGGCTTATTTTCAGTTCAGAGTAATTGCAATAGATTTTTTTCTTGTAAGTGTACCAATTTTACCATTGATATGATGCACTACAGGGTTAAAATTTTTACTTCAGGCAATATTTATATAAGGAAATATTTGGGGCCGCTTTATATGATATTGATGCTGCTTTAGCAAGCCTAAAGATATAGCAGTCTGGTGGAAGAAAAGCGAAAAGTTTTATATATAATATGCATAGAATCAAAATATATCTATACCAACATCCAGCCTGAAGTGATTTGTCTTGTGAATAATGGGATTAATGATGAAATGGCCTAGAAGCACAGAGATGCTATGTTTTACATTCTTTAATCTTGCCCAGTTATCTCTACATGAATGGAAAGAACACATAGAAATTATCCTGACAGTGGACTATATGACCACAAAGAAAATGAGAAAAAACAATTACATCATCATCAAAACATATAAAGCAAAATAAATTTTTTAAATCCAAAAAACCTGTTCTTAGAGGAAAATAAAATATTTTCTAAAAATGCATTTTTTACAGAAAGCAGTGTACTAGTACATATTCAGAAATCTACAAGCCCTTACTTTCTCTAAGTTATAGGGTTTTAGTCTACTTCTAATCTTGCCTCAGAGGAATTCAGCGTATGTGAACTCTAAGACTAATATTCTAAAATATTAGATATTGGTTGCGGATTTTAAGACAAAAGGTGGCAAAGCAGCAATGGTTATAAAATACCGAATACAAAAACCTCACGTAGGACTGAGAACATATATAGTGTTGACAGCTACAATGTGATTCGAGAACATGTAAAGCAATTTCAGAAATACCTCTGTGGAGTTGATTTGACAGTGAAAAATGGCTGTACATTACCTTGGAGCAAAGTAAAAGTTCCTTGGAAAGTCTGTCTAAACAAGGAGGAGCCTACTCAGACTATCCAGAGATTCTGTAAAGAAAATGCAAGTCAGTTTTCTTGATTCCTGCAACCAATGTTACATAGATCCACATTTTTTGGGCCCACCTCTGTGCCAGAAACTACATGTAAGCTGTGCAAACTACCACATCAGGGTTTAAAACTAATTATTCACAGCTATAAATAGTGCAGTTGATGAAAAGGGCATTAAAAATCAGGACGTTTAGGTAAATCGCCCTGCTGGAATAGATGTCCTTCTGTTTGCTCTCCTTGATGGACAAGATCCGCCAGTGGCAAAAACCAGTATGGGCTGGTAGTTTTCGTTCACATAAACCAGGGCTTTGGATTATGGAGAGCTCCAAACAGATGTTCAGCTTGATGCAGCTTCTCAAGGAAGACACCAAATTAAAGCACCAGGGCGTTTGGCAGTGTGCAGCCAGATCACAGTGTAGATTTGTCAGTCCTTACAACACACATGAAAATTCGCTTTTGTTTAAACAGGAAAGCGTCAGTTTTTGCGGAAGTGGGATGGGATTCTAGAACATGTTATAGTGAAAATTCACACAAATCTTTGAAATGTATCGAGTTTTAACACAAAAAAACCCCAACAAACCTGAGTAAAGAATAGTAGGCTTTAACGCTTCTTTCCCTTTTTAGGGTAATGTAAACTGAAACAAAATCACACATTAGGCAACAATTATGTTGCTCCCAAGTGTGTGAAATGACAGATTCATTTGAGGTAATCATGTTTCACAAGTGTGCTGTGTTTTCTGGGAGAATGATGGATCCTTGCCAATTTTAATGACATTGTTCAACTGGCAAATCATTGACTTTCTTCAACCAACACAATTGCATACCAGAAATCTGTACAAATATGGTAGTGAATAAAAATTATAGCTTTTCTATTTTTTTTTAAATAGTTAAATTTTTGGTAAGAACTTACAGAATTTTTTTCTCTTTTTGGTTTATTTGTTTTTTTGTTTTTTTTTTTTATTATATGAATTAGGAAAAAATTGAGGATGCAGCCTCAATAGAGTAATAAAATTAATTAATTTTATTAAAGAGAGTAATAAAATTAGTTTCTATAGCAAACAAAAATAGTGTCATACCTTTTGACTTAGAGAACTTCAACTCAATTTACAGAAATGGGAGTTTCATGCAAAAGCTACACAGCTGAAAAGGCCTTTTCAGTTTTGCTAGTAAACAGACAGATCCACAAAGAAAGTCTATGTTAGTGCACAGTTGTTTAGCTCCTAGCTCTTAGGCTCCCAGCACTTACTGAATGACCTGAGATTCCTATATTCCATAGGCATTTAGTGGCAATGTTCATAAATAGTTTAATGCTACCAATAAATTCTGAGTACAATTATAGTCTCCCCAATCAATATGAAATTGTGAGGACACAAATGGAATGTAAGTCAATCTTTCCCAAGGCTGTGGCATGCTTTGTAGAACTGAACACAGTTTCAGAACTATAAGATTATTCAGGCTGGAATGCAACTCTGAAGCCTATCTGTTTGTTTCTTATCTTCCAAGCAGGGACAATTTTTAAGATGTATCCAACTTTGATATTAGACGAGATTGCTCAGGACCTTTTCCACCTGAATTTTGAACTTCTCCAAGGATGGAAATTTCACAACTTCTCTGAGCCTCTGTTTACTGTTCCTTTTTGGAATTTAAAGATGCATTTATTCATTTATGAAATTCAAATAAAAAATAAGCATCAGTACTAAAGCAATCCCTGTATTATATGGTAGCCTCAGGTTCAAGTCTGTCCTCCACTGAAAGCAAACCTTGTACCACTATTTACAGAACGTTTTACAGTGGTGGAGGGAAGGGTGATGGCGTGGTGGGAGACGACAGGGACAAGCTCTAGGGACTCTCTCGTTTCAAAATGGCTGTTGAAGCTCTCCTGTTCTATGTTGAATAAATAAATGCCTCAGAAACAGACTATCAAAATAGAGAAGGGCCTTTCTCTTTCTTATAGGAGGTAAGATATGCCTTTCTGCGTAAATATAAATGTCAAAGGTATGAATAAAGATAGGTACAATTAAGGATCCTTATAGTGCAGGCTCTTCTTAATGAGCACCTATTTCTTTTGAAGTTATGTCAACTTGTGAAGGAAGGGCTAAAAGGGAAACCATAAGAGATTAGGAGAAGTAAGTCTTGTTTTAACCTGGCAAAGTTGGAACCTGACTCAGCAACTTTTACTGCTGAACTTGGATAAAGGGTACTTTGCAGCAGGGAAGGTAATATCTCTTTATTTGGCTGACCTCAGCCAGTGGTGCTTTAAGAGTACCAATCAGGTTAAGCAATAAAGAAAATAAACAAGTCTGGTTTATGCCTTTATACAGGATGTAAAGGTGAGCTGGGTACAAACTTCTGAACAGTCATAAAAATAAAATGACTTAGAATAAGATTAAATTTGCACCTATTCTGAAAAAATTTGGAGGTCCTTATGAAAAAGTGGGTGTCTATCACTGAGGCAGCTACTGACAGGATCTAACAGCTGCTACCTTGCTCAATAGGTGACAAAGTGGTTCTCAATCTAGCCAAAAATAAGTAAAACTTCTCTGTTTCACACAGAATAAAAGGTTAAAGACACTTTTGACTATGTCAGTGTGGAAATATCAAGGCAATATTAGGTATGGATACACGGCTGTGTTTGGTTTAGTTTGGTTTGAGGTCTATTTGTGATTGTCAAAATACAAGAAGTTTACTCAAGCTTCATCAGGAAGAACAACAAGAGTGATCTAAGATGTTATAAATAGTTTTTCAGTAATACTATAGAGAAATTTAGTCTAGTCATTCACGGAAAATCAGGTGGTCTTATAATTCCTATGTGGGAAAGAACTTTCTGGTAGTAGACAGCCCTGTATTTTATCAGAAGCCTTAATGGTTACAGAAATTAGATGAATCTAGAAAAAATAAGGCAATATTTTTATTTTTAATAATGAGGATAATGAATCATTACATTAATCTCCCTAGGAATTATTTTTTTCATTTATTCAAGGTCTTTAAAGAAACAATAGATTTTAAGGATGCTTACATGAAAATTAAATTTTTCATAAAGAAATTACAGCAAAACGTCCTTTACCAATTCTGTAAAGAAGGAGAGGATATATAATTTGATTTAGCCTCTTCTGTTTTTTAAACGAACTGTTCTATTAATCTAACTAATTTATTTGTTTCCCAAATTCCACCCACCCCCCCC